>NC_141008.1:37085654-37570506 GCF_052327205.1 Somniosus microcephalus
CTCTCTCTGCGGGGGTCTCTCTCTCTCTCTCTGCCTGCGGGGGTCTCTCTCTCTGCGGGGGTCTCTCTCTCTCTCTGCCTGCGGGGGTCTCTCTCTCTCTCCTCTGCGGGGGTCTCCTCTCTGCGGGGGTCTCTCTCTCTCTCTGCCTGCGGGGGTCTCTCTCTCTCTCTCTGCGGGGGTCTCTCTCTCTGCGGGGGGGGCTCTCTCTCTCTCTCTCTCTCTGCGGGGGTCTCTCTCTCTGCGGGGGTCTCTCTCTCTCTGCAGGGGGTCTCTCTCTCTCTCTGCGGGGGGGGCTCTCTGCGGGGGGGGCTCTCTCTCTCTCTCTCTGCGGGGGGGGCTCTCTCTGCGGGGGGGGCTCTCTCTCTCTCTGCAGGGGGGCTCTCTCTCTGCGGGGGGGGCTCTCTCTCTCTCTGCGGGGGGGGCTCTCTCTCTCTCTGCGGGGGGCTCTCTCTCTCTCTCTCTCTCTGCAGGGGGGCGCTCTCTCTCTCTGCGGGGGGGGGCTCTCTCTCTCTCTCTCTGCGGGGGGGTCTCTCTCTCTGCGGGGGGGTCTCTCTCTCTCTCTCTGCGGGTGGTCTCTCTCTCTCTCTCTGCGGGGGGGCTCTCTCTCTCTCTCTCTGCGGGGGGGCTCTCTCTCTACGGGGGGCTCTCTCTCTCTCTCTGCGGGGGGTCTCTCTCTCTCTCTGCGGGGCATCTCTCTCTCTGCGGGGTGTCTCTCTCTCTCTCTCTCTCTCTCTGCGGGGGTCTCCCTCGCTCTCTCTCGCCGCTCTCTCTCTCTCTCTGCGGGGGTCTCTCTCTCTCTCTCTCTGCGGGGGGGGCTCTCTCTCTCTCTCTGCGGGGGGTCTCTCTCTCTCTCTCTCTGCGGGGGGGGGGGGCTCTCTCTCTCTCTCTGCGGGGGGGGCTCTCTCTCTCTCTCTCTCGGGGGGGGCTCTCTCTCTCTCTCTGCGGGGGTCTCTCTCTCTCTCTGCGGGGGATCTCTCTCTCTGCGGGGTCTCTCTCTCTCTCTCTCTGCGGGGGTCTCCCTCGCTCTCTCTCCGCGCTCTCTCTCTCTCTCTGCGGGGGTCTCCCTCGCTCTCTCTCGCGCTCTCTCTCTCTCTCTCTCTCTGCGGGGAAGTGATACGAAAACATTAGAAAAATGGCGCAAACTGCATTCATACCATTTCTCCATGGTTTCCGCGGCTCGTCGGCCAAAGTTACAATGGGCAGGCTGGAGACCCCCTGTGGGAATTCGTCCCCCCTGCACATCAAACCTCTGCAATTTGCTGAGAGTCTGAATCATTTTCCAACCTTTGGCACCTTCAGTGCTGATAATATCGTGCATGCAACTGGACTGTCTCCAACAAAATCTTTGCTGACAGACCAGTAACCAGTAAACCAGGCCCTTCAGCCTAAGGACTTAGCCTGGTGTGTGTTCTAATGATAGTCAACTAGGAAACCTTGTGTAACATCCAGGGCACAATCCCAGGTGGTGCTTGGTCCTTTTAAATTGCTGCATCCCATTAGAACTAACTGAAGACAGATGAGTGTTGAGGAGAACCAGCCCTGGGGGTTCATGAACCTTTGGATGTCTGCAGTCAGACCCTGTTACAGCCAACAAGGTCCTCGGTCCCAGCCGAATCTCCACTGCAACTGTTGAGGCCTCTGGAAATTCATTATTAGTTTCTCATTGCAGCAAAGTCCTGGCAAACCATTTACAAAGAAATATTCCACATCAAGATTACAAGTGGACTGAGATTTCTAGAAAATGACAATAGAGGTTAACTGACCTTGCACTTTTTTTTTAAAACCATTTCTTTTGTTTGGACCTATGGTTCCCAAAGCTCGCCACCACTGGGGTTTTTCTTGTATCATGTCTGGGTCTGTTGTAGACTAATTGAGAGAGATTGAGTAGAGAGAAATTGATAGAGAGGAAACGGGGAATTATAGACCGGTTAGCCTGACATCGGTGGTGGGGAAAATGCTAGAGTCCATTATAAAAGATGTAATAGCAGAGCACTTGGAAAACAGTGACAGGATCGGACAAAGTCAACATGGATTTACAAAAGGTAAATCGTGCTTGACTAATCTACTGGAATTTTTTGAGGATGTAACTGGTAGAATAGATAAGGGAGAACCAGTGGATGGGGTGTATTTGGACTTTCAGAAGGCTTTTGATAAGGTCCCACATAAGACATTGGCGTGCAAAGTTAAAGCACATGGGATTGGGGGCAAGGTACTGACTTGGATAAAGAACTGGTTGGCAGACAGGAAGCAAAGAGTTGGAATAAACGGGTCTTTTTCCGAGTGGCAGGCAGTGACTAGTGGGGTACCGCAGGGATCGGTGCTAGGACCCCAGCATATACATATCAATATATATTAATGATGATGATCTAGACGAGGGAATTAGATGTAATATCTCCAAGTTTGCAGATGACACAAAGCTGGGTGGGAGTCTGTGTTGAGAGGAGGATGCAGAGAAACTCCAGGATGATTTGGACAGGTTGGGTGATTGGGCAGATGCAGTATAATGTGGATAAATGCGAGGTTATCCACTTTTGTAGCAAAAACAGGAAGACAGATTATTATCTGAACAGCAATAGATTGGGAAAAGGGGATGTGCAATGAGACCTGGGTGTCCTTGTGCACCAGTCGCTGAAGGTAAGCATGCAGGTGCAGCAGGCGGTGAAGAAGGCAAATGGTATGCTGGCCTTCATAGCGAGAGGATTCGAGTACAGGAGCAAGGATGTCTTGCTGCAGTTGTACAGGGTCTTGGTGAGACCACACCTTGAGTATTGTGTGCAGTTTGGTCGCCTTAGCTGAGGAAGGATGTTCTTGCCATGGAGGGAGTGCAGCGAAGATTCACCAGACTGATACCTGGGATGGCAGGAATGACATATGAGGAGAGATTGGGTCAATTGGGCTTATATTCGCTAGAGTTTAGAAGAATGAGGGGGGATCTCATTGAAACTTATAAAATTCTGACAGGACTGGACAGACTAGATGCAGGAAGGATGTTCCCAATGGCAGGGAGTCCAGAACCAGGGGTCACAGTCTAAGGATAAGAGGTAAGCCATTTAGGACAGAGATGAGGAGGAATTTCTTCACCCAGAGTGGTGAACCTGTGGAATTCTCTACCACAGAAGGCAGTTGAGGCCAATTCATTAAATATATTCAAGAAGGAGTTAGATATATTTCTTAAGGCTAAAGGGATCAAGGGATATGGGGAGAAAGCAGGGACAGGGTACTGAATTTGGATGATCAGCCATGATCTCATTAAATGGTGGAACAGGCTCGAGGGGCCGAATGGCCTACTCCTGCTCCTATCTTCTATGTTTCTATGCTATGATTAGTTACCAACTCCATTATCATTGCATCATGTGACTGCCAGGATGGTAGAAGGTGAACTAGGTGGACCATGGGCGTCTTTCATCCAGCAATCTCTATGTCCCTGTGTACCAGCATCAGTGGTGTGGAATAGAATGTTTCCCATTTTAGGCACCATCAAACATGCCAAAGCATGGTAAAATGCAGAATAAAGTTCCCTCTACTCTATCCTACAATGCGCCTGAACCTAGGAAGAGGACACCTTAATCCAACAGTGTGATTTCCCACATTAATAATTCTAGAACCTCTCGAGTGAGAAATCAGTTTAGTGTCAATATGGGCCAGTTCCTGCTGTAAGCTCATGGCCACTACGGACTGGATCGAGATTGCCCAAACTCATTTCACTATGGTCCCCTGCAGTCAGCAGGCAAAAGAGACTCTCAAGTCCATCAGTCTGGGCTGGGTTTGATCCCCGAGATGTTCCGCTGCAGAATGTGGGAGTGAAATGATGAAGAATTTGATGGAATAATTTGAGTGCGTGACAAAATGTTCAGGGAGCTGTGTGAAAACAAAATCAAAAGCCGATAATGTGTCAAGTCTCACACAGTGTGTTTGGAACCTCCCTATAATATGCTACAAATTATAACCTGGAACACTGTCCCCACTGAATGCCATTCACCACTGGAACGAGGCTTTGAAACACTCTGGGGAAAGTGGCAAACCCTGCAAAGAACTGCTGAACATTATAACAAGGAAATTTAATACAGATTCGAAATGACATAAACCAAGGTACCAGGCAGTGAAACAACTGTAAGAAACTCAGTTCAGTTGGTTTTGTAAGTTGCTTGACTTGCATGGTTTATATCATCTAAACCTCTCGATTAGGCTGGTCTTTGTAAGGCCCTCGCCAATGCGTCACTTGTATGGTTTATGCCATCACCTCTTGATTAGGTCGGCCCTTATAACTCTCTCCCCAACAGCAATTGTGGTGAACAGATGAACACTTAATGCAGCACTCATTCGGGAGTGCGAATACAACGTTCATGAAATCTTGAACGGAGACCGACTGACCTTGACTTTCTGCTGGTGGTGGTATATCTGCCATGCTATGTGGACGTGCATGGCACACCACTTGCCAGGCTTCTGTAGAGCACAACATTTAAAGATTATAGATTCAGCATTCATTACAGTAACCCCAGCTATTCATAACCAGCGCAAATTTTGGCTCAGGCTTCCATAGTGAGGCCTGTACTACAAGACACCTTCGGTAATCCTCTCTAAGTCATCCCGTTGTTCAAAATCCCATTTTAAAGGCACACTGGCACCTCTTCTGCTGTTACCTAAAACACTCCACCCACTGAACATTTGTATGTAAACATGCGACATTTTCCAGCATGGGTTACAAAATTCTGCAGCTTTGCGGCCCATGAACTATTTAATTACAGAGCGGACAACTGATCTGAATTCATCAAAAACCAGCCCGCCCACATTCTAACTCTGCATCTCCACTTTACCTCCCATTTGTAACCTGCTGGCAGTCCCGATCCTCAGACTCCCCCAATTTGCTCACCAGTGCGAGTTGTGGTGATCCAGGTTTCAGTTCCTTTTCCTCCCCCCTCCAAAAGCACTGACAGCGGCACCGTCATCTTTTGAAAGTATTTGACAAATCTTTTTTCAGGTTTGTTTTAACGTAAGTCACCACAATAAGATGTATTGTTACTCTGCAATGAGGCCATGATACTGAGCTTGTCCCTCCCAAACCAAGTATGGCGATCATTATTTTTTAGGGAGATGGTGTCCCTTTAATTAAACTCTCTTGCACTGAGTCACCACCATTTTCATAAAATAGTCAAACACAAAATACTAATAGAAACATAAAAATCGTTAACTCGAATAGTTTAACGGTTCAATTTTTTTTTTAAAAGGCCATGACAGTGAGACTCTGTCAGGATCTAAAAATATTGTGCCCTGTGACATAAGAAAACTACTAGGCACTTGGTCTAAGCGTTAAACAAAGCTTTAATCAACTGTTTTTCAACATGGAGATCTAGTTGTGTCCTTCACTAGTTCCTGTAAAAGAATGTCCTGAGCAAGCTGGGCCCATGCCCGAGTATTTATACTCTCCCTGGACAGCACCACCAGCAGGCTGCCCAGTATTATTTCATAAGTCATTTCCACATGAATGACAAGATTCATGTCACCCTGTTCAACTATAACTTTCAAAACTAATTCTTTTGCCCTCTCCAATTTCCACCTAATTCTTCCGACGCTGCTTACATGTTATTTACTCGCCGACATTTCATCCAAGTGCCACTACCCCATGTGTGAGCCTCGACAGTGAGTGCCACAGGCTACTTAGCAGTGTCTATGGGGTATTCTTGCAAGTGGGGGGGGCGGTTGGAATCACAGCCAAGCGGAACTCTGTATTCGCCAGATTGCTACATGTGCGCTCTCCAACGCGAGCTCAGTATCAGGGTCGCCAGCTGATATTAGCCTTCCTTAGAGACCAAATGCAGTGGCCCCAATGCCACCCTGGCTGTGAGCAGCTAACCCAGTGGAGCTCAGTCTCATGTTGGATGTTTCCTTTAATCGGCTGAGCTGTTAGCAGAGCCGGCTAATTCCCTTCCCCCCAAATCCGCGGGCGCTTTACAACAAAGACACAGAACGAAGTTACGCAGCCCGTCTGAATGTTTGAAAATGGTCTTGCTTGAGAGGACTTTGATGCTTTAATAAGATATAATTTCTTAATCATTCACTTATCTTTCCATGCCAGAGGGAGCAGACAGACAGATTATAATTCAAGAGGAAGAATTCTTACCCTCAGCATCGGCCTGAATGGATCTGTCAACTGCAAATAAAGAGTGACAGCTCGGTTACGCGCCTGTCAGTCAAAGCATTACAATAATTGCAATTTTTATTGCCTCGTTAGTCGTTAATTTAAAATGTTAACATTTTACTTTCAGATGAAACATTATTAGAAAAAATAATCAGCAAGCTTTTATACAATTGCCTGACCTTCTGTTCTTTGTTAATAATCTGAGGAACAGAGAACGCTTCAGGCGCATTACCATAGAAGCAGCTTCCTTTTCAATGCAGAAAACAATTCTAAAAGTGTGACCCCTTTTCTACTAATTCCTTTGCGCAATAGGATCTGATTGAACAGGACAACTGAGCTCTTTTAACCCATTCTGTTTTACCCCAGTACAGTTAGGAGTAATGCCACCTTCTGGTGAGCACACCACTGACAAATGATGTGGCGTTTTAAAATGATAACTGCATGCGCACAGATCCAGTATTTTATTGCCTTGCTAGCTGATCAACATACATTTCAGTTTCCGCCTTGATAAATATCAGATTTGAGAGATTAATCGAGTGCAGGCTGAGCCCAGCATCAGAGCCTGAGTTATGAGGAAAGGCTGGCGAAACTTGGGCGACTCGTCACTTGAAGGGGTTCCCACCGAGGTGTGCAGAACAGTGAACAGAATGGATGGGGTGAATCCAGAACATTACTGCACAGTAAGTAGGGACAGTAGGAAAGGAGGTGCAAAGGTTCAAACAAAAGTCAACTTCAGAACTGATATCAGGAAACTCGTCTACACACAGCGTGGGATAGACGTCCAAATAGGGTATTGGAAACAAAAGGCTGCAATCATTTTTTTTAAGTTTTAAGACCAATTTTATTTTTATTTTATTTTTTTTAAGTCTGACACTTTCACTATTTTGCACCAGCAAGTACATGCAAAATCTTCTGCTCTCCCAGTTTTATCCCCTCATTCCTCCCAGGGCTTGGGAAATCTGGCAGCTGAAGGGAGGCGAGAATGGCCAGATCTCGCGGATAAGTGCCTTTCCAGCACTGCTTGCACTCATTGGGGGATATAAAACCTGTTCAAATTGAAAATTCATTTTCACTAACTCATGATTTTTAAATTAGCAATAAAAACTGACTTTAACGGTCGTTGTTTGTCTTCGTCATGACCCCCCGCCCCCCCCCCCCACCAAGCTTGCTGATGCCAATTTACTAGATCACAAGATGAGGAAGGCAGTTCGGCCTGCCCTAGCTCAAACAATAAGATGGCCCTATCGCAGCCTGCAATTGTTTTTTTATATGATTCCAGTAGTTCTCTCCACTGTTCCCCTCTCAGGAAGTCCATTTCAAGCATTGATCAAATTTCTGAAGAACAACTTTCTGACCTCAGTCCTAAATTTGCCTTTCTCCAGACTGAACATGTCCAAAAAAAAAAAAAAAAAATTTCAAACCAGCATTATTTCTTCACAAAGCTAATGGGGGGGGGGGGAAGGGAATTTTAACCCCCCAGGACGTGTGGGAGAGGGGCGGGGAGGAGGTTAGAATTTTAAAAATCAGAAATCAGACCCCAATCGCCCTCCAACGTGCCTGCTTCCAGTTTTAACGGAGGTGGGTTGGGAAGGGTGGGCGACTAACCTGCTCTTTAGAGGTGGCTCTGTAATTTAAATATTTTAATGAGGCTGCGTGCCTCAAATTTTGCCACAGTTTTAAATTTAAGTGCTGCGGGCTGGGTTTCCCAGGGCTTGGGAAACCTGGCAGCTGAAGGGAGGCGAGAACAGCCAGATCCCGCAGGTGAGTGCCTTTCCAGCACTGCTTGTGGTTTAGGATCTCCCCCCGGCCTTTCCGATCTCCCCATGAGCTTTCCGATCTCTCCCTCTCTCCTTCCCTCCTCTCTGCTCCCCGGCTGCAGCCTACCAGCGCAGGCCTTCCCACACGGCAGCCGCCAACCTCTCAATCTGGCTGGCTGCCATTCGGGAAATGGGGAAAAACCATTTTAAATGAGGTCCTCATTTTCGGGTTTGCTGGCCATTACAACCCCCCACCCTGTCATCCTGTGAATATCAGGGCTAATGTTTCTGGGCTAATGGGGAGATATTCAATCTTGCACTTTAACCATGGCTGCTGTCTGATGCACTTATTGTTTCTGTGTCCCAATTCCAAATATTGCAATAAAATCAAATTGTTGGAAAGTTTTCATATTCTATGCAGACCTATTGACCTAATGATCTATCATTAATAGAAACATAGAAAAATAGGAGCAGGAGTAGGCCATTTGGCCTTTCGAGCCTGCTCCGCCATTTCAATAGGATCATGGCTGATCCTCTCTCCCCATACCCCTTGATGCCTTTTGTATCTAGAAATCTATCTGTCTCCTTCTTAAATATATTCAGTGACTTGGTCTCCACAGCCTTCTGTGGTAGAGAATTCCACAGGTTTAATTAAATTAAACTAACTTTGTAAAAAAGAACTGAACTACTAGGATATTTGGTAAAAATTAACCTCCTTTATAGATTGTGGGCTGGATAAACACGCTTAACAAATTGAAACATTGGCTTGAACCTCTAAGTTGTTTTATTTATTAAATCAGCAAGATGAATGAACAGCACTCAGTTTGACACCGTGAGCAATATTCCTCCCAACACGCCTCGACATATAAAACAACAAGCGCAACGTGCTTTCTCCCTAAACATGGACCCTAGGCTAACTCTTCCTGGCTATGCTGGCTCAGGCTTCAAAACACAGATTGTTGCCTGCAAAATTTACACACACTCTGACTGCTCTCTCTGCAGAATTAGAAGCTAGGAATATAAATCTGCAAGATAATCTCTGTCTACTGATCTGTCAATCTTAGCGGGCTTCAACCAATCAATGTTCTTTCCAAAGAACACAAATCCATTATCATCAGCTTAGTGGTCTATCATATGATCTGTAACCAGGGAGTTTGCAAACAACAACAACTTGGATTTATATAGCTCCTTTAACATAGTAAAATGTCTCAAGGCGCTTCACAGGAGCGTTATCAAACAAAATTTGACACCAAGCCACAAAGAGATATTAGGACAGATGGTCAAAGAGGTAGGTTTTAAGGAGCATCTTAAAAGAGGGGTAGAGAGGTGCAGAGGGTTAGGGATGGAATTCCAGAGCTTAGCACCTCAGCAGCTGAAGGCACGGCTGCCAATGGTGCAGCGATTAAAATCGGGGGTGCACAGGAGGCCAGAATTGGAGGAGTGCAAAGATCTCGGAGGGTTGTAGGGCTGGAGGAGCTTAAAGAGATAGGGAGAGGCGAGGGATTTGAAAACAAGGATGAGAATTTTAAAATTGAGGCGTTGCTGAACCGGGAGCCAATGTAGATCAACGAGCACAGGGGTGATGGGCGAACGGTGCAAGTTAGGATACGGGCAGCAGAATTTTGGATAAGGTCAAGTTTATGTATGGGGGGGAAGATGAGAGAGCATTGGAAGAAAGGCAGAATATGATACACCGCTCGTGATTTGCTTAAATGAAATAGTCATTCGTCAATACTGAATGAAGGCAAACTCTATTAATGGCCTTTCAATGCTGCTCATCATTGAGTGCAATTTAATTGTCACCTGGAGCCAGCTACAGGAAACTTTGGTTTATCCGGAGGTTAACAGTCCGGAATGCTCGAGCCACCGGCAAAATTCAGGAGTCGGTTCAGTAAGTTTTTTTTCTTTTCGTTGCTTTTTTTTCACTAGTCAGGCTGGCTCTGCAAGGTCTAGCTAAAGCTGTTGCTTAGCTACAGAGACGCTTGCAAGCTATGGCCGACTGTTTAGAAGCGGTTTGTTGCTAGATATGGAGCTCAAAAGCTTCCGGATGTTTTAACATTAGCGCTGGTTTGTCCGGCAGTTTCGATGGGACGGCAACAGCTCGGTCCCGTCGGTGCCGGATATCACAAAGTTTCCTGTACTGTCCTCATTTTGAACAGTTTGTGTATATGAAGAATGCTGCAGCCAGTATGTTTGGAGCTGAACTACCTGGGGTGATACTGGTTTAACCCTTAACGTGCTGATTTTCAGAGTACAGGAATACAAATGAACAATTTAACAGGCAAAAATCCACTTTGTCACAATGCCAACATTGAACAGCAACTTCCAAAAAACACAGCATTGGCACCAGTGGGCAGGTAGTGGCACTACAGCTACTGAAGTGTAAACAGATTGAAATACATTCACAATCATGACATTTCACAACCTCAGATTCACAAAATATGAAATGAAACAACTGCAAAAAATCTTTTATCCTTTGCCAGCATCAAGCACTGGCTTTGTCAGCTGTAACATGGCTGTTATTTTCGAGTGGCCCGTTCCCCACCAATAGTGTGATTCAAGTCTCAGAGGACCAGCTTCTCCTCTAATAGTGTGTCACTGTCAAATCCCACGGCGTGTGTCCTTCTGCACTTTTTGTGGAAGATTCTATAATTAGTCCTAATTAGGGCAGGATATTAAACAGTGCAGTGAACTGCTGTCAACTGGGAAAAGAACCAATACCTTATTTAGTTGCCGAAAAGGACATCAGATTCCTATGTAGGGTCGGATAAATCCAACACTTGTTTCATAAATCAACCCCCAAACTCTAAACTGTCCCTTTGACCCTGTCCCTAGCAAGTCTCAAATGGAAAAAAGAGTTATGTGTATGCAGAATAATAATGATGAAGTCAGTGCCCAAGATGTAATATTGATTGCATTCTGGAGACTGTTATAAAGCGATCTGTTATGATGTGTACACCCCCATTCTTGATCAGCAAAATGGGGGTTCTGTTGTGGATTGCGGACATCTGACCTGATAGTGATGCTGCTAGTAGACCTCCCCACGTCATGCATATTTGTACCATTTCTTATATCTCTATAAAAAGAGAAGTTACAGCACAGAAGAAAGCCATTTGGCCCATCGTCTCTATGCCACTGCTAGCTCTTCAACGGGAGCTGTCGATTCTAATCCCATTTCTGTGCCCTTTGCTCATACCCATTTACATTCTTGCCTTTCCAATACTTATAGAATCATTCAACTTTACAGCACAGGAGGCCATTCGGCCCATCGTGCCCGTGCCGGCTCTTTGACAGCTATCCAATTAGTCCCACTCCCCCTGCACTTTCCCCAAAGCCCTGCAATCCTCTGCCCCTCAAGTATTTATCCAATTCCTTTTTGAAAGTTACTATTGAATCTGCTTCCACCGCCCTTTCAGATCATAATAAATAAATTGTTATTTAATTGTTCAGCTTCCTTTAGAATAATGTTGGCGTCTTTGCCAGGGACCTTAAATTCCCTAATATTTGCCCCAGTTCTAAAATCAGCACCCATCTATCATGTGGGCAGACGTTGGGTGGTAGCTACTGGCATGTCTCGCCACCGGGTTAGAAAACAACAATTAACACTTAGCGTAAATATTTCCATCCCCAGCGCTGATAGTTTGCTGGTTTAATTGTTCATTTAAAACCTATTTAAACAAGCAGCATGACAATATGGCAGATATTAAACAACTAGCAGATTACCGAAAGTTATTGCACTAATAAAAAATGGATTACAAAGAGAGAGCTTTTTATAGAAATCAGCCAACATTTACCCTGGGGTCTTTCTGCAGCAGGGTATGGGGGACAGCTCCAGGCCTCCCTGCCACATCAATGGGATTGGAGGTCTGTGGAGGAAGATAGAAAAGCCAGTTAATGTGGAAAGATAAACCATTTCTGACAGTTCTGTTGAGCAGGTGAAATGTTTAATTTAGGCCAGTAACTGTAGGAGAACAAAGCAGCTATCTTCAGAATAGGAAACAGCAGCTGGTGATTTTTCTTACACATTTCTAGCCCCTTCTTTTGTTCGCTGTTTATAACTCTGCAACTGTTCTGAGAAACAACAGCATTCTACTCCTATTTTGGTTGATGTGTACCATTTTACACCAAACATACATCTTCAAACTGTTGTTATGCCAGCAAGTAGATTGTTGCTTCAGCAAACTTTGGGAGGAAAAAAATTGAAGGAGAGAGATATTAACACTGGGAAAAGTAACATTTCCCATTTCAATAAAGTCATCCACCGCACACCTAGGTGCAGAATAAAGCTCCGTCTACACAGCCCCAACAGTGTGTCTTGATCCCAATCTCAGAAGAGCTTCTCCAACTGCCTGCATTCCTCTAACATTTTCCAGTTCCGACACCAGCTACCCTGTGGTCTCCCTGGCTGAGATTGTCTCATTAGTGCCAAATTATATGGACACAATTAGCGTTCTGCTTTTACTTTATCCCGACATGGATACATTTCAGATTCTGAGCAGTTCTTGCAAATGTCATACTGACTTCACTTTCTTTCATGCTTAGGCAAAATGTGAAGCAACTCTTTCTTTGGCTTCAAATCTTTCTGCACCAGTAAATCGTAGAGCAAGTTATTATCTTCATGGCAAGAAACTGGAAAGTACTGAAGTACAAAGGGATCTGGGGGTCCTGGTGCACGAAACTCAAAAGGTTAGTATGCAGGTGCAGCAAGTGATTAAGAAGGCCAATGGAATGTTGGCTTTCATTGCTAGGGGGATAGAATATAAAAATAGGGAGGTATTGCTTCAGTTGTACAAGGTATTGGTGAGACCGCACCTGGAATACTGCGTACAGTTTTGGTGTCCATACTTAAGAAAGGACATACTTGCTCTCGAGTCAGTACAAAGAAGGTTCACTCAGTTAATCCCGGGGATGAGGGGATGGACATATGAGGAGAGGTTGAGTAGATTGGGACTCTACTCATTGGAGTTCAGAAGAATGAGAGGCGATCTTATTGAAACATATAAGATTGTGAAGGGGTTGGATCGGGTGGATACGGGGAAGATGTTCCCGATGATGGGTGAAACTAGAACTAGGGGGCATAGTCTTAGAATAAGGGGCTGCTCTTTCAAAACTGAGATGAGGAGGAACTACTTCACTCAGAGGGTGGTAGGTCCATGGAATATGCTGCCCCAAAAAGCTGTAGAAGCTACATCATTACATAAATTTAAAACAGAAATAGACAGTTTCCTAGAAGTAAAGGGAATTAAGGGTTACGGGGAGCGGGCAGGAATTTGGACATGAGTCTAGGTTCGGATCGGTCATGGCCCTGCGGGTAGCGGAGCGGGCCCAGGGGCCGTGTAGCCTGATCCTGCTCCTATTTCATGTGTCTAATTCTGTTAGATTCAGGAGCTGGTTCTGTGATAGTGGATTGGCGGTTAGGATCAGATTAGCCATGATCTTATTGAATGGCGGAGCAGGCTCGAGGGGCCGATTGGCCTACTCCTGCTCCTATTTCTTATATTCTTATGTAACTAGCACTACCCTTGCTATGGGCTCACAGCCAATAGGAACTGCCCAAACTCATTTCACAGAGGACTTTAACAAACCATCTGTGCTATATTTAAACCCAGCTCCCATCATCAGAAAGTCTGTGTGGTAACCCACTGACAAACCTTGTCCATTCCACACTCCATTCAGTTGTCCCTGTGACACTTCCCACAGCCCGTTATAATGAGGCCACAAGAGAATCCAAGTGACATCATACGTGGGGAGTTCAATGCGGTGGCTTTAAAAGGGTAGACGAGGAATCCTACTTTGTGGCTTTCAGCACTGTTCATGTAACATATCTGACCTCACTGAGTTTAAAGTTAGAACATAATCGCTGTCATAAATTGCTAGAATTCAATTACTGTCGAGCTGAAGCTACAGGAAACTCTCTTTTTACCAGCACCCAAATATCCAGAAATCTCTCTTAACTGGCAAAATTCAGGAGTAGGCTCAGGTAAGTTTTACTATATATTAGTGGCCGTGTAACCGGGGTTCCTGGATCTGTGGCTGTGTAACTGGGGTTCCTGGATCTGTGGCCGTGTAACCGGGGTTCCTGGATCTGTGGCTGTGTAACCGGGGTTCCTGGATCTGTGGCTGTGTAACCGGGGTTCCTGGATGTGTGGCCGTGTAACCGGGACTCCTGCACAAGTGCCGGGTAACCGGGGTTCCTGGATCTGTGGCCGTGTAACCGGGGTTCCTGGGTCTGTGGCTGTGTAACCGGGGTTCCTGGATCTATGGCCGTGTAACCGGGGTTCCTGGATCTGTGGCCGTGTAACCGGGGTTCCTGGATCTGTGGCCGTGTAACCGGGGTTCCTGCACCTGTGGCCGTGCAACAGGGGCTCCTGGATCTGTGGCCGTGTAACCGGGACTCCTGCACAAGTGCCGGGTAACCGGGGCTCCTGCACCTGTGGCTGTGTACGGGGCTCTCGTACCTTGGTAAGTATACCTTTTATACCTCTCTGTAATCCGGACTTTTTGATCAACCGGCACCACGCCGATCCCGTCGGTGCCGGATAAAAAGAGAGTTTCCTGTACTTGTAAGAAGCTGATCGGCTGTGACTAGTTTGCTGGTCTGTGCAACACCTTAAAATCCCCTTCATAAAAGCAACTTTGGAAGTGAGTAATGGACTTGAAGGAAAATCCAGTGGACTATTTTAACTGGACGGTTCTAAAATAGAATTGCTGCTAATACTGTTTACCATTTTGATTTCGGAGGCCTTGGTAATGTTTTCATAGCATTGGGCAGTACTGGATGGGATCAAATAATGAGCTCCTCAACTGACCAGCCTCTTCTCAGTTTCACAAAAACGTAGTTACGTAGTCCAGTACTGCTCGGGGCTGTTCAATTGTTCTCGGTTTGCAGTAGCTCTGGGAAAAGTTGAAGCCAGGGCTAGCAATCAGGTGTCAATCTCGTATTAGAATCAACCAATCAGAGATAAGTTTTTTTAAATGGGCAGATTAGAATAAATTTGGGAATAATTATAATAAATCTGATTATGATTAAAAATTACTCGGAAGAGTGACTGAAAACAGCCACAGAAGTGTTACACTTGTAGGAAGTATGTACAGGTAAGAGTTTTAATATATATCATAGATATTTCTGCCTTAGTTTCCCTGCTATCCCAAGTTAGCACCATCTTTCCTCATTTAGCTAGGACAGTTGAACAGTTTGGGTTGCCCACCTCTCCATGGTTACTGGCAGCACTGGTCATAAGAACATAAGAAATAGGAGCAGGAGTAGGCCAATTGGCCCCTCGAGCCTGCTCCGCCATTCAATAAGATCATGGCTGATCTGATCCTAACCGCCAATCCACTATCACAGAACCATCTCCTGAATCTAACAGAATTAGACACGAAATAGGAGCAGGATCAGGCTACACGGCCCCTGGGCCCGCTCCACCACCCACAGGGCCATGACCGATCCGAACCTAGACTCATGTCCAAATTCCTGCCCGCTCCCCGTAACCCTTAATTCCCTTTACTTCTAGGAAACTGTCTATTTCTGTTTTAAATTTATGTAATGTAGCTTCTACAGCTTTTTGGGTCCATGATCAGCCACCAGCAGATGCATTTTTGTGGGCCAATATTAGAACATAAGAAATAGGAGCAGGAATAGGCCACTTGGTCCCTCGAGCCAGCTCCGCCATTCAATGCTAAGCATCATGGCTGATCTTGGGCTCAAAGCCATCTCCCTGCCCGCTCCCCATAACCCTTCACTCCCTTATCTTGCAAAAATCTGTCTATCTCCACCTTAAATGTATTTAATGACCCAGCCTCCACGGCTCTCTAGGGCAGAGAATTCCACAGACTTACAACCCTCTGAGAGAAGAAATTCCTCCTCATCGCAGTTCTAAAAGGGCGACCCTTTATTCCAAAACTATGCCCCCTAGTTCTAGATATAAGACTATATTGGCCTAATGTTTCTCATTCTGAGCTGATGCATTTTATCAACAAAGGATACTTCAATGTGCACCCCAACTGACTTGGTGAAACATTGTGGAATTCCAAGGTGCGGATAAAATAAAGCAGTTTCATCACATTCTTTGTATAAATGAGGTCTATAAGATGTGCAGCGAAAATAAAAATGGCATTCTGTTTCTTTGTAGATAGGTCACATTGAAACAAATCATCATGTTAACTGGATGTGACTGTTACAATTTGGGCTTTTCCACAACACACTTTACTCAGCAAAAAGGTCATTTCCATAAGCAGGCCTGTGTCTCCGACCAAGTGAGATCTGTAACCTTTTTCATGATGTGAATGGAACATGACACAGGACTAACAATTACTCTTTCACCATGGTATGATGCATTGGAAATTACATGGGCTATCCACCACATCCCCATCTGCTTCAATAGATGGAAAAGATCAGAGTCTGACTAAAACTAATAGTCACATTTATTTGCAAGCAGTTTAATTACGTAAAAGCAGATACACCGAGCAAGAAGCTAGCAGTATAATACTTGATTCATTACTTAAAACTGTTTCAAAACAATAAAGGGTTTTAAATCTTTAGAAGTCCATTCCAATAAATTTTGAACTTAGCCTCTGATGAAATGCGTGTAACACCCTTTCCCTGCTTTATCGTGGAAACAAGCAGTCAAAACAGGGAAAGAGCTGGCGCAGACTCGATTCAATTTTCAATTCAATTTTAAATTTTATTTTATTTGTCATATATGCAGCAGACGTGTGTACTGCACAATGAAATGTTGATTTTTACGAGTCCTCCCAACATTGGAATAAATATGGCATAACAATGATAAAAATACTAATAGAAATACTAATAGAAAGACAGTAATAATAAATAAAACAACAGTAATAAATAATAATAAATTAATCGTTCATGAGTCTTATGGCCTGGGGGTAGAAGCTGTTTCGAAACCTGTTGGTACGAGACCGTATGCTTCGGTATCTCTTACCGGACGGGAGCAGGGCGAAGAGGTTGTGGCTGGGGTGACTCGCGTCTTTAATGATTCTCAGGGCCTTCTCCCGGCACCTCTCGGGGTAGATATCCTGCACAGCAGGTAGTTTAATTCCTATAGTGTGTTGTGCAGCTTTCACTACCATCTGTAGAGCCTTGCGGTCTGTGGCGGTGCAGTTGCCATACCAGGTAGTGATGTAGCCGGACAGGATACTCTCGATGGTGCACCGGTAGAAGTTGGTGAGAATCTGGGGGGCCATTCCAAATTTCTTCAGTCTCCTGAGGAAGAACAGGCGTTGGCATGCCTTCTTGGTTACAACGTCGATGTGATGGGACCACGTTAAGTCCTCCGTAATGAATACACCCAGGAATTTGAAGCTGCTGACCCTCTCCACCTCAGCCCCTTCGATGTAGATTGGGGTGTGTCCCTCCCCCTGCCGCTTCCTGTAATCCACGATCATCTCCTTTGTTTTGCTGATGTTGAGGGAGAGGTTGTTGTACTTGTACCATTCTGCTAGAGCTCTTACCTCCTCCCTGTAGCCTGTCTCGTCGCCATCTGTGATCAGGCCTACGACGGTAGTGTCATCAGCAAACTTGATGATGGAGTTGAAGTTGTGCATGGCCACGCAGTCGTGAGTAAACAGGGAGTACAGAAGGGGGCTGAGCACACAACCCTGGGGAGCTCCCGTGTTCAGGATCAGTGTGGAGGAGGTGTTTCTGTCTATTTTCACCACCTGGGGTCTTCCCGTCAGGAAGTCCAGGATCCAGTTGCATAGGGAGGTGTTAAGTCCTAGCTCACTGAGCTTGTTGACAAGCTTGGAGGGGTTAATGGTATTGAATGCTGAACTATAATCAATGAACAACATTCTCACATAGGTGTTCCTCTTATCCAGGTGTGATAAGGCAGTGTGCAGTACAGTGGCGGGTGGGGACTACAGACTGGTACAGTGAACGGTTGAATATATCCGTAAACACGGCAGCAAGCTGGTCAGCGCATGCTCTAAGGACACGCCCAGGGATTCCATCTGGACCGGGTGCTTTGTGGGTGTTCACTCTCTTAAAGGTCTTGCTCACGTCAGCCACGGAGATTGAGGAGACCCGGTCGTCCTGAGCCGCGGGCGCCCTTGTAACAGGCCAGTTGTTGTTGGCCTCAAACCTGACTCGATGGGCCAATTGGCCTCCTTCTGTGTTGTATGATTCTATGATTCTATGAATCAGGGATATGCCCCCCAACTCCTTATAGAATTTTTTTTTTAGGATTCCAATGGTAGATTTCTCCTGATGATCAAATGGATTCCTCACAATGGCCATACAATCACAACTGCTACAACTGTTAAATTTGAGATAGCAACAGCTTCTATTTTTGTGTCTTTGAGGCAAACGCACACATATCAATATTTCAAAGACATGAGGTAAGTTTTGATACAATTAACGTGCGAATACGAGCAGCAATGTCATTAAGGGGACCCGACTGGGAATTATCTACATCTCTAAATAGGTTTGCCGATTTGTCTTGGCACTGGGATGGAAAACCAAAGAACTCTTTCTCAACCACAGCTAATTTAAGTTAATTTTAAACTCACATTATTGCGTCAAAGCTAATATCAAAAATGATACACTACATAAACCTAATTGTTTGAGGCATGAGGAGCTCTATGTCCATCACAGTGACATCAACGTGACAAAAATTGCACACCTTTTCTCTTTTCCCCAAACCAATAGGAGAGTTTGATGATTTGAAGAATTACTTTGGAGCATGGATCTGATTCACAGTCAGCTCAAACAGGTGATGAGATCTCCTTCCCTTAGTTACTGTTTATGGTGTCAAGGTGACCTCAGTTCAGAATCTAACTGACAAAAGTTGCTAACACAGACCTTCGATCATTAGTGACACTTTAAAAAATAGGAGTGGATAATCGGGAAGAGGGATTTCAGGGTTACCTTCGGCTGAAATGCTCCTTGCAGAGAGCCAAAAGGACCTGTAGGTGGAATCATGGGAGGAATTCCAGACATGGACGGAGGATATGAATGAAACAACTGCAGAAAAGAAAAGGAGGAATGTTTCAGATTTGCTGATTACAAATGATAAAGTGCACAACAAAAACAAGCAAAGCATTTCGCACCTCTTCCATTATATACTGCGTACTTTATTTAAAATTAGGTTAGAACGGTAGCTTTGGAACAGGATTTGGTTTCACCAGCATCTTAAAACCAAACAGATTTAATTCTTTGCTCATAAGAATGTTGAAACAAGAAATGGGCGCCCACACACCCTGAAGGCTCAAGTTCTAATTCAACACCTCCAAAGATCACTGTGAGAAAGCCAATTTCTTTCAAGCAAGTCTGCTCCAAACTGGTCTATTTATCTGCATGCTACTATAACATGGGCGAACACTTAATGATCTTTCACCACATTTCCCTCTTGTTGCTAATGGCAGTGTGTGCTGACATGAGCAAACACAAGAAAATATCGCAATCTTGAAAAAGGCTCTGTATTTGTCTAAGCTCGCCACACACCCTCCCTGCCAATGAAGCTATTCACATGGAAACCTTGGCACATTTTCTTTTTGTGGGAATTAATATATTTTTATGGGAACACAGTTCCATTTGAATGATGTTCCATGCATACACACTTAAGCCAAATCTAAATGCAATCTTCAAAAACTCAAATGGCTCTGTCCAACTGGGTCCTCCCTCTAATTTGAATGAGCTTCAATTTTGGGATGGAGTTCATCTGTATTCAATGCCCTATATGATCGTTCAGCTGGAACAGCATCATCACTTTGGTCATAAATTTCTCCAGGCTCATCAAAACTAAGCTATGGCAACGCTAACTTTCTCAAGCCTGTACCTGCACAAGCTAATGGGGCAAGTCTGTAGTCTGCAGCCATATTGTGGAGACACACCACTGTGAACGCACTCTAATCCTTTTAGAGGACGACGCATTGCAAAATTGAGTGAACATTAATCCCTTGCTCATCTGTTGTGATTTCAAGTTTGTTTCCCATAAATTTATAATTTCCGTAAAAGAGGAAATCTTTCACTTACCACAGTGCTAATATTTTACCAATAATCAATTATAAGCTATAAAAAACAAATATCATTGTAGATCAGGTACCTCTCTTGTACTAATTGAGGAGAGAGAGGAAGGTGGCCAACCCACACACCATCTTGCTTCACCAACTATGGTGGATCAAATAACACAGCCATTAAAACTCCTTTACAGCTCCCGATATATTATGATGTCCAAAGATTATCAAGCCTTCCCATTAAGTTTGCTCTTCAGAGTTGGTTTTGGGTTCTCATGGTAAAGATACGGTAAAACAGGCTTAAGGGATCTGTAGCCTGGTATGTGTAGTTTACAGAATACTGGTGAAATCACTTCCTGCTATAAGCAAAAACGCAATGTGTAAGCATTATCGGAAACCAATAGCTGTAATGAGGAGTGAGAGAACCTGCGATTTATGGTGCCTTGATTTTACAATGCAGACCACACCTAACAAACCACTTATACACATAGGGGCATGGACATTATGGCTCAGAGTTGGGACTGTATAATAGCGACTGAGTTTCAGACTTAATTAACTACACGTGGAGTGTATACAAGAGGGCAGTGAGAGGAACTGCTCCAAGAACTCTGCTAATACCACTTTTGTGCAGGACACCGAGAGGTATACAAAAGTAGATGGATGACAGCATCTCCCTGAGATTTACCTACTTCCTCTTTGGGGATACACCAGCCTCCACGCAGTGCTTTCCCACAGAAGGACGATAGAGTTCAGCCACTTGGAAAACATGTCTTGGGTATAAGAAATACTATCACAGATAAAATGCACAGGATTCATCCAGAACCATCATGTCACTTACTGTTCAAAATGGATCACTTTCTCATAAATACACTGTTCAAAAACCTCCATATCCTCTTGGATTTTTAGGGCAGAAATCCCCAAAAAAATTTCATCATCAGTGAGGCTACCTACCAATCAGGTCTGATAGTTTAGCAATGAATCTGAGCCACATGAACAGAAGCAAGTTCTGCCAGCACTTTGGCGATAGATCTTAGTCCACATGGTTCACATGGCAAACTGTACATTTCGACTATTTGGAATCTTCCCTCAGATAATCGACGCGCTGGACTTTATATTTAATTTAGGGGCCCAACAAATATCGCAGTGCAAGACGACTAGGAATTTTGAACCCTGATCATGTCAGGTGTGCTTTCAGCTTGGAGGCATTTACTCTGGTTCAATGAACACCATTGGTTTTAAATCATTAATCCCAGGCCCAACCGCCTTCCAGAACAAGGCCCAGTTTGTGGAGGTTATGTATGCTGCAGATAAATCCAGCGCAATGGAAAGCAGCAATAGCAGCAAAGAAAATGTATGGCTGTTACTGAATATTGGCATGGAGCATTAAGCTTAGAAGTAGTAACTGAAATAAGTCAAATATTTTGACTGCACTAAAATAAAAAAACTTCTTGACTACAGCCAGTGAGGGAATCTTACACTACCTTACATAGAGTTTGCTGAGGGATAGAGCCACTTAAAGTGTGGAATACATAGCTTCTATTGACCAACATCTAAAGTTATGCTAAATGACACTAACTGAGCACTATATATTGGATAAGTAACTTTTGAATTGGCTTTACTGAAAATAACCCTCAGTAAAACTGAACTGGATATTCTCTTAACTTTTAACAGGTGTCATTTCAAGAAGATGGGGTTCAATAAAACCCAACTCAATATTGTTTTCCCGCTGAATGGTTTTGTTCTGACCAGATACAGTATTCCCTTTTGATCCTATTTCTGAATGCAAAACGCAAGCCTTCAGCTGATTAAAGCACCATGACCTCACAAATCACCTTTGGCATTTTGTGATTGCGACAGTTTGTTTTTACTCCTTCAATGAATTTCATTTCTTTTGTCAAAATAACTTTCAGAAAACTAAAAATCAATTAAGGCCACTACCGTTTTTTTTTAAAAATGCCTCAAGCCATGCTAAGGAATCCATACTGATCTGCGACTGCTAAGTGTTGGTCAGTGTTTGCAGATGAATGTCACATTCTACACTGTGAATCTTCCCATCTTAAGAAGGGATACTTCAAGGATTCACTTGACTACAGGCAAAAGGTAAACTTCTGTAACTATTGCTTTGATATTTCTGACTGTCCCAGTAGACATAGGTGTTTAGCACTTCAAAAATTGGAATTTTGTTAAAGAAAAAGCACTAGATATAAAAATAAATCGTAAATATTCATGTATTTGGAGAATTTCCAATGGATAATAGGCCTGTACAGAAAATTCCAGCAAGGTGATCTCTGCTCACCTGGAGACTTGGAAATGTGCATGCCTGTGGGGGAAGGACATCTCACCTCTCCAGAGTTCCATTTCAGGAGTTAAAAATGCGTGCATTCCACAGAGTTAAGATACCTAAGGTTAGGGGAGTCACCTGTACAGTGAAAAATATTTTAAGTGGTTGAATGCACAAAGGCAGAAAGGTTCTAGATTCTGTCAAGTGTTGCTATCTATTTTGTTCTATGAGTGGAACAGTCACCGACAGAAGTGGAAGTGGGGTCTCCGTTTGAAAGCACTGGCTTGTAAACTTTCTGCACAGCCATTCATCCTCACGCACTGATAACATGCTTTATTTTGTTACTACTTTTAAGCTCTGCAGCAGACAGCAACTTATCGGAGTGTGTGCGTTGCATGGAAGCACACCAATGACCAAGCAAAGCTTTAGATGCAAGAGATTTGAAAATGAAGTGGGAAAGCAGCTCTGCTGTGTGAATATCAATGATCGCAGCACAGTCAAAGAGCAGCTCACAGCGATGATTAAAAACCCTTGAAGCACTGTTGGTTAAGTGTGATCTCAGGCTGACTGGATCCCCATTTGTGTAAATAGGTTTGCTATCATGTCTATACTGAATGAAAGAGACCATACTCCCCCATACCCCTTTTGATAGCTGAGGTAGGCTACAATTCAAAGTGCCACTTTCATTTTTGTTCAACAGCTGTCATGTCATTATCAGCAACTTATGGACATAATAATCCTCCCTGCATGCTCACTATGTTCAAATCGAGCCTCACCACACTATCCTCCTACCCTGACCTATTCATTCCCATTCTCTTGGATAGACATCAACTTTTAAAACCCAACCTTGATGTCCCCTAACCACTGTTTACATCTAAAATTAAGTTCTGATGACACATACACGCCCAAAACATTAACCTGCTTTTCCTCTTTACAGATAGCCACTGACCTACTATGTATTTACAGCAATTTCTGTTCTTATTTGCATCTTTTCGTCTACTCCTTGAACTGTGGTTTACCTCGGCTTCTCAATCCAAAAAGAAAACGCCCAGTCTTGCTACAAGCAGCAGAATAAAGAGCACTAGTTCTGTCAAAACTTTAAGTGGGCCTCCAAAATACTGCACTTCAGCATTCAAATTAAATATAGCATCAAATCCAAGTGTGTTAATAAGGAATACCTGTTGCTTTACAGAAGCTCCACAGGCCTCATTCAAAGCTATCAGACATCAGTTGTGCTCAACAAAACATTTAAAATACTTCAACGATCACAAAGTTTAATTGTGTTTCTTTAAAAAGTTCATACTCGGTGCCAGAAGCTGTGTAGGAATGCAAGTAAAAATGGTAGTTTGATTGCATTCAGTCCCTAAAACTATATTTAATAGATTGTAGCCTTTACATTTCTGACTGTTGTGATTAGTTCAAGGGAATTTTCGTGCGCCTTTGATATCCAGGCTGTTTAAATCATCAGAAAGGATACGGTTTCTTAAGGCAAGACTCTGGTGTGAATTAAAATGCACAATGCTCTGAGTGATGAGCAGCAGGTGGTGCACTGAAGTCGAATTGGAAACCATCTCCTCCTGTGCCTGCTCTCAACTTGAATTGGCTCTGGTGCAAATGGACAATCCAAAGTCAAGCTGGTTTTATTATTCCATTGTTCCGTCCTTTAGCTGCCAATGAATTCACCATTTCTTTTTGACAGGAGAGTAATTATCTTGATATATTAATTATCATGATGTCCCATTATGTTTATTCCTGAAAGTATGCATTCCTTGCAGTGAAGTCCGTGCTGTTAGCAGATAATCACAAGCCGTTGTTTATACTTTTTGCTGCAAGGGAGGCAAGGCATGAACCTCACCTACTTGAGAACTTATTCATTCCAGATCCATTTTATTTGCAATGATTTAAGCATTCTTTGCGACTTCACTCAGGACAGCAAAATAGTGCTTGAAAATATGTTGCAACAGTGGGCCTGACAAATGAGAATGGTCTTGGCAAAAATAAATTTTAAATGTTAACTATTGACCTTTAACCTGTGCAGGATGAAGGACACACCTGGCATCTATTCTGGATCACACCTTCTGGTCTCTTGATCCTTTTTGCCCAGTTCATGTTTGTTCACTTTCAGGAATGATGGTCAGCATCCTTTGAGGGCTTTTAAGGGTAACAAGCCACCCAGATTAATAGGCTTTAGCAGCTCTGGCCAAAATCCAATCACCAGAAATAACTATTTAATAATATACGTGCATACGTGTCAGATCATACTGCACAAGGTAAGAGCGCACGGGGTTGGGGGTAATATATTGGCATGGATAGGGGATTAGCTAACTAACAGAAAACAGAGAGTCGGGATAAATGGGTCATTTTCCGGTTGGCAACCAGTAACTAGTGGGGTGCCACGGGGATCAGTGCTGGGGCCTCAACTATTTACAATCTATATTAATGACTTGGATGAAGGGACCGAGTGTACTGTAGCCAAATTTGCTAATGATACCAAGATAGGTGGGTTAGCATGTTGTGAGGAGGACACAAAAGAATCTGCAAAGGGATATAGATAGGTTAAGTGAGTGGGCAAACATTTGGCAGATGGAGTATAATGTGGGAAAATGTGAGGTTATCCACTTTGGAAGGAAGAATGAAAAAGCAAATTATTATTTAAATGGAGTGAGACTACAAAATGCTGCGGTACAGAGGGATCTGGGGGTCCGAGTACATGAAACACAAAAAGTTAGCATGCAGGTACAGCAAGTAATTAGGAAGGTTAATGGAATGTTGGCCTTTATTGCAAGGGGTATGGAGTATAAAAGTAGGGAAGTTTTGATGCAACTTTACAGGGCGCTGGTGAGACCGCACCTGGAGTACTGCGTACAGTTGTGGTCTCCGTATTTAAGGAAGGATATACTTGCATTGGAGACAGTGCAGAGAAGGTTCACTAGGTTGATTCCTGGGATGAAGGGGTTGATGTATGATGAAAGGTTGAGCAGGTTGGGCCTATATTCATTGGAGTTTAGAAGAATGAGAGGGGATCTTATTGAAACATATAAGATTCTGAGGGGGATTGACAGGGTGGATACTGAGAGGATGTTTCCCCTTGTGGGGGAATCTAGAACTAGGGGGCATAGTTTCAGAATAAGGGGTCTCCCATTTAAGACGGAGATGAGAAGGAATTTCTTCTCTCAGAAGGTCGTGAATCTTTGGAATTCTCTACCCCAGAGAGCTGTGGAGGTAGAGTCACTGAATATATTCGAGGAGGAGACTGACAGACATTTGAACTACAAGGGAGTCAAGGGGTATGGGGAGAGGGCGGGAAAGTGGTGTTGAGGACAAGATTGGATCAGCCACGATCTTATTGAATGGCGCAGCAGGCTCGAGGCTCCTGTTTCTTATGTTCTTATCATGTGTGCTTTTCGTCCCCAATGCCTTCTCTGCCTCTTCTGAAGCCATTGCCAGGTGCCAAGGCCCAGTTCCACAGGTGTTATCAGCCTTCCAGTCCTTCACTCAACTGGCTATTCCTCTTGTATGAGCCTCGAGTGAGTGTTGGCAGGTAATTCAACCCTGGAAGTCAATGCAGTGGAGCCCAATCTTTTTCTCTAATAACAGCCACATACATATTATTTCCAGCAGAATCCATTGAACAGCAACCAGCAGCAAGAAGCTTACCTGATTTTCCTCCTCTTAGCCCAATGACTAGATCTTAGAGATCCAACTGCCAATTCACCAGGGACTGAGGATGAAACCTGGGATCTTCCTGGCCTGTGTGGCTCAGCACTACATCAGGTGGTGCATTTATCCACTAAGGCACAAGGGAACCTCAGCCTTTTGGTAGCATCAAAGTTTGGTTTCCTCCAAATCAAACATGCACTTACTGAGATCAATGTGCATAGAAAATGTTGGCCTTATTTGCCGGTCCAATTACTGTCATCCTGAAAGACTACAGAATTCAAATGTGGCAACTTTTAATTGGGCCATTAAGTGGCTTCCAATAGTGTTTTGTTGGTTTTCTTTCCCTTTCAGTTTTTTGGTCACTTACTGATCTTCAAAAATGAATTGCAAACATTTTGGGCAAACCATATATTTTTCCCTTCCATTCTGTATCCAGTGCTCCATTAGAAAAGATACTTTCTGTTGACCCTGACCTAAAACAGCTCCAGCTTGACTCTGCTTTTCTCATTTCACTATTACAGGAAACTCTCGATTTACCGGCACCTAAATAACCGGAAATCTCTGTTAACCGGCAAAATTCAGGAGTAGGTTCAGGTAAGTTTTACTTCATATTAGTGGCAGTTCCTGGATCTGTGGCTGTGTAACTGGGGTTCCTGCACGACGCTTGGTCTGTGGCCGGAGTTCCTGCACATGTTGCTAAGCAACAGGGAAGCCTGGATTTGTTGCTGTGTACGGAGCTCTTGTACCTTTTAACTATACCTCTCTGTAATCCGGACTTTTTGATAAACCGGCACCACGCCGGATAATAAAGAGTTTCCTGTAATTAAGTTCAGGCAGTGTCTGGGGCTGATAACATGGCCCTGGCATTGAAGGAGCAGAAGCGTTGCTGTTTAGATGCTGCAGACGCCTGTAGCTCTAGACGAGGTCAGCTGCTTTGGTGCACATCTTCGGTCGCCAGCAGCTTTTAAAGAGTTGCTGGTGCCTTAAAGCCGTCATGATACTCAAGGGCAGAAAGCAAGACCAAGGTGACAGACTGCAACCATCAAGGATGCAGCGTTGCAGGAGGTGCTGGAGAGAATGGTGGTCCGTTTTGAGGAAGCTGAGGCTGATGCTGTAATCAACCGACGTCAAGGCATATGAATTTCCAGCAGAGGCTGTTGGCTGGAGGTCGGAGCAGGAACCTTCCCTAATCCAGGACTACTGAGGCCAACTGCAGTGCATCTACAGCCACTCTGCTGAGATTAGGTAACTTAGCACAGGCCAGGGGGCAAACCTGGGACCTTCCTGCTCTGTGCAGCTGAGAGGCAAAATAGAAGCAGAGTTTCTAAACATTTCTTTACTGAAAATCTTTTAAGCATTTATATTAGTGAAAGAAGACTAATATCGGTGATATCTAATAGCATTGCTGCAGTATATGGGTTTGTTTCACTGTGCGTAGGCTGAATTCTTGAACCGGTTGATCGGAGGAGCACAGAATCCCTGGATTAGCTGGTATTACAAGGGTTAAACATAAATAGTATATAAAGAATCCTGGAGTCTACCTCAAGTGTTTATTTGACTTTTGGCAAGTTAAATTTGTCTGAGTCACTTGAGACCCGAGAAAGACATAAAAGGAAACTTCGGTGACAGAGGAAATAAAAGCCAGACTGCGGAGTCTGTGGCTTTACACAATATAATGATTCACCATTCAGTGACAACATTGGAAATCAGAGGGGAAAGTGATCGCCAGTTTCTGCAAGGGGTTGCATCTCTGAAAGCCTTGATTAACACAAGTCTGATGGTTTTATTGGCGAAAGAGGTCTGAAAAGTGGCTATAAATAGAAATGGTTTAAAAACAGGATTGAAAGGCGTCCTACATTCTGCACACAATGAGTTCTGGGTCTTAGCTCGGTCAGATCTGAGTGAGACGCTTTTCTATAAAAAGGGAGGGGAAAAAGCAAAACTAAATTTAACCAGACAACAATCCCCTCTCATCCACGCCTCCCCTGCCCCACGCCCGCCGCAGCAGCCACTCTCTCTCTCCCGCCTCCTCTTGGCCTAGTACAGAGAGAGACACTGTCAGGTACCTGGGAGCAAGTCTCCTCGCCACGGTCTCAGACAGGCTATGCCGTGTGACATTAGGCCTGAGAGTTAAAAATAGAGTTAAGCAGTAATTTCTGCACAGGTTTCTCCAAGCACACTGAAACTGAATGTTCTGTATAAAGTTTTTCCCTTAACAGCCTGTCAATTCAACTCCAAATGCAATAAATGCTAAAAGGCCAAAAAGACTTTAGGGACAAGAACAGTATAACAAGTATTTTGCCTCACCAGAAAGAAGTGTTTTGTTAACCAGGCTAGTCTCAGTGTCCGTGGCTGGCATGACTTCATTCTGCAGCTTAAATGGGAATAGTGCGTTTATGCCAAATTCAATCTAACTTTGACACATTTGCGCTACACTGGAAGTATTGCATGCACGAGGGCCGCCAATACAAAACAACAGCCTGCTAACAACCCGATTTTCTTTTATATGTTGGGGTGTTGAGGCACGAACCATGAAGCTCAAGTTATCACACTAAAGCTTGAACTAACACAGTGCTTCAAGGGTTGTCTATGGCTGGAGCTATGAAGTTTGGTGTAATGGTGAGTTCACTCACACTGTGTCGGTAGAAGGGATCAACTTTTGTTGGGTATTTGTCAAACTGCAAAGGAATCAAAGCACGTAAAACAGGTTATGGTCTGTTAACACAGATTCATTCTTGTTGCCATGGCAACGCAAGTTCTGCTGTTCAAAAACAATCTGTCACACCGAACTGGAGCCACAAGTGTCAGATATTACAATCCACGCGTGATAAAATAAATCAAGCTCCTAGACAACATTCGGTCTTGTCTTATATATTTTAACACAGATCCATAGTCTGTGCTGTGCAAATGTTTTGTATTTCATGAGCTCTTAGATCGACATTCTGTTAAAAATATAAAAGACAAAATACATTCACGGGTATCACTGATATGTAGGCCGGGTTCTCTGCTTCTGTGCTCGCCAGTGTACAACTTTTTGTCTATTCACTTTAATGGGCAGAAAATCGCAGGCTGCCCAGTGCAAAAGTAGAAATTCAAGGCCATAGAATTTATTTTTTGGGGAGAAAGGGAGGCTTTTTTTCCTATTTCACTTCATGGTCTCCTCATCACAATCTGACCAAGTAGGTAAACTTCTTCCACGCCTCCACCAGTCCCACTCCTGGTCTGGCTTCCAGAGGTTTTTTTCTTTAAGATGATGTGCCCGCGTCATTTTCTCTCCCTTAAGGACGGTGCCAGGCCTCCTGTCACCGCCTCTCTCCTCCTCAACAGCAAGCCAGAGAAGAAGCAACAGCTCACTGCATGGAAAATCATGGGGTGCAAACCCAGGTCCTACTCCATGGGCAGTATGAAGCTTCACTATTCCATGCACAGTTTGTTTTTAACAGAATATTGCTCTTGTACGTGACAGAAATACATTCAAGAGTTGGATGATGCTCAGAACCCCACCCCATGAATTTGTAGATTATAAAATGATGGTGTAAAAATTCAGTAACAACATTCAGACCAACTTATTTTCATCTTCAAAGCATCATGAGGAAGAGCAGCCTGGCTCTTTCAAAGCCAAGGGGAGTGTCCTGTAATCCAAGGGGTTAACACGGTAATGCGACGTAAAGATATCAGACCAGACAGGAATTTGACTTCCACATAAATGTATAGCATTTCAAAACTGAAACGGTTTTCTTAAAAAGAGACTGCATTCCTTTTCTTCCTCTGTCTCAATTTAACTGTTGCTTATCTTTTCAATGAGTTCTGTGTAGGTTGTTTTAAAAAATGGGTTTAAAACAGTGATGCACAATTTGTTACAGTGCTACAAATAACTAGTGTCCAATATAACCTGCACATTTTAGTGGATTATCTGTTTACATTTCTTCAGCCTCACAATAAATAGGTCAAGTTTCAGACTCTCAGCTTTTGCCCTTTTAGACCAATAGAAAGAGTCTTTAAAACTGTAATAAATACAAATGTTCTAAACCATGGAGGAAAAGATGAACAAAGTATATAATGGCAAGTAAACTATTTGGACGAAGTCTCTGCAAGAGGCACCCATATTGCTATTCTTGTATTTGTAAAACCACCAATAACTAGCAGCTATAAGCATAATTAAAAACAGGCTAAATAAATGTTTTTAATTAATTGGACATGACCCTATTTACAGTGACGTCTCTAAACCAAATACATTACTGAAATGTTGCATAGATCTTATTTTTATTTTAGGAACGAACGCATTTGCATTTATATAGCATCTTATCACATCTGCAGGATGTCTCAAAGCGCCTCATACCCAATTAATTACTACTGATGTGCAGTCACTGCTGTTTTTTGGCACAAAGCAAGGTCTGGCAAACAGCAATGAGGTAAAGTGGCCAGTGAATCTGTTATAGATGGTGTTGGCTGACAGCAGAATGCTGGCCAGGACACCGGGAGAACTCTCTTCCACAGGATCTTTTACATCTACCTGAATCAGCAGATGAAGCCTCAGGTTAATTCACTATTCGAAAGATGGCACCTCCAACAATGCAGCATTCCCTCTATACTGCAGCTTAAGTTATGTGCTCAATCCTGGAGTGCGGCTTGAAACCACAACTTTCTGACTCCGGAGTGAAAGTGCTATCAAGTGAGCCAAGCTGACAGTGTCCAAATGAAGAAATTATGGGCTGATCTTTCCTTCACTGTATATCCTGAGTTTAGGTGGCATAGAGGCGAAAAATGAAGAGAAATGGGACAGGGAGACCTACCGTTGCAGTGTAATTATTTTAACCCCATTTTATCCCTCTTCCACGCCTTTCCACCTCAAAAGTAGTCTGGACACCTATGGTTTCCATCTCTATATTCATAAATCAGCTGCCTTTCTGGTACCCCTCATGATTTTCCTCACCTCCCGAGTTGAGTCACTCCACCAAGCAGTCTGGCCTCGCTGAGAAATGGCCTTACTCAGTCACAGAGAAGAGCCAAATGCAAACAGAAGTTAAAGCTGGGATTCAAATCACAGCTTCTCTGAATGACACTGGAGCTCTACCAATAACTACACGCTGATTTCAGTGGTGAAATATAACCCAAGTATCAGATTGTCACAAAAAGAGTGACTCACTTTTGCATATTCTTCATTTTGAATTTACTCAACCCCACCCCCCCACCTCCTTTCTTCTGTAAGTGCCTCTAACTTTTCAGTCCCATTCAGTTAGGAGGGTAAGACCACCAACAGCACAAATCTCTTCATGATCACTGCCAACGCTGTCTTTGTGAGACAGCCGTGTCGGTCTTGTGGAACTTCCCCCCGCCCATCACAGGAGGCAGACATGAACTGACAGAATTCACATCCACCACAGAAGGCAAACCTGAGTGTCACGATATGCGAAATCAAACCCATAACTGGCTCCTTGAGAAGCCCGAGCTGCAGCCATCCCACTCCTCTGCCACTCTCATCTCTTCAAGTCCAGAGCCAAGATACTTTGCAATTCTTCCAATGCAGAGAATTTATGGCATTTTACATACAAAAGCTCTGTGCTGTCTTGCAGAGAAACTCAAGATGCAAACAGTGGTAACAATTTATGGCAGCAAAGAGCTGCTACTATGGCAACGATGCCACCTCAACGCACAAAAGATCTTTTACGATACTGGGGTTGCGTTATTGCAGAAAATATGATTGGACGTCTATCATCCAATCGGGTGCCTTGTTTGTGCGCATAAATTGTTTCTTGTTTGCAACCCAGAAATTTGTGAGGACATCTGACGGGTAATTTTCTGACTTTCCGTTTCTGTTGGGAGTCCCATCTGCCAGAACCGCAGATTGGAAATTTGGGTACCTGATTTTCCTAACATTTAAAACCAATGCTCGGAAAATTGTGGACAAGGCACGTCCAACTTTCCAATATGCACAGTCAGACAATTGCTCCTGTGGTCTTAAATTCACAACAGCACCAATATTTGAAGAAAGCTGGGAATGAAACTATTATAAATTGCTCTAACTAGCACAAAGTATTTATGGCTCAATTATCAAGATTGGCTCGTAATTGCACACAAAATGGTTGGTACAAACATTACCATGCTGACAATAATTGGTTACGGTGGCTCACATGGATCAGAATAGTACAAGTGATACAAGGGGAATAGATTTGTTGTGCTCTACTTATCCTCACATTTCTGCCTTGGGTACGCACCATGGGTGGTGCAGGTGTTGGCATGATGGCCGTTGGCGGGATGGTGTGCGGAAACGGCGCAAACGTGTGCTGATGCGTGTGCTGATGGGTATGCTGGTGTTGATGCTGGTGGAACTCCGCTCGCATGTAGGGTGGTGGCCCCAGCGAGGCCCCTCGGTCGGCGCTCTGAGAGGCCAAAAATCGGGTGTTCAGCTCTTGCCGCAGAAGTTCTTGTTCTATGGGAGACAGATAAACATCGTGAAGAGCCATGCACTGCACAAATGCCACAATATACTACATAGAATGGATGTAAGTTTCCTGTAGTCTATTATCGACTGCTTTTCAATAAATGCTTCATGCACTGCAATTCAGTGAAGGTCATGCAGTAATGAGATTTAGCAATACGTTTGTACAGGAAACATCGGAACTGTCACAAAGATGGTATAAATACAACTCAAAATTGTACAAACATATTGCATACATCATCAAATACCAAAAAGCGAAGATGTCTATTACGAATCTTGCATATGGCTTGCACATCCTGTCTACGAACATTACTTCCTGCAATACTTTTTGTGGCAACATTTCTAATGGAACTTCCAATCTAAACATTTATAACAGGATGCTGTATGTAAACATTTTAGAATAGGAAAATCTTATGCAAACATTTTGCCATCACAGTTGGAGCATAAAAGTGGGTCGGGTGTACAGCAGGGGGGGTGGGGGGAGGTTGAACAACGGGTGTCCAACTGATCCCACCCTGTTCTCGCTGGCCGGGTTAGCTTAAAATTGGGGCTAAAGTTTCACTTCCAGGAACCAGATCACAAAACACATGTTTTCAGAGAAAATTAAAGACTAATGCTGGCCCTCCCCACTCCTCCCCAAAGTGCTATCAGGTCTGTTCTCTCCCCCTACCCTGCTGACAGACACCAGGAATCTACCAGTGAGCCAAACCCAACATTGTACCACCGGATCTGCCAAACCTCAGGTTGCCCCTCTACAGCAAAGCTAGAACAAAGGATCCTGCCCCATTATACCATATCCATAATTCACGAAAGACAGCTGCATTATGGGGTAGACATTTGCAAGATATATTCGACATGTTGCCTAGAAATTACGCAGACTGCGATAAGGCTCAGAAAGATCTAACTGATCATTTCCCTCCTAAGAAAAATATGACACATGAATGAATCACATTTTAAAGGCCTCAACAGCACAAGAATGATTTTTTTTCCCCACACACTTATGTCAGCAAGCAGCAAAATATTATTTAATGGATGAGACTGGGAAATTAAAACAAAGATCATCCAGCATTTTGCAGTGTTGAGCCCTGGAAAAGGAGTAGTCTGCAGATGGACCTTTAGAACCAGATAGAGCACTTGATCTAGCTAACCATTGTGCAAACTAAGCAACGAGTCTCTTTCAATCCAATAAACGTCAAGTACAAACTGCACCACAACATGACAAAACAAGTATAGCCAGGTCAACTGAAACGGTGTGTGTTATCGCTGCAGTGAGAATTACCCCCATACTGGCGATTGTCTAGAAGGAAATTGTCCATGTAGGAAATAAAATCATTCTCCAAGTGCTGTCAGTCATCCTAATGTAGATCTCTACAAAAACATCTGATGAAACACGGTGGCCCAGTAATATAATCACTAAATTGCGGCCAGTTAAAACAGCAAGATGTGCTGCAGGCCGTCGTCTAACCAGCTCTGAACATGATGCACATTAATCGCCATATCAGAACAGAACGTCAACAATCCCATAATAAGCGAAGAGTAGACAGCGACAGTGTGTCAACTCAAGTCATTGTGGATTCCGGTTGTCCAAGGAATATTATGGATAAATCCTGTTACCAATCTACTGTTGTTGGTTCGGAGCTTTGAGTGAAGCTCCACCACACGCAGAGGCAGTTAATTCCAACTGGTACAAAGACACCTCTTCTAGTGCTTGGTAAATTCTTCACTCACATCGAGTCTGGCATGCAAGCAGTCTCACCTGGTACATTTGTTGTGAAAGAAGAGCCTAGTTATCTACATTAGGGCAGTACAACTCACTAGCCGACCTTCAGCAGTATGTAGCATATATATTAACATCAGAGCATTTTATTTGCTGTGAATTCTCTCCAATATTTCTCAGTTTAGGTACAGCGAAAGACATACAGTTCAAACTGCAGATGGCCAAGTCTGTTGCTCAGCATCAGCACAAGATACCATTTCCTCTATGGATGAAAATAAAGCTGAAAGAGTTGGAGGATAATGGAATAACTGAAAATGCAGATGGTCCTACAGCTTGGATTTCACTTCCAGTAATTATCACCAAGCTAAAGAATCCCAAAACGTTGTGTTGATATACAAGGAGCACACAATGCTATTATGCATAAATGACATGATGCTTCAATTCTGGATGAAGCTGTTGCAGAGGTAAACAGTGTTTCCTCAAAGCTAGACCTGAAATCTGGATATCACCAACTGGAGCTCGACAAAAAGAGGCATGATATTACATATGCATCACACTGAAGTGATACAAAAGGTTAACTTTCACCATATCTTCAACAGGAAATATATTTTGACATGCCACCTGACAAGTTATTGACAGAATCCACTTATACAATTACAGCTAACAATTTAAGGCATTAAAAGATCACAAGCCTTTGTTTCCTGTATTCTCCAAGGCACAGTCTAAACCTTCTTCTAGTATCAGCTGAAGGTCTAGGCTTATTGTATGATCATTAATTATTGGCTTGTGTGCAGACTGGTGCATATGCGATGCAGAACTAGTTTAGACTACCATCACCAGATTTGGTTGGGTCACATCAAGTGCTATCGGACGTCACCCTCCTCTACCAAAACAGTCCACTACTTCAGGATCATCTTGGAGAGCAAAGATAATCCCTGGCTTCTCTTCTCCACTACTAACTGTCTCCTTAAACTCCTCTCCCCTGCCCCTTTCACCCTCACCTCCAACAACATATGCGTGGGGCTCACTGACTTCTTACTCACTAGCATAGAGACCATCTGCTCAGCTGGTTCGCCCCTTCTCCTTGCCCAAATATAGTATTGTTGAAAGTTATGGCCGATGTAGGTGTCCATGTAGATGTGGACCCTTTACAAAATAAGACACTCTCTTATTAGAGGTCAAGAATTTCTCCCAATTTCTACAAGCTGAAATAAACAAATCCACATCGCCTAGAGCCACTATTCTGCGTCTAAACAAGATTTTTGTTGTGTTTTTACACAGGATTCCAGAGGCGTTAAAGTCAGACAATGGATCGCCATTTCAGCATTGAAATTTCAAGCAGTTTACAGAACACCTTGGATTTTGCCAGGATCGAATCCCCCCTGCAAACAGAAGGAAAGATTCAAGCAAACAATCAGCGAGTGTCTCCAGGCTGCTTAATCTGGGCAGCAACAAAATACCTGCTACTGGGCTGCCTTTATCCACTAGCTTTAAAACATACTGCATAGTAACTGCGACAACTAGAAGCAAGGTTGATGCGCAGATATCATCAATCTTCATAAAATTTAGGATTATGTACCAATTGAGTATAGTTTTTCCTTTAGGAGACACTGTAAACACTGAGCCCATTTAAGATTGTCTAAAAGGGTGATGGACATCTACATCTGTTATAACTTTCACAAGTATTATGTTTTGGAAACATTTCAAAGATACATTCTTACACTTTCAATTACGTGCAAGCTTTCCGACTGATCAATACAACCTAACATCCAATTTACTTGGACTAACTGCAGAACAAAATAGAACAACCAGTCATGGAAAAGTAATGAGAGCCATAAAAGTTATCACTGGATCAGGTAGACACACAACACAACTTATACTCTTGAAGATATGGCAAAATTGTATAGTAAGGATATGACTGCACTATAGCTACTCCTGGACTGCCCATAGGATTTAAAGTGTTGATAATCCAGTGGATTTCTACTTTTGTTCCTTTGTTTGGAAGTTCATGAATGGTAATGCCAGGAATGGTATGGATTGGAAAAAGAGAAATACGGAATAGCATTCCTGTTTTTAATACATTAACAGAGTTGAAATGGGTTTGCTGGGAAGTATGTGACTTACCTGAATACCCGGCCCCAGCAGGGTGTCCTGGAACCTGAAGTGCACTTGACGTCAGTGGAGGTGGTGGTGGTAGAGCTGAATGGGGGGCAAACATAGTGGGATGATGCGAATGATTTGCAGGCTGTAGACTAGGTGTAAAAGTATGTGAAGTATTGTGGGCTGCGAGGGCCAAAGAGAAGCTTGGAGTGGAAGGATGATGGGAAATTTGTGCTGGAGGAACTTGAGGTTTGACTGGAGTGCTGCTTCGGCTGCTGCTGAGAAGAGAGAGAGAGAAACAAAAAGCACAATGAGATTCATAAACAAACTTCGTGAACAATTTTCACTTAATACTGGCACGTACAGCATTGCCAACACTCGCAATCTCATTTATGATTTATTGATCCTGCACTTTTATTAATCTGTGACTCATGGAGATAATAGGAGAGGGATGATTCTTCTCTCTCCCCTCCCAAACACTGTGAAAGAAAAAGACTTGCATTTATATAGCGCCTTTCATGACCTCAGGACGTCCCAAAGCGCTTTACAGCCAATGAAGTACCTTTGAAGTATAGTCACTGCTGTAATATAATTTAACTGTCAATCATGTATGTAAAAATAATTGTGCAACATCTTTGAATCAGTAATGAAATCACAGGTACAATGTTGCATTTCAAGGGGAGTTGTTGCCACGATTGAAGTGTCTTGTAAGTCATGTTTCCATGTCTACATAGACTGAAAGGCATGATAACCAATTGGAGATTTAGGAGGATCTGAAGTTCAAATTAACAGTGTCTGTCAATTTAGCCATCTCAGCCAGATTTCCCACTCCTGATTGCTATCCAGTGTTACCTCTGGAACGTGTGTGGATGTTCGGATCAGGCTCGGTTGTAATGTCTTCCACTGATGACTGTCAGCAGGCAGCCTATAAGCAACATATGTAGACTGGCCTCTTGAAGCCATACCCCATTAGGCAGGAGAAGAGCAGGCAAAATTGGGGGAGTAAAGTTGCTCACATATCATTTGATGTGTCACCTATCAAGCTTACAGTTTCATTAAACTGGAAGGCCCAAATTTGAATTTTTGACTTTGGATAACAAAGCGTCATCAATAACTAAATTTGTTTCGATCAAGTTATCATCTAAACTTTATTTCAATTTGAAATGACATTCATTTTTCCTCACATTCATATCAGAAACTATCACCTCTGGGTGTAATGGACTGCAAGTCAATTCAGACAGCCCCTACTGTTGTAATTCATGCATTCAATTACAATTAACCCGCATATAAAGTGAGTTAAAGTTAGAAAGTGGTGGTACATATGTTTGCTTAAGTAAATGTTCTCACTGCTCACAGGTAATTTAGTATCTTCCAAGCACATATGAAGCGTTATAAACAATTTCAATTACTCACCTTATGCTGTTTAGACTTAGGCTGCTGCTGTACACAGACAGAGATTGCGGGAGGCTCCGAGATGTTGGTCGAGATGGAAGCTGACTTTGCAGAACTGGCTGTGCAGGAGAAGGTGGCTGAGGCTGAAGCTGAGGGTGAGGGTGAGGTTGGTGCTGAGGAGTTTGAGCCTGGGCTTGAGGCTGAGATATGGGTGGAGGCTGAGGTTGGGGTAGAGGTACAGGTTGGGGTTGGGATGGAAGTAGGGGTTGGGATGGAAGTAGGGGTTGGGATTGGGGTTGGGCTTGACCCTGGGATTGTGGTAGAGCCTTTGGCTGTGGCTGGGGGAGTAGCTGTGTAAGCTGGGTCTGCACAGGAAGTGGAGAGCAGAGTTTGGCCTGGGACTGGGACTGGGATTGGGGTTGGGGTTGTGGTTGGGGCTGGGGTGGGGTCTGAGCCTGAGGAACAGGCTCCTTAGCCACAGCAAGCACAAGCAGCTGGTCTTTGGAACCCTCCTGGCTTTGCTCCTGACTTCGTTCTAACCCTGATATTTTGGGGACATTTGGTCCTCTTGCTTCTCGGGTGTCATTTGTTGTTAGTGCGCTGACACTAAAGTCAGTAACTATAGAGAAAACAGAAAGAACAAATTAAGATGCATCTTTTCAATTACATATAAGGTCATTACAGTACAGTCTGATTAATAAAAGTGTATATACTCTGCAACAACCTAACCTGTTAGGGTTTGCACCCTACTATTCAGCTTACATCGTTTGACAGTCAGATATTCACTAAAATAATACAAACTAAAAAGCTAACTAATGGATTGGGTGAATCTACAAAGGAGCCATTTCGCTGTCAAGGCAACTGTGATGAAAATGAGTTATTTTTGTCTGATTCTTTCTCACTGGTCACAGCATACCCAGAGTTACTGATCACTGTTTCTGGAGGCTGAAATAGATACAGACCCCAGACAAGGAGGTCACAAGGATATATTCTGGTCATCTGGAGTACAGTGACAAGGGTTCTCTGTTCAACTCAACATTCTCACTTCATTTGTTTTGATATTCGGTAGACAAAGGTATAATCTGGCTCATAGGGGACTTGGGGGTAGATTTTGCCAAACTTGTCGGGAAGAAGGCGGGGCTTCCCCTTTTGGGTTTCTGACCCGCCTACTTCGATGTCAGGCCAATCCACGCGATTTTCCCTTGATTGACCTTGTTGAGCCCGCCCAGCAGGCTCAGCAGGCCAATTAAGGGCCACCCGGCAACAGGTGACGTTACAGACTGCAATTTCATCTGTCAAGAGATCTTGACAGATGAAATATCAGTGTCTCACAGCTGTTTGAAGCTGTGAAACACTGACACACTGAGTTCTGACATGAGTCATTCTGCACAGACTCAATTAGAACTGTCACCGGCACTCAAAGCTGAAGGCTGTCACTTTTGACAGATCGCAGCCATTCAGCTTTAAGTTCCGGGTGAGTGATGCAGCTCCCGACGCCTGCAGGAAGAAAGGCTGTTAAGGTAAGTACAGGTAAGTTAAAGTTCTTTACACACTTTAGACACACCAAACACACTTACCTTTACACTCATGCGCCCATCACTCACCTGAGCGCCGACATCGCAACCCCTCCAACTCCTTCAACCTGACGGCCCGCCTGCTCTACCTGGCGTGGTTTGGAGCCATCGGGAAACCCACACGAAACCCCTCAAAATAGGGATTAGGCTAAAAACTGCCTGTTAACAGGCAGTTAATTGGCACTAATCCCTTCCCGCCTGGTTTCGACGGGTCCCAGTGCGGGGTGGGTACCCGCCGCCCCTGAAACTTACGTGGGGCGGGGTTTTGGGCGGGATGGTGGCGGGACCCCCAAATTCGGGATTTCCCCGCACCCCCCCCCCCCCACACGCCTGAAACGCCGCCTGACGGCTCCCAGAAAATCTAGCCCTTGGAGTCTGCCTCCAGGAGTGGCCAGTGGCTCTGGCCCCCAAGACATTTTCTAGCATAAAAGCCCAGAAACGACAGCAACAAAAGAATTTAATTTTTTTTATTTTACTTGTACATTATTTCAAATTTTTTCTCCCTACTTCCTCTGTAGGTCATCCTTTCCCCGATTGAGAGATCAGATGGATAACTTGCTTCAACGCCTCTGCTAATGTTTGAACCAACTAGGAGATCCTTTTCTGCCAGTGCCATTTACACTTCATCTAGAGCCATCTTTTGCTTCTTAACTTGTCCCATTACCATCTCCTTTGGCCTTGCACCATCATCCCTTTTGTCTCTTAATCTCTCCTGCCTTCCATCCTATCACAGACCTTCCCTTTTGTTCTTTCCTCCCCTCCCCCCTCTCCCGGCCCCTACACTTGCTTAAAAACCTGTTCCATCTCCAGCTTTTCCCAGTTCTGACGAAGGGTCATCCACCTGAAACATTAACTCTGTTTCTCTCGCCACAGATGCTGCCTGACCTGCTGAGTATTTCCAGCATTTTCTGTTTTTATTATAGGAGATCTTTTAATCAGGACAATCCAAGAACCCTCACTTCTCAGTGTTCCCAGAAGATGTATCACTGTGAAATATTGACTGATAAGTAATTCTGCTGCACAGTATTTTTAATGTTCATCTACCTGCTATTACTCATCTCAGTAAACAAACTGATGACTGTGTGTCTGAGTGTGTCTGTGCGTGTGTGTGTGTCTGAGTATATATGCGCGTGCATGTGTGTCCCAGAGTGTGTGTCTGTTCTTGGTTAAAAAAATGTCTGAAACATATAAACTGCTTATAGTTATAGTTACTGATATTAAGATGTTTCCTTTTATCTAGATTTCTTTGTTCCCACAGATCTCCAGTGGTGTAATAAATCAGAAATAATAATTAAAAAATAAAGGAACCTACATGCATCTGTTCCAAAGCCAAACGCTGTTCAAGTAACATTAATACAATCACGCGTTCTAGGGATCTCAGGAAAGTCCTATTTTCACATGAATTAACTTTGGATACCAGGAATATTAATATAATGATGAACAGTATTAATATCATGATAATAGAAAGCTTTATATAAGGAATTTCTAGTTTGCAAGCCAACAATGCGTATCCGGTAAGTTTCCCCTCTGCCATCTGATTTGTAAATCTGAGGTATATGCTAGATTTAAAATATTAATACAACCTGCTTTGTGGTTTTTGAAACAAATGTTCATTATTTTAGGAGAAGGCTTGAAAAATATTAAATGGGGCTCCCTCGAATGGCTCAGTGGGTTTAAGCAGTGAGTAGTTAAGCTGTACAGACCAGGTTTGATTCCCGCCCGGTCTGTATTTACGATCTGTGGAATCATATCCAGCAAGGGGCAGGTGCCTTTAGCAGAGGAGGGAGGGGATAAAAGTGGAAAAAGGAGGGGAAATATAAACAGAGGGGAAACAAAAGCAAGAAGTAATAAAGCTATGCCTACAGACACCAAAAGATAGGAAACATTCATCCGGGCTTGCTATATTTGTAAACATATTTCACCACTTTCTGAAGATTGCCATTCCAAGATACAAATGAGAAAATGGCAGATCTTTGCCATTTTCTGAGACCTTTAAAGATTTCAGTGGGGTCTGACACATGCAAACCTCCCACAGGAGTAATGTATTTACTTTACACACCCTCAAATTCCAGGAAATCTCGTGAGCTGGTCTCAGCTCTGCATCCGATTAATGGAACTTATTAACAGAGGACATAGTCATATAGTTACCATGTGGAATGAATACAGATCTCAGTAAGATTCTCTCAGGTGCTCTCTTTTTCCAAAAATATAATGACATTTCTTATTAGCCCTAAATATTCCTCAACTGCACAAAACAAAACCTCAGTTGACCAAACCTCCAAGAGCTGGACAATCAGAGCTTGAGTTCTGATGTTTGGTCTCCAGATTCTAAAGAAGATCTTTCTAACTTTAACAATTAATTCTGAAATCACTGCATTCAGAAAAATGAGCTTCTGTTTTAAATATTTGGAGGGACAAATTGGGTTGCTTTGCACCTCCCGGGTCGCAAAGCAACCATCGCCCGGACGCGGCACCGCCCACACCTCCTGCAAAATTCAGCGGGAGGTTAACGGCGGTGCCAACCGGTAGCGCGTGGCGCTGCACCACCGGCAATGGCATCATCGCTGTGCGCAGCGCCCTGGCCGCGATCTTCGGGAGCACCCCCTGACTTACCGCCGGACGCTATGTCCGACGGGGTCAGGGGGGCCTACCTGCGGCCGGGAGGGCGCTATTTAAAGGTGAGGTGCGGGGTGGCCATTTTTGTTGCTGGCCTTCTGCCAGCACCTGCCTGCGCTCCCGCCCCCGGCCTCCTGAACCACCCCTCCCCCTCCCGCGGTGTGCCGGCTGCGCTCCAAGAGCACGGCACTTCTCTTTTGCCAGCACTCCCAATCCCCGGGGGCCCAGCTGGGCCCCGGGTTGCGCTGCGCAAGGCCCCTCCACTTTAAGAAGGGGAGGAAGGCCTGCAATACCGTGGTGCTGCGGCACGTAATGCCCCGATATTCACCCGCAGCGCCCCAAGATGGATGCGGTGCGCTTCCAGTAGCGCCCCGCTTCCCTCTTGGGGCTCAACCACTCAATTTCCATCGTGGGGGCGCTAATTTTTCCGGGGCGCTAAAAGTAGCACCCCAAATGGGGCGCTACTCAATTTTTAGCCCATGGTGTTAAGTTCACACTCTTAGAATTCATGCACAAATTTCTTTGTTCAAAAATGTAGACTGCCAGCCCAAAGCTGGACATTAGGGAGGATCCTAATTGCTCCAGGATTGCAGAGCGCATTCTCCAGAAAAGAAAGAATCAGTATGTTCTTCAACTGTATAAGATTGTTGACAGCTGATTTTCCCTAAGCCTGTGCCATGTATGAGCAGTGTCAGTGCTAAGTAGTGCCAGCTTTGCACTTGGCACTGTCTGGTAATGTTCCAATTACACTTGTTTTCTCAACTGACGAAAGACAAGTCGGAAGGCGATTGATAGTGACAGACCTGTTAAATACAATACTAAAGCTATCTTATTTGCCATTTATGCCACCCGCAAGCTAGAGTGACAAATTTTTAAAACCAGTTATTCTACAATTATGAAGTAATGCACTGCATGCTCCCTTTAATTAGGCCTCAAGGGTTTCAAAACGACATGTAATGCGTATTTAGTATCCCAAAAGAGTTCATCTGAATACATATAATGCACATTTAATATCCCCATAGAATCAATTTGTCAGCTTTCTGACTCTGAAGACAAAATATGCAAATTACCCTTATGTTACAAAGGCCTTTACTTTCGCTCTCAATAAAGTGCCCCTTTGGTTGGTTAATGGCATATCACGCAGCAGTGCAAATCACAGTTAGCAGCTGCCTAAACAGCTTGGGCTACAGGGAAAGCAACAATATGGAATAGATAATTTGGCAGATTAGAAGAATTAGTATCATCCATTTTTACTTTGTAAGTGATGTGCTACTTCCACTCCAGCAGGAAGGAGTAATCCCTCCTACTGGCCCCCCATTTAACACTAGGAGTAATCCCTCCTACTGGCCCCCCATTTAACACTAGGAGTAATCCCTCCTACTGGCCCCCCATTTAACACTAGGAGTAATCCCTCCTACTGGCCCCCCATTTAACACTAGGAGTAATCCCTCCTACTGGCCCCCCATTTAACACTAGGAGTAATCCCTCCTACTGGCCCCCCATTTAGCACTAGGAGTAATCCCTCCTACTGGCCCCCCATTTAGCACTAGGAGTAATCCCTCCTACTGGCCCATCATTTAGCAGGGCAATGTGGGAGGAGAGAATATGGATTTACATCATCTCCAATCCCTCAATAAAAAAAAGAGGGAATCAGTGTGTGATACGTCAACTGCTTTAATGAAATATTTCGAAATAGGTCTCTGCACTTCAAAAAAAAAAAATCATTGCGTGAAGCAGTTTTGAGATTTTTCATGTGAAAAATATTTTTGACTGATGAACCCAATTTAGATAAGGTAACTCTTTCTGCAAGGGACTCTGTCACCTTGCAAGATACCTGCCACCGATATATGCAGCGATATCAGCCTCTCACAATTGTGCTTGTTATTTTATATTTGATTGAGTAATGAATTGGCTAATATGAGTAGTTTACTACTGAAAAAGATCGGAGGAGAGTTGGGCTGCTCACTTTTGTTCTTGGTACATATAGATGATTTGGACTTCGGCAGAGCGAGCACAATCGCGAAATTTGGTGATTTCAAGACAAAAGGGGGGTTGACAACCAACGGAAACTATAAAAGACTTGAGAAAGACTTAAGACAGTTTAGTGGAATGGATAGATAAATGCCAGATGCAATTTAATGTGGATATGTGTAAGGTAATACATTTTGGGAGTAAAAACAGGAATGCGAGCATACACTCAATGGATAAGCAACAAGACTAAGGGACTCAATTACATGATACTCTAAAAGTGCGACTGCAGTTAGCAAAAGAGATGAAAAGAAAGCCAATAGCAATAAGAAAAAAATAGGGGCACAGAGAGAAAAGACGTCATGATAAATTTGCACAAAACTTGGGAAATGTTGCGGTTATAGTACACTGTGTAGTTCTGGTGCAATCAATTATAAAAAAGGACATTAGAGCCATGAAGATCTCACAGTGTTGATTCACCAGGATTATGCCGGGGATAGGAAACTGTAGTTATTAAGATATACTTAAGAAGGCTCAGAGGAGATTTAATAGAGGTTTTTAAATTATGAAGTGCTTTGACAGGGTGACGAGTGAAAGCCTATTTCTTCTGGTTGGCGATTTAGCAACGAGGTGGTCATCAATTTAAAATTATCGTTCAGACTCGTATGTGAATAATGGTGATTTGGTTGCTGCCACTCAGGGAACTATACTTCAGCAAGGAGTTAACCATCTTGGGGGAGGAGAAGGGATGAGATTGGCAGAGAAAATTAATGAAAGAAAAAAAACCTCCAAAATATCCTACATGGCGCTCCTCAATTCAGTACTCAGTCAAACTGAAATGCTAACACATTCAGGGTGCTAGCTCAATCAATGTGCGTGATTTTTATGATCATACCACAAGTATTTGAGAGCCAGTCTGTCAACATAAAAAATGATAAACATACTTTCCTTCACAGGCTCTTCAGTAATAAAAGTGCAAATACCTCACATACTTCAGGCCACAAAGGTCAGATCTCAGCTTCAGCCAACAAAAACTAACAAGTCTGTCCCATCTTGCTGCTCAATGAAAGCCCTACATTGATGACTAGATTAATAATTCACTTTTACCAATTACTATGTTAAAACAAGCAAGACTAGAATTTTGTTCCAGCTCCAAATTCTCATGCGCCCTGTTTTCCCATGCCCAGTTCTATCAAACTGGTTAAGTGTGTCTCGCCAGCCAACTAATGTGATTGCAGTCAGAGCAGAGATAAACTTGGCCACTGTCCGAATGAGAGATTTTCCATGTGCTTTGTTGATGTGCCATAGCCAAAACAACTCGGCTCGGAAAACCATATTTGCAGAATGCCAAGGCCATTTCTTGGCGGGGAAGGGAAATCAACAGGAAAGGATTTTGTTCCCACTAAACTGTCACTCTTCACCCAGTAATCTAGCGTGGTCAACTCCAACAACAAACACTAATCTACATAGTCAATAGACTTGGTTGCACGTCTCACTTTCTATGGCCGAAGAAGAGTATGTATACTCCCAGTGATGGGCCAACGTTAGTGATTCTAGGATACCCAGCTTCTGTATGACATTATTATATTATCATTGCTATTTTGGAAGAACGTTTCACTATAGTTCCATGCCCAAAATAACATAGGAGACTGGTAGATAGCATTCATATCCAGTCCTTATTGATGGGCTGAAAGTCTCCTCACATTAAAGGCACAAGAGTCCTGTGTGAAATTAGTTTGGATAGTCTCAACCCAGTTTCCTAGTGGTCCACATTACAAGACTGCCCACAATGGACCACAAATTGACAAACTCACTCAGAGACCATAAGGACGATTAGTGCTGGAAATGACAAGATTCTTATTGGCTGCAGTGCTGGAAGGGTGGCGATCTGGCTCATACCTCATAGGAAAAGTGCAACTCCGTTAATTGGTATGGGAGCTGACTTTTTAACCTGGCTGAAGAGTGGCCTGGACTTGTGCAAGCTGGGCGAAGCCCATACCTGCAGCAGGCACTAGCTTCTCCTGCTTCCAGATCAGTCTCCAGTCTTGTCCAAAGTAACGGCTCCAAAACAAGGTCAATGAAGCCACCCAAGACTGGACGAGTTACACTGTATACATCAGTGCAGTCGCTCTGGAAGCTGGTGGAGACTTGAATTGGTGGGTCGCTGCGACAGGCAAAATACACCAATCTCCCAAGAGTTGGGCGATATCTTCAAACTATCTCAATAATACAGATGTGGACCATTCTGTAGAGAAAGTAACCTCACCCCGCCATGAGCATCTCCTTCCTTGTTAAGGAGGCAGCAGAAGAGGGGAGAAGACATTGTGAAAATCACATCAAAATAGCTATGAAACTTCTCAAGCAATAGCGAGCAAGCTTGCTCTACACTGCACAGCTTATAAAGCGAAACTGGGATCAGCAGATAATTAAAAGCACGTTAAAGCTCCTTTTGTTTTTCTAGTTGGAAGCAGCACGATGTGTACATTGCATTGAGATGGAATGAAATTTTTTTGCCGTTTAACTGCAGGAAGAAAAATAAACTGGTCAGACTGCTACTTTTTCAATGTTGGGTAAACAATGGGGGAAAAATGTTTAGATTCCTGGCCCGGCTTTAGATCAAATACAAGGATCTGACATTAAATCTTCAATTGACCGCACCAACGGGGTGTGCCATTTCATAACAAGAATCTAAGGAATGAAAAGTCTGTTCCGCTGTGGTGTGAAATACCTCCGGTGTTTAAATACTGCGCTGCAGGATGCGGCTGCAAACCAGGCTCCGTATCAAATAAGTACTTCAGTGGGTTGTTGGCAACGTCTCAACTTTGATTTCTGCAAATATTAGCACTCTACAGCAGACAGCGTTCTGTAACTTCTCATTTCAGCGCCAATACTCACCCTTACTACAGTCACACGTATCTTTGTTTTAAAAGGCCTACATACAAGTGCAGGTTTGTTCCCCGCCATATCCTCTGGAGGCATCATTACCGATTGTTAGTCAAAAAAAAAATGCCTTATTTGTGTGAATATAAAGTGCTGCTTGTACTGTATTACATAATAGTTGTGATATCACTTTCTCCACACTCAGGTACTGGGGTCACATAACCAAGTTGTACTTCACTGCAGGATGGATCTCTTCACTGACTAAGCTACATATAAGTGGCCCAAATTAGAATTTCTGTGCCAGGCTGTCTGAATACAACATGATGCAAATTGCCCATTTTAAAACGCTAAAAAGCAACTCAAAAAGCTGATGACATGGCTGTTTCCAAATCACACCACCGTACATACTATTTGGAACTACAGAATACTGCTATAAACAGGAGCTAGAAGTAAAGTATTCATGCCAGTATCTGTATTAGGCAGGTTTACACTAAAAGTTTCATACCAGAATGACCTCACTATTGCTTTCCAACAGTTAATGGTTTTATGAGGTTTAGGATTCTTGCTTACTGAAGGGAGCATTGTACAAGCGATATTGGAATCTCTATAAACATTTATTTTGAAATATACACAGATATACACTGAAATATTATGACTGCAAATTTGAGAAGCATGGTGGTGTACTACTTTGTTACATGTGCACACCATGTCACAGACTAAGAGGATGTGGATTTATGCCCATCAGCCTCTTCTTGACAAGTTCTTGAATCTTCCTATCTCAAATGGTGGGAGTGAGGAATAATTAAGCCATTCTTAGGCACCGCCTGGTTGGCACTTGATGATGATTATTAATATGTTGAGTGCTGCATAGCGCATGAGTAAGTCTTTAAATCAGACACAACATAAATAGAGAGGAAACAAACTGGGTGATCAGCATAATAATGACCGGCCTTAATCTTATTGCGGTCTTCGCCTGATTTTGCTCCTTTTTCGTACCTGAAAAAACGAAGGCCCTGAAATTCCATGCTTATTTGCGCCAATGAGCCTGAAGTTGCAAGCCCCGGTGGTCTACTGAGCTGAATCCTCCAGAATTTCACGGGTCAGTACTTTTACATATCCACTGGAGGATTTCCAGTGCTATTCCTGTGTAAAACAGGAGTAATGTGCTGGGTGCTTGGACCCATCACTACTGTGGCCACTCTGGTTCCATTAAGTCCCACTCAAATCTAGGCTGGCATTGCAATGCAGTACTGAAGGAGTGCTGCATTGTTGAAAGTGCCATCTTTCAGATGAGATGTTAAACTGAGGCTCCATTTGGTATGTGCAGGAGAACATAAAAGATCTGATGGCACTTTTTCAAAAGAAGAGTAGGGACTTCTCCTGATGTCCTGGCCAGCATTCTTCCCCCAACCAAATGCACCCAAATAGATTAATGGGTCATTCGTCTTATCGCTATTTGTCGGACCTTGCAGTGTGCCAACTGGCTGCTGTGTTTGCTAAAACCACAGCGAAAACACTTCAAAAGTAATTCATTGGCTCTGAAGAATGGGATGTCCTGAGAAAGTAAAACATGCTATATAAATGCAAGTTCTTTATTTTTCTGTAGTACAATTTCTAAATTTGCAGATGACACAAAACTTGAAAGTGTAGTAAACAGTGAGGAAAATACTAATAGACTTCAAGAGGGCATAGACAGGCTGGTGGAATGGGCAGTCACATGGCAGATGAAATTCAACGCCGAAAAGTGGGAGGTGATACATTTTGATAGGAAGAATGAGGAGATACAATACAAACTAAATGGTACAATTTTATAGGGGGTGTAAGAACAGAGAGACCTGCGGTCTCTCTTTGAAGGTGACAGGGAAGGTTAACAAAGCAGTTAATAAAGCATATGGGGTTTATAAATAGAGTCAAAGGGCTGGATTTTGATACTGGAGGCGTGTAAGAGGCGGGACTACAACTTTTGGGGTTGTAGTCCCGCCTCCATCGAGTTGTGGCCAAACCACGCGATTTTCACTTGATTGACCTTGTTGAGCCCGCCCAGCAGGCCAATTAAGGGCCACCCAACAACAGGTGACGTCACAGATTGACATTTCACCTGTCAAGAGCTTTTGACAGATGAAATATCAGCGTTTGACAGCTGTTTGAAGCTGTCAAACACTGACAATCTGTACTCTAAGTTAATTCCTTCCTCTCAGGCTGATTTAGAGATCTCTCCAGAACAGAAAGCAGAGGCTGCAGCTTTTGACAGCTCGTGGCCATTCTGCTTTCTGTGCTGGTGAGATGAGGGACTCCCGAGACCTGAAGGAAGGAAGGCTGTAAAGCTAAGTAAAACTTATTTAAACACTTTACAGACACCAAACACACTTACCGCTGCACTCATGCACCCATCACTCACCTGAACAATGGACATCTGGAACCCTCCAAGCCCTTCAGCCCGACGGTCCGCCTCGCTAACTTGGCGTGGTTTGGAGCCATCGGGAATCCCACACGTCCGGGATAAAAATAAGGATTAGGCTAAAAACTGCCTGTTAACTACCTGTTAACAGGCAGTTAATTGGCACTAATCCCCTTCTCGCCTCGGGGAGGCGGCTCCCAGCACAGGTCAGGTATCCGCCTCCTTTGAAACTGGCATGGAGGCGGGTTGGGGCGGGATGGGTTCGTGCCCCCCCGATTTCGCAATTTTAACCCCCCACACGCCTCCAATCCCGCCTCCACGGCCCAATGAAAATCCTGCCCATATAGTACAAAAGTTAGGAAGTTATGCTAAACCAATATAAAAAACACTAGTTCGGCCCCAGCTGGCATACTGTGTCCAATTCTGGGCACCACACTTTAGGAAGGACATGAAGGCTTTGGAGAGGGTACAGAAGAGATTTACTAGAATGGTTCCAGGGATAAGGGATTACAGTTATGTGGATAGACTGGAGAAGCTGGGGTTGTTCTCCTTAGGAGCAGAGAAGGTGAAGAGGAGATTAGATAGAGGTATTTTAAATCATGAAGGATTTGATAGAGTAAATAAAGAGGAACTGTTTCCAATGGCTGAAGGTTCGATAACCAGAGGACACAGATTTAAGGTGATTGACAAAAGAATGAGAAGTGACACGAGGTAAACCCTTTTTACGCAGCGAGTGGTTAGGATTTGGAATTCACTGCCTGATAGGGTGGTGGATATAGATTCAATTGTAGCCTTCAAAAGGTGAATTGGTCAATACTTGAAGGAGAAAAAATTGCAGGGACATGGAGAAATAACGGGGGAGTGGGACTATCTGCATTTCTCTTCGAAAGAGCCGGCATGGACTCGTTGGGCCGCATGGCCTCCTTCTGTGCTGTACTACTGTATTCAATGATTCAATTTATCAAAAAACAAACCATTATTTTCTTCCCATACGGTGGTGCATTTAGTCTTTCATGTGGGCACAGAAAAGCCGTGAAAGAATCAGAAATTTCCAGGCGAGGGGAAAGCCTAGTCAACAGGAAAAGAATATTCGTGATTAAAAGTGCTGACTGGATTTTATTTCTTTTTAATCGAAGAAAGAACTTGCATTTATATAGCGCCTTTCACGATCTCAGGACATCCCAAAGTGCTTTACAGCCAATTTTGAAGTGTAGTCACTGTTGTAATTTAATAGAAAGATTTCTCCTGGCGAACCTACTGTTACACTAAACTCCATTCCTAGCCCAATTTATAATTCAAGTATACATTCTATGATTCTATACTGCCCACCGCTTATTTCCACAAGTCATTCATGACAACTACTGTCTGTTGTGTTACCGGAGGCTGGGTGTCTTCCCTCAAATGAGCTTGGGGGAGTGAGGAAGAGAAGGAAAGAGAAGAGGGACTTCATTTTTTTCCATCAATTTCTAGTAGCAAAGGTCCCAGCAGTAACAAGGGATATTTGTTGCACTATGTGGAATACTTTCATGATTCTGCAATGGAAAAGTGAACCAAGTGGAGTCTTTTAAAAAATTAAACGAGAATGGAGATGGCAAACTGATTGCAAAGGCAGTAGTAGAGTGCCTTGATGGTATTTTGCACAATGTAATCTTGTCCCTTCACCAAGCCCTTGGCGCCTTAATAAAAAATGGCTGCCGGTTTGAGTCATAGTCACCACAGAGCGTTCCCCATCCTTCTGGGAGCAAGTTCTCTGTTGGTGTGGGAGGGCAAGGATAACACTGACTTAACTAATCCACTGCAAGTGTGCCCACTGTTAGCCAATCATGTGGTGGCATTGGTACAGACATGGCATAATACACCGCCCACATGAACCATCCCCCCAACTAAAGGAAGCACTGTAGTGCGGAATGACTCATGTCAGAGGGTATAAAGAGACAAGTGTAGGGAAACTTTTTTTTTTAACAAAAAGGTAGCCCCAAGTGTTTGCTTTCAGGATACAAAGATTTGAGCTTCTGAGAGGAGAGTAGTAAATCAATGCACTCTACAACTAACCTCATACATAAGAACATTCATTAAGACAATCCCTAGAGAGCTGAAACTGCGTTTGCTGCTAGGATTTTGTTTTCTCTGGCTACTGATGCTTAGGGTGCTGCCAGCTACAATCAGAATGAAATAGAGATGTGATAAATGTTGGAAACAGTGTGGGATTTTAAGTTACAACTAAACTGTGATAAATCAATGAGCGACAATTTCTCCAACGTTGATTAATTTTGACTCCACCTCTGGTGTTTTGTGGAAAGTACTTTAGTCAAGGCTCCAGGAAAAACATTCTATCACAGCCAATGTGTCATTTTGAAAGGCAAGTACCAAATAAATCAGCCTCTGAATAGGTGGGTAAACTGGATTCCTGAATATTCACAGTGAACCTGAGCTTCAAAGCAGCCACATCAGTTACTGGAGCAGGGTAGAAAGGTAAAGTGTTACACAAGGCCTTGTGTATAAACAGTCAGTGCAGTGATGATTTAATCAGTGATCACACCTTCATGACTGCTGATCTTGCACAGCACAATAAGTTTTTTATTAAAAAGCTCTCGCTGCTCATGGGGAGACTAAATGTAGATTGGATGATCACTTTGCTGAACACTGTTCTGTACCTGTGGCTCACCCTTTCACTCCCCCTCCCATTCCCATTCCAACCTCTCCATCTTTGGCCTCCTGCACGCTTCGAAGCCAACTCAATGCAAGCTTCACAAAGAGTATGCCATCTTTCCCCTAGGCACTCTGCAGCCCTATGGTCCTAGCTTATGGATGTAGCTTCAGACCTTAGCTACATCCCCCATTTTCTTTACAGCAGGGGTTGTTGAGGATGTGGGATGTGTTGTCCATATTTGGGGGAAAGGGAAGAAGGGTTGAAGTTTCAAATGTAACCTTTAATCAGAATGGAGTTCTGAGTGTGGAGGTGAGAGCAAGGTTTGCGCTAAGGACATAGGCCAGGTTCCCCCCCCCCCCCCCTTTTCAGGACTGGCAGACTTGCTATGTATTTCCAACATTTTATATTTTGATTTCAGACATTATGCACCTTCAGGGTTTCCACCCCTTGACTTCCCCCCCTTTTCTTGCCTTTTTGTTGTTGTTTTAATATCTTTTCAATACCACACTGAGATAATCTTTTTTATCATCCACCAGTGTCCTACTTTTCTATTAAACAGTTTGCAGATCATTCAACCCATTAACTTCCTCTCTTTGATTGGGATATCTTCCTCCTCTTCCCCCCACCCCCACCCCCCCAACCAATCCCTAAAAGGCTCGCTTATCTTTAGGATTCAGTTCCAACAGAGGGTTACACCTGCTAATGTTAAACTCTCTTTTACAGATGTTGTTGGGAAGTTCCAAGATCGTCTGCTTGCGGTTCTTGTTCTTGTTTATTAAGCTTACGTCGGAGGTTGGCCATTGTAGGTATGCAACTAAATATTACATTTCCTATAGGGGAATTATTTTCTTGGTTTCAAAGGTTCTTCCTTGGCGATGAGGTAAAATACAACTTCAAAGGAGTTGTTTCTTACACCCTGGTTGTACTGGACTCTGAGAACCAGAGTGGCCCCATATCAGTCAAAATCAGTTTATTTATCAATCTACTTTATTTTTTTTTGTAAACGTCTGCCCTGTAATCCCAGTGCTCTGTGGGAAGGATGTGGTTTTAGTCAGATGGTTAGCAGGGATCAATCAGATGAGAGCCTGAACAAAGTAGCCATGTTTGATCCCAAACCAGCCTCTCCATTGCTGGCCTTACTCTGTCGTGAGATTGGAAAATAGGAACAGGAGTAGGCCCATTTAGCCCCTCGAGCCTGTTCCGCCATTCAATGAGATCATGTGACCTAACTCCACATACCCGTCATTGCCCCATATCCCTTAATACAGTTGGTTAACAAAAATCTATCAATCTCAGATTTAAAATTAATAATTGACCTAGCATCAACTGCCAATTGCAGAAGAAAGTTCCAAACTTCTACCACCCTTTGCGTGTAGTAGTGTTTTTTTAGCTTCACTCCTGAAAGGACTGGCTCTAATTTTTAGGCTATGTCCCATAGACCAAGGCTCCCGAACTAGCTAAAATAGTTTGGCCTAGAAATTCAGTGGGGTTAGCGCCCAATTAGAGGCGTTAGAGGGCCTTGCGCCGGAATTATAGCCGCGATCGAAATTGCGTTGGGCCCTACCATCGGCGTTAGCCGGTAGCGCTGCGCTGGCACCGATGACGTCATCGGTGTGCGCAGCGTCCTGGTTGCCGTGGTAACGCGGCCGGACGCCCAAATTCAGTTGCGGCCGCCTCGCCCGTGGCAGCCGCAACCAACGATTGTTCAACGGGATGTTGCAGCACGTAGCGCCGGCGCATTAAGGTGGAGCGGCGGCCGGCCGCTTTCCCGGCGGCCGCCTGCCCGCACCTCCCTCCCCGGACCCCTCCAACCCCCCCCCCGCGGCACTGATGTGTGTGGCCCGCGAGCCCGGCACTTCTCCGAGGTGCCGGGCTCATTTGTCGGGCGAATCGACCGGTCAGCGGTCGGCTGCAGGCAGCTCCTCCTTAACAGAAGGAGGAGGCCTGCAGTACCCCAGCCTGCCGCACCGCATCGGGTGCCGCAGCGGGGGATTAGCGCCGCAAACCTGCATTCAGCGCCCATAGCGAGGCGCTGAAACCCTCCATTAGCGCCCGCAGCCGTCTGGGCGCGGGGCAGCTGAATTTTTGGCGGGTGCAGCGGCAATTATCGCGGGCGCAAAAGCCCTGGCGGAGGCAAACCTAATTTCTAGGCCTTTCTCTCTATCTACCCTATCAGTTCCCCTTAATATCTTGAAATCTTCTATCAAATCATTCCTTAACTGCTTAAATTCCAGAGAAACAACCCTAGATTGTGTAATCTCTCCTCGTAATTTAACCCTTGGAGTCCAAGTCTCATTCTGGTAAATCGACACTGCACTCACTCCAAGGCCAATATATCCTTCCTAAGCTGTGGTGCCTAGAACTGAATACTCCAGGTGTGGTCTAACCAGGGCTTTGTACAGCTGTAACATAACTTCTACCCCCTAACCCTCTAGATATAAAGGTCAGCATTCCATTAGCCTTTTTGATTATTTTCTGTACCTGTCCATCACATTTTAATGATCGATGTACATGGACTCCCAAGTCTCTTTGGACCGCCACGGTTTCTAGCTTTTCACCATTTAGAAAGTACTCTGATCTATTCTTTTTAGGCCCAAAGTGGATGACCTCACACTTGCCTACATAGAAATCCATTTGCCACAGTTTTACCCATTCACTTAATCTATTAACATCTCTTTGTAATTTTATGCTTCCATCTACACTGCTTACAATGCCGCCTCTCTTTGTGTCATTGGTAAACTTGGATATGTAGCTCTCTATCCCATCATCATTAATAAATACAGTGAATAGTTGAGGCTCCAACACAAGTCCCTCTGGGACACCACTAGTCACATTCTGCCAATTAGAGTACCTGCCCATTATCCCTACTCTCTGTCTCCTGCCGCTCAGCCAATTTCCTAACCAGGTCAATAATTTGCCTTCAATTCCATGAGCTTCAACTTTAGCCAACAGTCTCCTATGAGGGACTTTATTAAATGCCTTCTGGAAGTCCATATAAATAACATCCATAGAGATTCCTCTGTCCACTACTTCAGTCACCTCTTCAAAAAATTCAATCAGGTTCGTTAGGCATGACCTACCCTTTACAAATACTTGCTGGTTCTCTCTGATCAGCTGAAAATTTGAGGTATTCAATCACTCTATCCTTAATTATAGACTGTAGTAATTTCCCGATAACAGATGTTAGGCAAACTGGTCAAGTAGTCCCTGGTTTCCCTCTCTCACCTTTCTTAAATAGCGGAGTGACAGATGCAATTTTCCAATCTAAAGGAATGGTTCCTGAATTGAAAGAATTTTGGATGATTATAGTTAGGGCATCTGCAATGTTCTCACCTGCTTCCTTTAAAACCCTGGAATGGAAACCATCTGGTCCTGGGGATTTGTCACTCTTTAGTTCCATTATTTTCTTCATTACTGTTATTTTGCTTACGTTAATTTTGGCGAGTCCACATCCTTGATTTAGTATTAGTTTCCTTGTGATGTCCGGCATGCTAACCTCCTCTTTTACTGTAAAAAGTTTTCACACTTCCTGCTCCCAACCCAAACGTAGCCTCCCTGCTGCCTGCTTACAGCCTTCAACTGCTGCCCCACACCACAGGAAGCCACACTGTAAGCTTGGGCTTGGCCTCAGCTTCAACCTTGGTGGTTGCTTGCAGCCAATAACACCCCAAACACTGACCTTTCTTTTGAGTTGGCAATTAGTGAAAATGAGTTACTTCCATCACACACAAAATTAAATGCCCCAAAACTAGAACACACACAATAGGTAAACTGAGCCAGTTTTACTCTTGTTCTTCCTACATTTAAAGTAATACCTGTTATGACACAAACTTAACTCACAAGATAAGTTAAACTCACAATATAAACAGAACATCCACGTGATACAAACTGCAGTCACACTGCCAGTCACAGACATAGGTCCTGCTGTATTTTCATCAGATTTCTGTTGAGTCACATGAAATGGAGAACACTGCCTGGCCAAGGGTTTGGTATGAATTATATTTCACAAGTGACTCACTTGTGCAATAAATCTACAAGAACAGAAGGCTGGCAGTGTTACACAAAGTATTAACTCAATCTTGTGGCTGTAATGACACTATAAGGGGTAAGCCATTTAGGACTGAGATGAGGAGGAATTTCTTCACTCAGAGAGTGGTGAACCTGTGGAATTCTCTACCACAGAAGGCAGTTGAGGCCAATTCATTAAATATATTCAAGAAGGAGTTAGATATATTTCTTAAGGCTAAAGGGATCAAGGGATATGGGGAGAAGGCAGGGACAGGGTACTGAATTTGGATGATCAGCCATGATCTCATTAAATGGTGGAACAGGCTCGAGGGGCCGAATGGCCTACTCCTGCTCCTATCTTCTATGTTTCTATATGTTTCTATAACCATGCAAGTAAAACTAGTGCAATTTACAAATCTCAGTAAGAGTGAACAACCAGCCCAACCTCACTCCAGACAAACCTCCTTTTCTCCTCCAGTTTGTTTCCTTCCTCCACACACACACACACACACACACTCTCTCTGGGTTATAATGTTGTTAGTGTCAGCACTCTCTGGAATCTCACCCAAGTGGCCATTCTGCGGTGTAAGCCAAGATAGCAACCTATTTCTCAGATCGTATCAAAGTGTCTGACTGGCTCAGTCGTAGCACACTCGGCTAAGTCAGAATGTCGTGGGTTCAGGCTGCACTCCAGATACTCGAGTTCATAATCTAGGCTGATACTTGAGTGCAGTCCTGAGAGAATGTTGCCTTGGCAGAAGTACCGTTTTTTAGATGAGCTAGTAAACCAAGTAAGTCTACTCAGGCAGATGATCCCATGGTACTATTCAAAGAAGTGCAGGGAATTTCTCCCAGTGTCCCAGCCAACACTTATTCCTCAATCAACAACAGCCAAAACAGATTCATTGTTAATTTAGCTCATTGCTGTTTGTGGGGCCTTGCTGTGTGTAAATTGGCATCTATAATTGCTCACAAATCAAGTGACTGAAGCAATTTGGTATTTCTCCAAGGACATGAAATGTGCTCCATAAATGCAAGTTTTTTTTCCTCCTTGTTAATTTCAAAGCTGAGCCCAATCTTCAGCTCACCGCATGTCCACATGCATGCACCTTGCAGCAGGAGGCACTGAATAGTGACCAGCGGTGGGAACCCTGATTGATTTTCTCCCACCAAGCTCAAAAAGTACCTTGGCCAATTAGCTCATCTACTGCCACTTCACCTAAAATTGGCCAATCCACCACAAACCCGACACCTTTCTGATCTGTCTGGTTCAGTTCCACACTAGGCAGTACAGTTACAAAACTAGCCATTGGGCATGTCCGATTATTCTTTATATTCAATAGATATTTTGTTTATATTTATCGCTTCAGTGATCAGTCTCGTTCTCAATAATAGTAACAGTAGATTTGTTAAGCACAAAACACCACGTCACAGGTAAAAGTATATTCAAGGTAGTTGTAATCTATTATTAGAAGTTGTTGGTTAAAGATTGTGTAAAAACACTCCACAGACTATGTAATATCATTGGTATCAAAAACTTGGTCAGGTAAGACTTTGGAATCAAAAACACAATTTCTAAATTTGCGGATGACACCAAATTGGGAGAGATAGTCAACACTGAGGACTGCAACAAATTACAAGACAACATTAATAAACTTACAAAATGGACATATAATTGTCAAATTAATTTCAACATAGATTAGGTGAGGTATTACATTTTGAAAAGAAAAATAAGGAGATCACATATTACTTAGAAAATAAGAATCTAAATGGGGTAGAGGAGCAAAGGGATTTGGGAGTACAAATACACAAATCACAAAGTTGCAACACAGGTCAATAAAGCCATAACAAAAGCAAACCAAGCACTGGGGTTTATTTCTAGAGGGATAGAGTTGAAAAGTAGGGAAGTTATGCTAAACTTGTATCAAACCTTGGTTAGACCATACTTGGAGTACTGTGTGCAGTTCTGGTCACCATATTATAAGAGGCTCTCTATGGAGAGGGTGCAAAAAAGATTTACAAGGATGATAATAGAACTGCGAGGTTATACCGACCAGGAAAGGATGAACAGGCTGAGTCTCTTTTTCTCTTGAAAAGGGAAGGCTGAGGGGTGACCGAATAGAGGTCTTCAAATTTATGAAAGGTTTTGATAGAGTAGACACAGATGCTGCAAAATTCGGCTCCTTTGTGCCTGCCGTTAGCGTCTCCGGGGGTGCTATCGGGGCGCAAAGGGCTTATCGCCTCCCGTGAAATTCGGCGGGGCGCGACTGAGGCACTAGTCAATAGCGCCCCGGGCCACTGTGCCGCCGGCGATGACATCATTGCCATGTGCCGCGACCCCCTTCTGCCCCGTGGCAGGAATTTGGCTGCGCCCTGTGAGGCTGCCACGGGCGGTGTTAGTGCCAGCCTTGTGGGCCACGAGCGGGGCCGACCACCGCTCGCGGTGCGCTAATTAAAGGGATGCGCGGCCGCGACCCGCACCGCCATTATATATTTTTTGGCCGAGCTCTGGGTCAGCCCTCCGTGGCAGCCCTTGGCCGCCATCGCGCAGCCCGGCCCCGCGTCTCGGGGCTGGGCTGCAGCCACGGCACTACGCCGCCCTGATGGGCTAGTGTGGGCCATTGGAGGCCCTGCAAGGCTCGCAGCATCCCCCCTCCCCTTTAACAGAAGGGATAGGGCGCTGAAACGCGTCAGCGCTAGGCGGAGCGGCCTTGTAGCGCTCCGGCGCTACCACGCTTTGCGCCCTCGACACTGCCCCAAGAGTGGAGTGGAGTGCTCGCCGGGGCGGTAAGCCGAATTTACTTCCACGCCGGGCGCTAAATCTCCGGCGATAACTTGGTTACCGCCCCCAAAACGGGGCGTAACCGAATTTCGCCCCCAGAGAGAGTGTTTCCACTTGTGGGGAAGAGCAAAACTAGAGACTATCAATATAAGATAGTCACCAAGAAATCCAATCAGGAATTCAGAAGAAACTTCTTTACCCAGAGGGTGGTGAGTATGTGGAACTCGCTACCACAGGGAGTGGTTGAGGCGAATAGTATAGATGCATTTAAGGGGAAGCTAGATAAGCATATGAGGGAGAAAGGAATGGAAGGTTATGCTGATAGAGTTAAATGAGGAAGGATGGGAAGAGGATAGAGTTAGATGAGGAAGGATTGGGAGGAGGCTCGAGTGGAGCATAAACACCGGCATGGACTGGTTGGGCCGAATGGCCTGATTCTGTGCTGTATATCCTATGTAATTCTATAATGTTATTTCCATTGTAAGAGATCTGACTCAAATGTGATGAAAATACAGCAGTTTCTAACCTGTGAATTTGTCTATAATGGAATTTATTATTTCTCTATATTCTTCACAATAGGATTTACCGACATAGTAACAGCAATTGCCCTCCAATGTAACTCATTGCAGGTGAAGCATTTGAGACGTTTCTGAGCGACTGATAAGGCACAGTATAAATGTACGCCTTCCTTTGTAACAGTTTCTAATATCAGCAAGTTGTACCTTTTATGTACAAAAGGACCAGGGAGAGAATGGCAGTGATACCACAATGCAGCACTGTCTTCATGTCATCGATCACTGTTCTAAACCTCGTGACACTCCCATCCATCATTAGTTCATATTTAGCAACTATTGGCTCAAATGAGGCACGTATATGTCCAATGAAAACTATTTATCAGCATAATAACCTGGCAGTATAATTAGGCTTTTGACTCTCTGGCTTTACCATATCCACCACAATCAGTCTGACTTCCACAATCATTCTGTACAGCTCTGCAGGCCTCCATTGTGTACTTTTTATTTATAAAGGGATATCTAACTGACTTTTTTTTGCTTTCCATAATGTGTTCCAAATGAATACTCAGATTTTTCTATTTTACATTCCAGTAAAAGAAAAGACCAGAATCTTATATTTTTTCCAAATATAGCCATACTGAGTTTCTTTTTCCCCTGTGTTTGCAAGTAACTGTCAGATAGTGAATATTCAGATCCAAAAGTAAATCTGTACCAGTTGCACTTTTGTACTTGATTTCTGCCACGATAGGAGTAGATGCACTATTTTAAAGGGCATCATCTTCAAGAAAAAGTAGTGTGAACCTTAAAAAAAATGCAAAGTAAATTATACTAAAATTTACCATTGCAACATTCACAAATGACACTGTAATGAAAATATTTCTTCTTTCTTTCCAAAGAATGATCTCTGCCATTATCCACTTGCTTCCCATGAATACTGACTCCACTCATCCTTCAGAACTCCTTCACCGGACTGGGTTGGATCAGCTCCTCAAACTCCCGGTGCTGCTCCCGATCTTGTGAGCTTTTCACCTCCCTTCATCTGTTCCTTGGATCAGCTCCCTGATCTTCACTGATCCCGTGGATTAACCGTTCATTCTCCCCTGGCTCCCTGGACTTCATTGCTCTTGGTTCTTGGGTTTCGCTCCCACTGTTCATCACTCTTCTGCTTCTATACTGGATCCACTGGTTAACACCTGAAGCCACTAAGTAACTCTGCTGGCCTCCTGGATCAAACGTTGCTGGCTCATGATCGACCTTCCACTCTGGCTGAGCCCCATGATTTCACTGGACAACCTCCAGCAATGCATCCACTGATACTCTACCCCTCAAATGGTTCCTGGATCCACTCCCTCTCCACAACTGTCTCCGAACTTGGACACTGGCTCATGGATGCTTCAAGCTGACTCCACCCTATCTACAGGACAACTTCATTTCACTTCTGGTCCTCAGACTTTACTGTTGTACATTCTCATATCCATATCGTCTCTTCCCTGTTCTCTGTTAATGGCATAATCCCTGCCATGCCTCCTCACAAAACCCACCTCAACCCCTCTGCCCTTGCAAACTGCCAACACATGTACAACCTCTGTTTCCTTTCCAAAATCCATACCCATCTTTCCCATAACTATGTTTCAATCTGTCCAATCAAGTTTCCACTCCTACCACATGATCAAAATAATCATAACCGAAGTTTCAAATTATATATTCTGTGACTCATTATCCCACCTCGAACTCTCTGCAGTTTTTGACACAATCATCCATACCATTCTCCTCCAGTGCATCTCCTCCATTATCCAACTTAATGGGAGGTAGGTTGGATAATGGAGCAGATGCATTGGAGAATGCCATTGTTTGGGTCCATTCTTATCTATCCGATCATAGCCAGAACATCTGTAGTAATGACATCCAATCTTGGATAAGCTGCAATTTCTTCCAGTTAAACATTGGAAAGACCACTGTCTTCAGCCACCACCACAAATTCCATACACCTGTCACCGATTCTATCCCTCTCCTCCGACCATTGTCTCAGGAGGAATCAAACTGTTTGCAAACTAGGGTCCTATTTAACTCAAACTGAGCTGCCGACCCCATATCTTTGCCATTACAATGACTGCCTACTTCCACCTCTGCAACATCACACACCTCTACCCTGTCATGTGCTGTTAAAAATCTTATCCATGCCTTTGTCACCTCCAGCCTCATCCTATGCCAATGCTCTTCCGATCAACCTCCTATCCTTCACCCTCCATAAACTTCAGCTCATCCTAAACTGCGCTACCCATGTGGTATTCCACACCAAGACCCGCTCACCCCTCATTCCTGTCCCCGCTAACCTACATTTACTCCCCATCTCTCAACACTTCCAATTTCTTATCGTGTTTAAATCCCTTAATGGCCTCACTCCTTCCTATCTCTGTAACCATCCCCAGCACAGCAACCTCCCCCCTTGAACACTCTGTTCCTCCAACTCTGGCCTCTTACACATCCCTCTTCCCTTTGCCCCACCATTGGCAGCCATGCCATCAACGGCCTTGGCCCCACACTCTGGAATTCCCTCCCTAATCTCCTTCACCTCTCCACCTCCCTGTCCTCAATAAAGCTCTGCTTAAAACCCACCTTTTTGACTAAGCTTTTGGTCATGCCTTTTAATACCTCCCTTGAGCCCTGCGTCCACTTTTGCATGATTAATCCTCTGTGAAGTCCCTTGGGATGTTTTTCTATGCTAAAGGCACAATAAAATGCAAGTTGTTATTGCAGAGAGAGAGAAAAGTTAGGATAAATGTATTTTTCCAAAAGTTCTTGGGGCATGAAATGCTTTGCCACAGGTATTGGTTGAGTCAGAGACCATTGAGGAAAATTGGATAAATATTTGAAGCAAAAGTTGATGCAGGGCTATTGGGAGAAAGCCTGACAGTGGGATTGGTTTTGGACTGCTCTAGCAAGGAGTCGGCACAGTCCCAATGGGCCAAAAGGCCTTCTTCTGTGCTGCAAACATCTATGGTTCTATGCTCTCCTTCACTCAATATATCTGTTTATAGGATTTAACTTTTTCATATGATTCCCAAGGACAGCTTGAGAGAGAGGGTAGGCCTGCCCCTGAGGCATCTACTGGCAACAATTCCAGTGCTAGAATACAATTTTACCACTTGAATCTATTCTGTTCCACAATCTATTGGCATTTGTGATCTTATGTCCTTAAAGGCAGACTACCAGAATTTTGGAATGAGAATACAAAATGCATTTACAGATTAAAACTTGTTTTAAATCACAGTTATGGCTCTCTGGGGTCCCATGAAAGTATAACTGAAAAAAGCTTTTTAAGTTGATAATATAAATCAGATTGCACCAAATTTTGTGTTATCATATTTGCAGTGCCAAATGTGTACTTCTGGGCAGCACTCCAGATCAAACTTGGCAGGGTAACTGCCTCTCTCCATTTCTCCACCAGTATCAAAGCAGTATAAAATTGCAAAACGTGGGTGTAAATCTCATTCTGATAGAAAACCAATATTGTGGCAGTATCAACACAGGCTTGCGTCTGTCACCCCAGGGACCCATTGATCTGCTGTTTCTGTCTCACGGCAAATGTAAATGGGCATAAAAAAATCCAAGCAATCACGCAATCACTTAATACACGTGTAATTAGATTTCAAAGATCCAAAGTCTCCCTTATTGTAAATGCCGAGAACTTTGGATCAGTAGCTAGAGTGAGCCCATGGATGACATCCCAAGAAGTGATGCAAGTGTGGTACAAGCAATCTTACAGGGTCGTATTCTCTAATTGTTATTCCATAACTGCATACTCTTTAGCTCAGGGAGGATTTGCATTTTTAAGTTGACTACAGTAAATTATGAAGTTGCTTGGCAGTGAAATTATCCTTCACGTTGATGGAATAAATAAATAATGGGAAGTCAAATGCACTCTTCCTTCTCAAATGATTTACGTAAGCTTTTCTCACAAGGGAACTTAAAATGGATATCTCGACCGTTAACGTAAGTCTAAGAGGACTCTAAACCAAAAAGTCCAAACAAGTCAGAATCTTAATTTCTATTTGATGGAAATCAACTCTGATTTCAATGAGCAAATAATGAGAACAAGTTGGAGCAGTTATAAAGTTTTAACTTGGGTGCTTTCAACATGCTTTAAAAATACAAAATATGTACTAAATGTCCCAGCAACATCTAGTGCGAGCACATCAGGACTACACCAATGGATCGACTTTATGAATGCACTTTTTGCCGGAAGGAGATGTTTTAACGGATGGAAAATCTAACCTAATCAGCCTTATCTATACTTCGTAACTCTGTAGGCATTTTCTTCCATTTTGGCTAAATCAAAGGACAGAACAGCGATGATTGACATGCTCATATCTAAATCTTTGACGTTTTACAAAAAATGTGTCAAAATCGAAAGGGGACCTACCACTGAGTGTGTACTGGGCGGCAAATTACAAAAGAAAAGCACAACACCCATAATATGCAGAGCTTTGATCAGTTCCTAACTAATATTTTTTGAATGGCTCATGTCCTTTCCATGCTGTCAACTTGTAATCTTAATTGCTCATTGGTGAGTATTAACCAGTTGAATAGATTGAATATATGAATGGAACGGAAAAGCCCACTTTACCCCATGGAAACTGATCTTCCATTGACGTAGCATAGATCAGCTAGAAAGGGGGTGGAGGGGCCAGTATAGATGTAGGTGGTGAGAGAAAGCAAACAGAAAATAAGTTAACATAAATGGACACTTTATCAATTTTATTGTAGTATTCTATTATTTGAGTTGTAATGAAAAGGCAAAAATATTTTTAACGAACTTTATGGAACTCTAAGAAATATAAAATGATACAATATACTATTACCATAGGCTGCAGTGTGGTACGAGCTGTCTATGACACATTCTCTGCCCACACATGGCCAGAACGTGAACTAATATTTTGATTTGATTGAAAATAATATTTCACCCAAATGAAAATATTCCTTATAGACATCACAGAGCTAGTGTTCACACACATAAAATAAAACACTTTAAACAGGCAATCTCTTGTGGCTAGGACGTTGGCCCCCTTCCAGTTTCAGGCTCAGACACTCAATTCTCTCCTGCTTTTCAACACCTCATCCACAAGAATTTTGCCAGACAATATGTATTTGTTTGAATAACTGCTATGACCACACTATAATTTTACTCTTTTGTGTCTCCCTAGCCTATTAAAGTCAGACATGAATCTAGGAAAACTCTCTGCTGAAGTCAATCCAATTTAAAATCAACCAGATCCACACACCACTGCCTGGCTGAACCCAAAAACTTTCCACGTTACATTTGTTATTCTGTCAAAAAAAAAATCTAAAACACATCTGATGCATTTACACTGGAACTCTGGAACCTAATTCAAGAAAAACATTAATTGTTCAATGGAATACTTTATCAAGGATGGTTTGCCTATAATTCCTAAATATAACAAAAGACAGGCACTGACAAACCCTCCATTATTAAGTAGTTCGTTCATCCAGCTACGTTACAAAAGCTACCGCTTGCCGTAAAGATTCCATTCCTATTTCTCCATCTATTCTGATGGTTCAACCTCTGGGACCAGAGTTGCTGAAATGTCTTCATTTTTCCTCAGCTGTAGTCATCGAGGCCATTGACCACGTCTGCCCCATTCCCAAGCCCCCTGTCCTCCCCGCAGTTTGCCAGCTTAACTCTGCCTCCCATTCCCACAATGACTTCTTCATCTTTGGCTTCCTGTATTGTCCCAACCAGGCTCAATGCATACTTCAGGAACAGTATCTCATTGTTCTCCTGGACGTTCTGCTGCGCTCTGCCAAATTCAGACCTTAGCTATGCCTCCCACTTTGACATAGGTAGGCCCTACGGCTTCTGGGGATACCCGGGGGCGGGGGGGGGGGGCGGAGGGGTGCTGGGTAGGGGGTCTTGTTTTTGTCAGCGGACAGCGAGAAAAGGGGTGGAAGTGGCACTCAATCCCACTTCTAGCAACATCTCACAGCTGGATGGGGTGTGAATAAAGACACAGAATAACACTCAGTAGCTGGCTTGTCGAGGAGCACAGGTGAAGTATTACAATTATCACTAGTCTGTACTGAGGCATGCTTGATGCTGCAGTTGTCTCACAAATCGCTGTTGCATGCTTACATACAGACAGTCTGTATAAACATCCTAGTCTGTGTGTGAACTCTGGCCATTTGTAAAAGGTTTAACATTTATACAAGTGTTTTACCGTGATAACATTTCCTGAAATCACCGTGAAACCAAAATTATGATTTTAGTTGTCTGATCTTTCATATACTCTACATTCCCATGTCACACATTACATTCCTGTGATAAGACAGCAAATTTGGTGACCTGCTTTTCAGTTTCTATTGCATCTCCTGCTCCACTAGTAAGTAAGGAGTGTCTTCTACCTCTCTGTGATCTAGTGTGGCTATTGGGGACCGAATGGACCAAATACAATGGCAAACATATCATTGCTTCCTTCACGGAGGACCCAGGTATAATGCCTTTGGCCTGGTGCTTTTATGTGCTTGGGAATGGTGGCGTTACTGTGCACTGTACCTAATTAGTGCAGTATGTGATGCTGTCACTGGATGGATTTTGCTGCTTCACATTGATCCAACAGATACACGAACACTACAAGAAAACTTCCCACAGAACTTTGAATCATACAAAACCATGTTTCCCCAAGGATCCAACATTGCTACAGAGGTCATGTCATCCTCTCCACATCGCAGTGAGAAATCAATGCTTCCCCATGGCAGTGGGAAAAAAATCTATGTTACAATACAATATTCTCTATGTGCTTCAGAAGGACTGCCATTAGGGTTTTGCTCGTGAATAAAGTATATATTTCTTTAATAGGCTAAACTACCCCTTTAACAATGAATGCTTGCATAGCCATGTGAGTAAATGATCTTTTCACCTTAATTTACCAAAATAAATGCAGGACACAATGTACCCCAAGAAAACGTGAACTCCCAAAAAAATCCAATGCCACAATATAATGAGTAGGCGTTTTTGATGTCAATTGATTCAGGTTGAAAACAAATTTTAAAAAGGTTTCTTGAGCAATTACATGCTGACAGGTGCTGCCATGAACTTCCAGTTATGTGAACCATTGGATAGCCAATCGTGTCCTACTACCATCACAACACACCTGTGGCCAAATAGGCATGTCTGGAGTATGTGGCCAGCAGCTCCCTCCTGCTGACACTGAAACTCTTAGAAAACACGGTTTTTGACAACTGCACTTTTTCTCACTCAAACACAAGGAAAACAAGTGCCAACATAAACTGACAGTTTTCCTTTCCTTTTCAAGACTTAATCGTTCATCGCTGTACCATTAAGAAAACAGAAACCTCCAGCTATGTGTAACCTCAGCGAACAATCCTGCAATATTTCGATAAGGGAAGGATCAGGATTAGATTAAATACTTGCCGTTCTGAAAATCTGTCCTTTTCAGTAACTCGCAAAGATTCTGAATTGACAAAAACAGAAAACTCGAACGTCCAACTTCCACCGTAAAAGATTTAAAACTGCACTCAGACATTGAAAGTTCATTTACACAGTAACTGTGAAATCGGCCTGAAAATTAGCATTGAGAGACGCGAGAAATTGATCTGTGAACGAAAGAAGCATGTGTAGGGGACTAAGAAAATGAAGACAGCCAGGGAAAGCAAAATTGGAGTTACTAACACATATTGCAGAGTTAGCACTAAAACTGTAGGTTCCTAAGTTCTACAGACTTACAGTACAAGGCAGCTGTATCCAAAGGCTCTCTAAATACACCGACTTTCAGCTTGGCAACGTTCTCCACTACTAGAGCAGTTTAGTAAATAAAGACCTTAGTAATGAGAGACGTTAAGTGAGACTGAATTACCCGGCTTGCAATATGCTGCTGTTGATCAGCCAGAAATACTCCCGACTTTTTCATCAAGAGAGCAGGTGATCCCAAGAGGCCTTCCCGAGGAGCAGAGCAGCAACACTTTTGTACAAAACACAGTACTTGGATTCCCATTCTTCAAAAGCTCACAGGATTCCTTTGCTCACCATAATTCCCCACTGAAAGAGTTGGTCCAGAGGGACGAGAGCTCTCTCTCAACCCAGTCACCAGACCTTGTGTGATTGTTTAGAACCTCATCTTAGATTATTCCTCTGAGGGAAGCTTTTAGAACTGTAGAACTTTGCAGCACAGACGGCGGCCAATTGTGTCTGTGGTGGTTCTTTCCCACAATAATCCAACTACTCTCCGCCGCCCTCCTCCTCCCCTGCATTTTCCGTCTGCTTCAAATGTACTTAACTTTGAGGTGATCCAAAACTCGGCTGCCCGTGTCCTAACTCGCACCAAGTCCCGTTCACCCATCACCCCTGTGCTCGCTGACCTACATTGGCTCCCGGTTAAGCAACCCCTCGATTTCAAAATTCTCATCCTTGTTTTCAAATCCCTCCATGGCCTCGCCCCTCCCTATTTTTGTAATCTCCTCCAGCCTCACCCCGCTCCCCCCCACCGAGATATCTGCGCTCCTCTAACTCTGCCCTCTTGAGCATCCCTGATTATAAATCACTCAACCATTGGTGGCCGTGCCTTCTGTTGCCTAGGCCCCAAGCTCTGGCATTCCCTCCCTAAACCACTTCCTCTCTTCCTTCCTTTAAGACGCTCCTTAAAACCTACCTCTTTGACCAAGCTTTTGGTCACCTGCCCTAATTTCTCCTTATGTGGCTCAGTGTCAAATTTTTTGTCTTTTAATACAGGTACTCCTGTGAAACACCTTGAGATGTTTTACTACATTAAAGGCGCTATATACATTGAAGTTGTTGCTGTTTATTCACTTTTCCCTTAAAAGATGCAATAGTCTCTGCGGCACAGTATTCCATAAGAACATAAGAAATAGGAGCAGGAGTAGGCCAATCGGCCCCTCGAGCCTGCTCCGCCATTCAATAAGATCATGGCTGATCTGATCCTAACCGCCAATCCACTATCACAGAACCATCTCCTGAATCTAACAGAATTAGACACACGAAATAGGAGCAGGATCAGGCTACACGGCCCCTGGGCCCGCTCCGCTACCCACAGGGCCATGACCGATCCGAACCTAGACTCATGTCCAAATTCCTGCCCGCTCCCCGTAACCTTGAATTCCCTTTACTTCTAGGAAACTGTCTATTTCTGTTTTAAATTTATGTAATGATGTCGCTTCTACAGCTTTTTGGGGCAGCATATTCCATGGACCTACCACCCTCTGAGTGAAGTAGTTCCTCCTCATCTCAGTTTTGAAAGAGCAGCCCCTTATTCTAAGACTATGCCCCCTAGTTCTAGTTTCACCCATCATCGGGAACATCTTCCCCGCATCCACCCGATCCAACCCCTTCACAATCTTATATGTTTCAATAAGATCGCCTCTCATTCTTCTGAACTCCAATGAGTAGAGTCCCAATCTACTCAACCTCTCCTCATATGACCACACCCTCATCCCCGGGATTAACCGAGTGAACCTTCTTTGTACTGACTCGAGAGCAAGTATGTCCTTTCTTAAGTATGGACACCAAAACTGTATGCAGTATTCCAGGTGCGGTCTCACCAATACCTTGTACAACTGAAGCAATACCTCCCTATTTTTATATTCTATCCCCCTAGCAATGAAAGCCAACATTCCATTGGCCTTCTTACTCACTTGCTGCACCTGCATACTAACCTTTTGAGTTTCGTGAACCAGGACCCCCAGATCCCTTTGTACTTCAGTACTTTCCAGTTTCTTGCCATTAAGATAATAACTTGCTCTACGATTTTTCCTGCCAAAGTGCATAACCTCACACTTTCCAGTATTGTATTCCATCTGCCAAATCTCAGCCCACTTACTTAGCCTGTCTATGTCCCCTTGCAGGTTTTTTATGTCGTCCTCACTCACTACTTTCCCTCCCATCTTCGTATCATCTGCAAACTTTGATATGTTACACTCGGTCCCCTCCTCCAAATCGTTAATATAGATTGTAAAGAGTTGGGGACCCAGCACTGACCCCTGCGGAACACCACTAGTTACTGATTGCCAGTCTGAGAATGAACCATTTATCCCAACTCTCTGCCTTCTGTTAGATAGCCAATCCTCTATCCATGCCAGAATATTACCCCCAATCCCGTGATTTTTTATCTTAAGCAATAATCTTTTGTGTGGCACCTTGTCAAATGCCTTTTGGAAGTCTAAATACACTACGTCCACTGGTTCCCCTTTATCCACCCTATACGTTACTTCCTCAAAGAACTCCAGCAAATTTGTCAAACATGACTTCCCCTTCATAAAACCATGCTGACTTTGTCCTATTAAATTATGATTATCCAAATGTCCTGTTACTGTCTCCTTAATAATGGACTCCAAAATTTTACCTACCACAGATGTTAGGCTAACCGGTCTATAGTTTCCAGCCTTCTGTCTACTGCCCTTTTTAAATAAGGGTGTTACATTAGCAGTTTTCCAGTCTGCCGGGACCTTTGCCGAGTCCAGGGAGTTTTGGAAAAGTATTACCAATGCATCCACAATCCCTACCGCCACTTCCCTCAAGACCCTAGGATATAAGCCATCAGGTCCAGGTGATTTATCCGCCTTGAGTCCCATTATTTTACCGAGTACCACTTCCTTAGTGATTTTGATCGTGTTTAGCTCCTCCCCCCCCTTTAGCCCCCTGTTTGTCCAGTGTTGGGATATTCTTAGTGCCTTCTACTGTAAAGACTGATGTAAAATATTCAGTGTTTTTGCCATCTCCATATTTCCCACCATTAATTTCCTGGTCTCATCCTCTAAGGGACCAACATTTACTTTAGCCACCCTTTTTCTTTTTATATAACTATAAAAACTCTTACTATCTGTTTTTATATTTTTTTGCTAATTTACTTTCATAATCTAGCTTCCCTTTCTTAATCAATCTTTTTGTTATTTTTTGCTGTCTTTTAAAGTTTTCCCAATCCTCTATCCTCCCACTAGATTTGGCTACCTTATATGCCCTTGTTTTTAGTCGAATACTATCCTTAATTTCTTTACTTAGCCACGGATGGCTGTCTTTTCTTTTACACCCTTTTCTTCTCGGTGGAATATATTTTTTTTGGAAGTTGTAAAATAACTCCTTAAATGTACACCACTGATCATGTATCGTCTTACCCTTTAATCTATTTTCCCAATCCACTCTATTCAATTCCGCTCTCATACCTTCATAGTCTCCTTTATTCAAGCTTAGCACACTTGTTTGAGATCCAACCTTCTCACCCTCTAATTGAATATGGAATTCAACCATGTTATGGTCACTCATTCCAAGGGGATCCTTTACTAGGACATTTTTAATTAATCCCGTCTCGTTACACAGGACCAGATCTAAGGTTGCTTGCCCCCTGGTCGGTTCAGTTACATACTGCTCAAGAAACCCATCCCTAATACACTCAATGAACTCATCCTCAAGGCAGCCCTGCCCAATTTGATTTGTCCAATTAATATGATAGTTAAAATCCCCCATAATTATAGATGTTCCCTTATTACAAGCCTCAACTATTTCCTGATTGATACTCAGTCCAACAGAGTTGCCACTGTTCGGAAGCCTATAGACTACGCCCACTAGTGTTTTTTTCCCCTTATTATTCCTTACCTCCACCCAAACTGTTTCATTATCCAGATCTTTTGACCAAATATCATTTCTCTGTATTACAGTGATTCCTTCCTTTATTAACATAGCCACCCCACCTCCCCTTCCTTCCTGCCTGTCCTCCTGATCGTTAAATAACCTGGTATGTTTAATTCCCAGGCATTGTCACCCTACAGCCATGTTTCTGTAATGGCCACAAGATCATACCCATATGTAGTTATTTGTGCCATACTCCAATAACTCTCCGCGCAAACAAATTTCTCTTAACCTCTCTCTCAATCTCTTTGTAATAATTTTAAATTGCTGACACTTCGTCACTGATTGCCCCAACCCGAGGAAACAGTCTTTCATGATTTACCTTATCCGAACCCTTCATGATAATAGAAATCTATGTTAAAGCTTCTCTGCTCTCATGGAAATCATTTCAGTTGTGCAAATCTCTCTTCATATCTATAATTTCCTGTGCCTGGTATCATCCTGTTGAATCTATGCTCTACACTCTCTATGGCTGTTGTAGCCTTTCTATAATGTGCCATCCAAAACTACACAGAGTACTCTAACCATGGACGAATCATTGCCTTGTACAAATTTATGACCTAATTATTTTTGTATTCTCGCCTCCATTTATAAACCGCTGGTGGCCTTTTTGTGGCTTTATCTACCTGCACTTCCATTTTCAGGGATTATATATTTGAACCCTCGGTCCCTCTGTTAATCCACGCCCTTCAGCATCTTTCCATTGAGTGTATACTCCCATTCCTTGCTTTTCTTCCCAGAAAGCATTATCTCCCACTCCTACTGTAGTGTATGTACTTTGCAGAAGGAACTATATTCTGCAGCCCCTGTATACTGCAGTACCAGTAGTGACCACCCCTGTATATAAGCCTGTGTAGTAACTTTTGCATAGTAGTTCCAGTTTATCTCCACTCAGTAAAGACCTGTTATAACCAACTCCTGCAGTCCGTGTCTCAATTACACACGGACATAATACCTACCAAATCACATCTGGTACTTTAAATACTCACAGGGGTCCGTTTTAACTCCCCTTCACCCGCTCCCCACCCCCCAACCCCTGCCTGGCAAAAAATCAGGCGGGTTGGAGGGGGGCAATTAAATTGGAGTGAGGGATTTAACCTCTCCTCTCCCTCCCCAACCTGGCCCAGTGCCACATTAAGTCACAAGGTGGCAAGGAAACCCACCTCAAGTTGGCAGGGTTCCATCTAAATATGCAGATTGGGCTCTGCTGACATCATCGTGACCCAATCTGCTATTTTAGCCTGAGGCCGTGGCAGGGGAGCAGTGATGGCTTCCCCGCCAGGCCAAACCTGCTGGAAGTAGGAGCCAGCGCTGGAAGAGGCCCAAGCAAGGTAAGTTTTAAACAAAATCCTGGACCCACAAAGAAACCTTGGGCCTTGTGTGTCCCGGGCTTCACCCCTCCTCTTCTAGCCCTTTTGTTCGGGAAGTCAGCAAGTGGCACGTTAACGAGTCCCCATCATTAAAATCAGTCGGCAACAGGCTACTGCTCCCAGACAGGCACGCAACTTGCTTTGCTGCGTTCCAGCCCAAGAGTTAAAATCAAGCCCAGGCTCTCAGCAGCCCCACCACTTGTTGCTTCTCTCTTCTGTCTGCTGCTCTTTGGGTTATTGTCATATTTTTCTTAATATGTGGTATCTTTTATAATTTTTTTCTTGGGTGGCTAAATTCTGCACCACATTGTAAATTCATTTCTCCTTCTGCACACTTTCAACCCGGCCATCCACTTTTCCCGCCCCTTACTCCCATCCATCCTGCTCTGTTTACAATTCATTTGACCTAATTTTTAGATTTTTTGCTCCTTTTTTAAATAAAAAAAATTGCTCTTTCCCTCACTCTTTCAACCCACCTGCCTCCTTCCCCGCTCTCCTCCATTCCCTGCCACCCCCGCCCCCAATCCATCCTTTTCCCTTTACGATGAACTGAATCTATCGCCCCGTGACACGTACACGGATTGCTGGTCCCCATCAGTCAGCCCACGGGGCTAACTTGAGAATCATGACAGGTGGTCAACCCAGGCAGAGGAACCAGGAACTGACGGGGAGCTGCTTGGTGCCCACAGCAAAATATTCCTGCTCCCAGCTCCGGTGGGGATCGTGAGTCGATGCAGAGGACCTGCCAAGCAGAAGGTACCTGGGGGGGGGGGGGGGGGGGTGTGCGGGAAAGAGAGCGAGAAACAACTTTGCTGCAACAGTTTCTCAAGTGCTGATGAGAAATACAAAGTTTTTGGAATCACTTGGGGGTTGCACAGAAAAGTTCAAAGACATTGCATGTTCTGTAGAGGATATTGCTGACTTAAAAAGGATCAGAAAGCAGGTTAATTTGTGAGAGAAATCTCAGGAGAATCAGCAGGAAGTTCTTGCCAGGAAAGAGATGGAGATGACGGGCAGGATTTTCATTGGGCCGTGGAGGCGGGATTGGAGGCGTGTGGGGGGTTAAAATCCCGAAATCGGGGGGCACAAACCCATCCCGCCCCCAACCCGCCTCCATGCCAGTTTCACAGGAGGCGGGTACCCGACCCGCACTGGGACCCGCCTCCCCGAGACGGGAAGGGGATTAGTGCCAATTAACTGCTTGTTAACAGGTAGTTAACAGGCAGTTTTTAGCCTAATCCCTATTTTCATTGGTGAAATGTGGGATACCTGATGGCTCCAAACCACACCAAGTTAGCGAGGCGGGCCCTCGGGATGAAGGGCTTGGAGGGGTCGAGATGTCCGGTGTTCAGGTGAGTGATGGGTGCATGAGTGCAGAGGTAAGTGTGTTTGGTGTGTGTAAAGTGTTTAAAGAAGTTTTACTTACATGTACTTATCTTTACAGCCTTCCTTCCTTCAGGTTTTGGGAGTCCCTCATCTCACCGGCACAGAAAGCAGAATGGCCGCGAGCTGTCAAAAGTTCCAGCATTCAGCTTTCTGTTCCGGAGAGATCTCTAAATCATCCTGAGAGGAAGGAATTAACCTGGAGTACAGATTGTCAGTGTTTGACAGCTTCAAACAGCTGTCAAACACTGATATTTCATCTGTCAAAAGGTCTTGACAGATGAAATATCAATCTGTGATGTCACCTGTTGCCGGGTGGCCCTTAATTGGTCTGCTGAGCCCGCTGGGTGGGCTCAACAAGATCAATCAAGTCTAAATCGCGTGGGTTGACTAGAACTCGATGGAGGCGGGACTACAACCCCAAAAGTTGTAGTCCCGCCTCCTCAATGAAAATCCAGCCCTACGTCTCTAACAGGCGTGAAATCCAGATGAAGAGGATAGTGCTGCTGAAGGTAATGGCCGGGACAAAATAATGAAGAATAAAAATGGAGAATTTCTCAATTTTTTTTGCAGCCTCTGGATTCTGTTCCACTTTTTAAAATGTATTTCTCATTTCTCCAGTTCTTCCAGTTTAGCCGTCCACGACTTTATTGCACCTGGCAGTTCCTCGTTCTTTCTCCTCCCTTTCACTCTGCCATTCCTGTCCATTCTATTCTCTTTACGATTAATGCCACCTATTTTCCTGTTTGTTTTTCTGCCCTTTCATTTCTGTGACTGCTATAAAATGTATTTCTTGGTTTCCCTAATTTTTCCAATACGTTTGCTATTTTACTGCACCCGCTTCAGTATTCTCTTAATTCTCCATTCCGCTCCTTCCCATTCTGATGGCTTTACGATGAGTTCATTTTTTCCCCACGTCCCGTCGTTTTACTACACTTCTTCATTGTTTTTCTTCATCCAGGCTGCCCACTTCCCAACTCTTTATTTCCCCCCCCTTAGTATCCACCCCACGCTCGTTATAATAAAATTTATCTTTTATATTTTGTTCTGTGGTCTCCCATTTCTACTCCAGTATTGTAATATTTTCCCCTGCTGCTCCAATTCACTCACCCACCCTCTCAGTGCACTTGCTGGCTTCCTTCCCTCTTTCTCCACCCCTTTCCCATCTAGCATTTATCCGTTAAAATTAATTTGATTGTTGACATTTTATTTCATGACTACCCTCATTTCTGCTATAGTTTTATTAAATGTTTTCTTTTAGTTTGGCCCCACTCGCCCCTCTGTCATTTCCTTACATGAGCTCACCTTCCTGCTCTATCTGCCCCTTCCCATCCACTCTTATTTAAATACAGAACATCCTGGGCATTTTTAATAACACACGCCACTCGCACCACCTCTGAAGTCCCTTTCATTTCCATAGTTTTACACTAAATATTAAAACCTTTACTCATAAAAAAAATCTTTTACCCTCACAACCTTTCAATCTCCACCTCCATATCACTCTCCTACCCAGTATCTCACAATGCAATCTACCCACTACTCCAACCCATGTCCCCTTTTACAAGGCCTCACTCTTCACTACCCTCTTCTGCTGATTCTTTTGGCAAAAGCCCACTTCCATCCAACCCCTTCCTCAGTGCACTCTCTCTTCCCTGTGGGTATCTCTGCCCTACTTCCTTTCCAACCCTTCTGTTCTTTTCACTACTTCATTCAACCCCTGGAAATGGTTGTTTAGGTCTGCCTCACTCCTGTCCCATTCCCTTCCCCACTGTAGCCTCACTATAAGGCAACAAGATTGTGGGTTCAAGTCCCACTCCAGGGACTTGAGCACATAAAGCTAGGCTGACACTCCAATGCAGGGGCTGAGGGAGTGCTGCACTGTCAGAGGTGCTGTCTTTCAGATGAGACGTTAAACCGAGGCCCCGTCTGCTCTCTCAGGTGGACGTAAAAGATCCCATGCCACTATTTCGAAGAAGAGCAGGGGAGTTCTCCCGCGTGTCCTGGCCAATATTTAACCCTCAACCCACATAACAAAAGCAGATTATCTGGTCATTATCACATTGCTGTTTGTGGGAGCTTGCTGTGTGCAAATTGGCTGCTGCGTGTCCCACATTACAACAGTGGCTCCACTTCAAAAGTACTTCATTGGCTGTAAAGCACTTTGAGATGTCCGGTGATCATGAAAGGCGCTATTTAAATGCAAGTCTGTCTTTCTTTCAACATCTATTATATGACATTATCTTCAGTTATTTCGAATAATATTCCTATTCTTCCACACCAGTGCATCCTCTGACACATCATCAGCAATGCCACAGGTGATCGACTAGTTTTATATAAAAATAAATATAGAATGCATGACTTTAAAATGGGGAATTAATTATTTTGGCATGCCCAGGTCAAATTGTTCCTCGTCTTCTAACCCCACTTCACCTGAAGACTACATTTGGTCCTGAATCCCCCTGTACAACTTCACAGAATAACTCAGTTGCAGATGCAGCAAATTAATGGATAATTTGAAATAAACCTGAAGTATCCGTTCGAATGATAATAAGCTCTTACATTTTTCCACTGACTCAGTGATATTTGGTTATCTGTTCATCAAACGATAAACTGAGTTTCCATAAATAAAATTTGACTATGTGATTCGTGCCAGATATATTCAAGTTCAGCCGTTGCTATTTAAATGATTGCTTCCTTCTGTCACAGCCTTGCGCTATCACAGTCAGTGCATACCACAGGGTTGTTGTTGATCTTTATGTTGCAAAGACACAGCAAGGTGTCCGAGAGCCCCCTTCTCTTGCAGGTTCGCTTCTATAAGTCACCACTGGAATTATTAGGAATCCAAAAAGCAATGAGATGTACTGTGTCAATCACAATTTATTGTCTTGGGGCATCTTCTTACCAGCTCTTAAGAGCACAGCAGAACAGATCAGGGGAGAACGGGATCTATAACAATATCAAGATTAATCTTAAAGCAGTCATGTTCACAACGGAAATAACAGAAGACGCTGGAAAAACTCAGCAGGCCAGGCAACATCCGTGGAGAGAGAAACAAAGTTAACATTTCAGGTCGAAGACCCTTCGTCAGAACTGAGAAAAAAGCAGGAAATGAAACCTGCTTTTTTCTCAGTTCTGACGAAGGGTCTTCGACCTGAAACGTTGACTCTGTTTCTCTCTCCACGGATGTTGCCTGGCCTGCTGAGTTTTTCCAGCGTTTTCTGTTGTTATTTCAGATTTCCGGCATCCGCAGTATTTTGCTATCGTATTCATGTTCACAACGGAGTTTGTTGAGGCCTGATATGAAAGCTACATATTGAAACCGCAACCATATCACGTTTGATTTCAAGGGTACTTTCCAACCCAGAGGGACATATAAAATAATGTTTTAATTAAAGACAAAGGGGGAAAATTGGGTTGATTTGTGCCTCTCATTAGCGCCCCCGGGAGGGCGCTAACGGGGCGCAAATCCCCTAGCGCCTGGGCGCGGCGCCACCAACGCCGCCTGCGAAAGTCAGCGGGAGGTTAGTGGCGGCGGTAGCGTCCCGTGGCGATGACGTCATCGCCGTGTGCAGCGCCCCGGCCGCAAACTTGGGTTGCGCCCCCCTGACCTATCGCCAGACGACATGTCCGGCAGGGTCAGGGGGCGTTTTTGCAGCCGTGGCGGCACAAGTAAAAGGGGCAGGTGTCGGGCGACCATTTTTTTTTTGGCCGACTGCCAGCACCTGCTCCCTTCCACTATTTTCTATGGGGTACCGGCCCTCTCGAGTGCTGGGCTGTTTTCACGGCACCCCGCTCCCCAGTGGTCTAGCAGGGCCCTGGTGTGCCCAACGCTAGGCCTCTCCCCTTTAATCAGGCGAGGAGGCCTGCAATGACACAGCGCTATGTGCTGACGCCCGTGGCGCTGTTGCACGTAGCGCCGCGATATTCAGTTGTCACGCCCCAAGGAGTTGGAGCGCTTCCAGTAGCACTCATCTCCTGCTTGGGGCACTACTACTGAATTTCAGGCAGAGGGGCACTAACCTTTTCGGGGTGCTGACGACGTTAGCGCCCTAAAAGGGGCGACACCGAATTTTTTCCCCCCAAGCCCCTCAACAGTTTGTTTGCTAAATGCACTGAGTGGGTCTTAGTGAGTTTGCAGATCTCAACTGTTAAGAAATGAAGCTGCTGCAATGGGCCTCAGTCATTTATGGAAAGGTTCCACGGAACTAAGTTTTCCCCAAGTATAATTTACTACAATGCCTTACAATTATTTTGAACAAAACCTTTCCAACGATCGCACAAAGGACTTGGCTGGAGTATGTTTCGCAAAACATGCCAGCATCACTTGTTCCACTTCACTGTCAATGATCCTTTGTCATTCATTTTAATCAAAAAGAAATCCGTTCATCAGGTTCAAGGCTATAAACTGAACTGCTGTCAGTGACCAACCCCCCCCCCCCCCCCCACTGTAAGTGTGCTTGGTTGGATGCCAAGTGAGAACAATCTACCATTACACCAAATTATATAGAATGTATAGCACAGAATCTTTTGACACTGGTCCATGCCATCCCTCATTGGGATGATGTGACAGAGGAACCATGTTCCAAAATAAGCTACTGTTTTCAGAAGAGGGGTAGGAAAAAATTGGAAAGGAACAGCCTTTTGAACTTACCAATAATGTCAATGGCCATGTTGTCCTTGTATCAGATGTAAAATGGTGGCCTTGGAGCCTACATGGACCCCAACCTAGGTTTAAATTCTCTCACTGTTCCCACTCCTAATAGCACACAAAGAAGTATTTCATGCAAACACATGTTCAGCTTAAATGAATGATACAACTCTGCTGCCGCCATAGAAAGTCCAAAATCAGCTCAATTCTGCACGGTCTGACCCACTGGAATGAGCCAGAAAACTGTTTTAACTTCATTGCAGACCACCTAACCAGCAGGATTTATTGGGACTATTTAAAGGTGATGTTTAAAAGTATCTTGTGGGGATTCCAGCACTTAAAGAAGCCCATCGTTAGAGAGGAATTAATGGTAAAAAGTGGATATCAAATTTTACTAGCTGGCTTTTAATCCAGTGAACATCCAGCTTTATGAACAGCCGTTAAAAATGCAGTCAAATCAATCTGTAAAGTCTAATACAGCTCCAAAAACAGGAAACACTGACAGACTAATAAGGGAGAAAAATGTGGTTTTCTAGTTTAAAATGATAGAACGGTTTCTTTTTCTGCGTGCACTGATCACAAAGTGCGCTGTGCTTGCGCAAGGCTGCAGCTTAGCTGGAGCGGCATCGCATGTTTAACATCAGTGACATTTGTAAACGTCTTTCCTACTGAGAGGGTTTGATCTCAACTTGAGAATCAGAAAACAAGCTTCCCTTCACAGAGCGCTCTTCAAACGCAGCTGACGGAGAAATCGATTCATCAAGCTGTTAACTTGAAAAGCGACCCCACAATCTGGGGGCCATTTCAGCTTTAAATTCAAAACAGGTAGAAACAAGGCATTTCAAATAAGTCATCAATGCTCTTTTTTTATATAAGTGAACAGAAATGCGGACGACCATCCCTCGCATGCAATATTCTGTTCACTTTCGATATATTAGTAACGGGGGGATTTACGATTCCTCGATTTTATAATGAAGAGCTTATTATGTTTTGATTCATTTGGATTATGAAATTGGAATTTCGATTATTCGAGAGATGAATCCGTTTTGTAAGGCAGCAGTGTTGCATGTACTTCATGCTCTTTAAGACCACTACATATATATATATCTATACAGCTCAAAATGGTATGAATAAAAAATATATAGTTGTATCACGTAGAAGTTTTACTTTAATATAGGTGCAAAATGCTTGGCAGTTACTACAGCTGGTCAGATCTAAGCACAATGATCTATTTGTGGTGGTATCAATTTAGAAAGGCATTTTGTCCCTATTCCTTATATGTCAATCTACAGGTCTTAGTTGTCTTGGCTAAGCGGCTTAGGCTACAAATATAAAAGTAAATGCACAGCATACTAACTCCAGCAGCGGCTGAGCTCCCTGAGAACACACTGTACTTTCTGCCACGCACCGCACTCATTACAGAAACCAATACCTCTCCATAGCCAGCACAGCAGCCGTCTTCTCTGAACAGCGGGTGCAGTATCCTTAAGGATCCAAAGAGCACGAAAATTGAGAATCGTGTCCTGCGAGCCTCGGCTCTTTATTCAATTCAAATGGGGCTCTGGGCATAAAATTCACTGCATTTCCGAAGCCGTTTGCCTTCCTCCCATGTGGTGTCGGATAACACCCCAAAAATTCCCCAGGCCTGCATCAGTTTATATCTGATCTTCAGATTTGCTGGGAGGTGTGCATAATTGACTCGTTGTAATCAACACAGTAACAGCTTGATCCAGCACATTGACACCATCGTTCGTCAAACAATCCGGAAAAACTCTGCTTTGATAAAGCTCATCTTTAACTGGCTTCAGTTTTCTCTTTATTTTGTTGCCCAAGATATTTAAAAGGGTGGAGGTTGAGCAAGATAAAAAAGCTTGGTTTGGTATTAGAATTTCACACAGTCATCAAGGACCTTCCTCTGAAAACTGTCACTGGAGATGGCAATCTGCTGCAGTGTGCAAAGCTTGATGGACTGCGGGACTATAATCAACTCTTTGAATGATTGCTCAATTTGCAGTGGGACCCGGTGCCTGGCCTCTACAGCACTGAACTGTTTATTTTAACTGCACTGAGAACGGCAAACAGTCAGCCTGTCTTGGTGTTCTGCAAACCCTACTGAGGCAATTTAATAGCCTCCAGACCTCAGTCAAGGATTTTGTTACCAATAAGAACAATACTTAGACTATACTCCATTTCCTCCAAAAGAGGTGTCTGGACATACATCCACACTTATGTCAGTCTAACAGGGATGATTTACACTTCCCCAGTGCGTGAGTTCTGCTCTAAATTGGACGGCTCGCTTGAAGCGCAATGGGGTCGATATTGCATTACAGTCACGGCAGAGCATCAGCTTCCTTAATCCCTGTCCAGGGCAGGCAGTGTTTTTGTCCTTTTAACCGGGATTACTAAAGTTTAACCACTTCTCTCTTTGTTGCCATAACATACCGTGGGGGTGGGGGCGGGGGCGTTAAAAGCTGCCCTCCCAGCCTTCATCATTACAAGTGGCAGGTTGTTAATCCAGCCCTTGGGTCAGGCTTAGTTTATCTGCACAGCCAAAAGTTCTTTGCAAAGTTCAGCAGACAAATGCTGTATTTTTTTTTCAAAGGAAGGGAGGACATTCTTCAATGAGTTGAGATGTTTTCAGTTGCTAGCTCCTAACTCCTTGTCTCTGGGAAGGCGTCCATTTTATCTTTCCTTCACAATGTCAAAACCATTAAGTTAGAAATGTCCTGATGGAGATCAAACGTTCCCATTTCTCAGATCGTCCCCGGTAAAGGAGCTTTGCTGCTCTTTCGAGGATTGATTTTTTTAAAACAGCTTTGTTTGATGGAACGGCTAGGGAAAACCTGATCTGACGTTTCACTAAACTGCAGACACGTTGGGTGCTGGAATGTATTTGCGTTACGGCAAACAGAACATCTGGATAGCAATAACTTTTAAACGTGTTTTTTGGGGAATTTTTCATGCACTATTCTGCAAATCTATCGTCGTTCCTCTGACTGCTGCCTCAGCTCGCCCTGGCTTTGCACTAAGCCATGCAAGATCAGGAAGGACCCAGGTTCAACCCTAGACTGTATGGAGTCAGTTTCTTCCAGTTGGGATAGCGGTTAGGGGCATTGCAATTGTCCTCAGGGTTCCCGTCCATAATCACTATCCAAATATTCACAAAGTCACAGCCTCACAAGATGGATTGAGATCAGGGAGGCCATTTGGTCCATCTTTAACTTTCATTCTGGTATACCATCTCCCTCTCGAATGGTTTTCACCTCCACCAGCCTACCTAGAAGACCATTCCAAGTATTGATCATTTTTAGTGCGAAGTTGCTTCCTCCGACTTGCATGCTCCCTCTGCATTGAGTAATATTTGCGGGTTTGACCAATTTGCATTGGGTTTCTGAATCCAAGCCATTAATGTAGATCAGGGACAGTATTTGCGCCAGCATTGACCCCTGGGGCCATTCCTCTCAGTACTTTCCCCCTCACCACTCCCTAACAAGCACCCACTGTTTCTTCCTTCAGCCAAATCCTTGTTCAGACTCTGGTTTTACTTTAACTAGGTTCTTACTGTTCCCAAGCTCAGCAGCAAAGTGAGAAACTTTATCAAAGACTTCTTGGAAATCTAAGTACACCAGGTCATAGTCTTTCCCACTGTCCACTTCAAAAGTAACTGCTCAAAAATAGTCCAGAGATTAGTGTCTGTAGCTGCTGGATTTGACTTCTCCCCCCCTTTTTGAATATAGATTCTGCATCAGCTGGTTTCCAATCTAATGGCACATCACCATCACTCATGACTACTGATAGCACTTTGCAAATTTCATCCCTCCTAGTCTCTTAGTATCCTGGGATAGGTGCTATCAATCACTGGTAGAAAGCGTATTTATGTGAATGTTGGATTAGGACAGCGTCAGTCTCGGCAGTGACGCCTCCCATGGCCAAGCAGACTGTTGATACTCCTTGTTTATGCTTGCACATGAAGAATGGCTATGTGGGTTAGGCATTTGAAAAGGGTCAAGTGCTTTGTACCAAAGCCCGAATCTGCAATTTCAGGAAAGGGGGAGGGGGGAAAAAATTGAAGCAACAATTAAAAGGAAAGATGGCAATTGTACAGTTGCTACCGTTTCCCAAGTCTAAAACCAGACAAGGCAGGTCAGTGTGTGGCATCGTGCCTTGAGTTCGAGTGGAATGCTTTTCTCCCACCTCTTCGGAGATGTTTAATGCGTTCATATGACATTCCACTTTCCAATATTTTAGTGGAGGAGGCAATCTTTTTATAGTAAACCTCCGTGAAAACGTTGGAGGGAGAAATATCATACAAACATGTTAAATGTTCATATGCATTATCACCACCAGTCATTTTCAGCCTCGCGTTTTGACGTTCTAAAAATAAAAATGTTTGAAATGCACCAATGCATTGATCAGCATGTAGAAGGGGAAAAGGCAGGTTAACGTTTGGGGAGGTGACCCTTCATCAGAACTCGCTTCTAAAAGTTTTGTTTATAATAACATTTCCTCCCTATGTAGATACCTAAAAAATTGTTTATTTAAAAGAGCTGAATCATCAGCCCTTGAATCCAGTTAATCCCCACAGCCTCTGAGCTACCATGGGGCCTGGAACCAGGCACAGACCACAAAGTCAGCCAGTTATGTCTGGTGAATGCACTGGTGGTTAGGATTATTATAGTTAGAGGGCGAGGCCATGAAGGGATTTAAACGCAAGGAGGAGAATTTTAAATTTGAGGCACTGGGAAACCAGAAATAGGTCAGAAAGGGCCAGAGTGATGGGTGAGCGGGACTTGGCACAAGACAGGAAACATGCTGCAGAGTTTTTCGACGAGCTGAAGCTTTTGGGGGATGGGGGATGGGAGGTCGGACGGAGGAGCATTAGAGTAGTTGAGTGGCAAAGCTAATTATTGCATTGGAAAATGTCTGTCATCATTTACAAAGTGACCTGATTTTGACAAGTGAGATAATCAGCAAGGCACGATACTGTAAGTTTAAAGGGCCCCATTCTCTCCAAATGAGAACCCTAATGCATTAAATCAAACTTATTCAACATGGTGGCAAATCATTGTCCCATGTCATTTTTGTGCTAATTGTGTTACAGAATAATTTTACATTCAATTGAATCATTTAAATTGTTCAGAAATAAGTTTAGTGAATCCCTTAGTGGGCAACGTATAATGCGATTGTCACAGTTTTCAGGTTTCTATGCTAGACATTCCCTCAGATTGAGCATCACTTCAAGTCCCTTACGATTCAGAGTGCACCCTTTTCTGCCCAATAGCTATATAAACAATAGAGAGAGCCAGGGATTATAACAGAGAATGTTACTCTATAATATTCTGAAATATGACATGTGCCATCACGTGAATTCTCTTTTTACAGAAGGCAAATGGAAATAGTACTTCAGCAAGACAAGGCACAGCTTCAGACCATCAACTGGTTTACTTATATAACAGACATGGATGAATGGTATACAGTTTTCACAGTGAGAACAGATGATTCCTCCACGCTCCTCGGTTGTGAAAAAAAAAGGAACTCTATAAACGTGTTCAGCTTCTGAAGCTTACCTTTCAATGGTAAGCTGATTCAGATGTCTTATTACTGCTGCTGCTATGAGACCACAAACTGAGAGAGAGTGAGAGACAGAGGGGCGGGGGAGAGAGAGGTCAACTAGTCCTGGGACTCAATAAAGTAACTAATAACAATACTAACAATAACCAGCCCCAGGACAGTGACAGGGTAACACAAAGAATTCGACCCAACACAATCGTCGCTAAGCAAAAGGAAAAATATCTGTCATATTGGGCAGAAACAACAAAAACCCAAAGCAAACTCAATTGCTACTTGGCCCTAAACAGACAATACAACATAGCTGATTACCTGACCATGGTAAAGGATAACAAACTGAGAAGAACCTTGACAAGGTACAGACTTAGCAAACATAGCCTAGCGATCGAAAAAGGCAGACACAGGCAGACCAGGCTGCCAAGAGAAGACAGGATATGCTCTCACTGCAGTCAGGGAGTAGTTGAGACAGAGATGCACTTCCTCACAGCCTGTGGAAAATATCAGGGCATCAGAGAGAATTTCTATCAAAAATTCTCACAAATATGCCCTGAATTCAGAAATCTGACTGACAACCAAAAACTCCCATTCCTACTGGGGGAGGAGAGAAGCTGTGTAACACTGGCGGCACACTATGTTACAGCTTGCCATGAACAGAGGGACAACCAGTAAACTAAGACAAGAGTATATATAAACAAGGCGAAAATATATTTATAAACTCAGGGATATACCTGTTTATACACTGTATGAATGGAACCGCGTTTATGTGTTCAACCATAAATGTATTTTGATGCTTTGGCAACATAAGATGTACCTTATCATGCCAATAAAGCGATTTGTATTGTATTGTATTGTATTGAGAGGTGGTGATAGAGGACAGAGTGATAGAGAGGGGAGAGAGATAGAGGAGAGGGAGAAAGATAGAAGTGGAGAGAGAGAGAGAGAGAAACAGAAAGAGAAAAAGGTAGAGAGAAAAAGAAAGGGCATTCACACAACTGCTCTTCTGTGAACTGCCCCCTTATGTCCACTGGATGGGAGTTGGGCCACCAGGCTGTCGACCAGTGTTACTACCCTAAGGCAAGAGCTCAGACCTTTGAGTTGTGTGAAGTAGGCTACTAAGTGTCCATCTAGCTAAGCCTTCTGCTGTACAAATCTAATGGAACGACCTGTTGAAACCTCAGGTGTCACAAGCAGTGATCTTCTCACAATAGCCTGAATTGTTTGAGATTGCACATAATGACCCTACCTCTGTATACTAATTAACACTCCAAATTACTCATGTTGAGACTAGTACCAGATTGCTAGCCTAATGTTGAGACAAAATGCTGCATACAGCCTTGGGAGTTAACCCCTTATATACTGAATCTAACAATACAGAAATATTAAGTTTAAAATAATTCAGCTCGGGCAACCCAGGCAAAATCCAATTTGCTACAATGCGAATGAGCAATATACAGCAGAAAGGTCCCAGGTTCAATCTCTGGTCATTTGCTGAGTTAGGTGATCTCAGCCGAGGAAGCAGTTGGAAATAATCTGGGCTACAGATGGTTAAAACATCCAGCATCACTGCTCCAGATTGTTACCCACTGACTCCTGCTGGAAAGTGCATGTGTGGACGACAGATGCGATGCCTTCCAGGGTCAAGTAGCCTGCCGGCACTTACTGCCTAGGTTGTCAGGCATGAACAATGGGCACTTTTTACAGTACCAGAGGGCTGCTAGCACTGGTGAAACTGTACAAGAGCTGGTGAAACAGTACAAGCGCTGGTGAAACAGTACAAGAGCCGGTGAAACTGTACAAGCGCCGGTGAAACTGTACAAGCGCCGGTGAAACTGTACAAGAGCCGGTGAAACTGTACAAGAGTCGGTGAAACAGTACAAGAGCCGGTGAAACAGTACAAGAGCCGGTGAAACTGTACAAGAGCCGGTGAAACTGTACAAGCGCCGGTGAAACTGTACAAGCGCCGGTGAAACTGTACAAGCGCCGGTGAAACAGTACAAGAGCCGGTGAAACAGTACAAGAGCCGGTGAAACTGTACAAGAGTCGGTGAAACTGTACAAGAGCCGGTGAAACTGTACAAGAGCCGGTGAAACAGGACAAGAGCCGGTGAAACAGGACAAGAGCCCGTGAAACAGGACAAGAGCCCGTGAAATAGTACAAGAGTTGATGCCTTCAGAAGAGGGGAGCAAAAAGAAAGCAAAGTGGGTACAATTATTTTATCCACATCCTATTGGAGAAGCAAATTCCAAATTTCCACTACCCTTTGTGTGAAAAAATGTTTCCGGATTTCACTCGTAAATGGCCTAGCATTTATTTTAAGATTATGCCCCCTTGTTCTGGATTCCCCCACCAGAGGAAATAGTTTCTTGATATCTACCCTATACAATTCCTTTTATCATTTTAAACACCTGAATTAGATCACCCCTCAACCTTCTACGTTCAAGGGAGTACAAGGCAAGCTTATGCAACCTGACCTTAAAATTTAACCCTTCAAGCCCTGCTATCAGTCTGGTGAATCTGCACTATACCAACATGTCTTTTTTGAGGTTTGGTGTCCAAAACTGAATGCAGTACTCCAGGTGGGGTCGGATCAAGGCTCTGTACAACTAAACATCACTTCCACACTTTTGAATTGTAACTCCCTTTAGATAAAGACCAACATTCCATTAGCCTTTTTGCTTACTTTTAGTACTCGTGCACTAGCTGTTTGTGATTTGCCTCCACGGACACCTAAATCCCTTTGCCCCGCCACAGTTCCTAGTCTCTCACCATTAAGAAAATATTCCGATTTGTCTTTCGCGGATCCAAAGTGGATCATAAAAACGTAAGAATTAGGAGCCGGAGTCGGCCATACGGCCCCTCGAGCCTGCTCCGCCATTCAATAAGATCACGGCTGATCTTCGACCTCAACTCCACGTTCCCGCCTGATCCCCATAGAGTCCCAAAATCTATCTATTTCAGCCTTGAATATACTCAACGATTCAGCAAACCAGAGCCCTTTGGGGTAGTGAATTCCAAAGATGCACAACCCTCACACGATACAATGAAGCACTTTTAAATATCTGCATCACATGATCCTGAGTATTCCACTGTGCCTCAGGACGCTTAGTGGATCAGATACAATGTCAAACAGTTCCTAACACTGCTAACATTATTTTGAAACAATTATTGCCTTGATGCTATTGGCATTTTCATGGATAAAAATTCTGGAGCAAGTTCGGAAGGCCATTACTCAGAAGGAGACAGTCGAAAGTAAAGTAGCATTGCCCTGACTGATAAAAGGAAAAGTTTTGAGTGATTGAACACCTGAAACATTATACGTTGCTTTTATGTGACAATTTTAGATTTAAAACCCTTTTTTTTGCCTTCTGGGATTTTCAGTACCTATTCATATAAATGTATATATTTGCCCAGAGAATTCAACATCAGGTTTTTGTCAGTTGACCACGAAACAAACAATATACATTTGAAAGATTTCTGAACTCCTCCAATGCTTCAGTCAAGTCTGACGTGGTACTGAGTAGTGGAAGGCCACGGTTTCAATCCTTGGCCTGTACTACAGTGTCTAAATTAGCTGATCTCAAGACAGGGCAGCAGCTGGGGATCTACAGTTAGACTCAGCACCCCTGTGCTACAGAAAGGGAAAGTAAACAGGCCAGGGTTGTTGCTCCTGCTCGTCACGCTGTTGGAAAATGGGCATGTGTGGATGGCAGGTGAGGGTAAGGTTGGGCTGAGCTGTGATACCCGTGTGGCCAAATAAACCCAACGACACTCAAACCTAGGTTTTCCAGTCAACATTATTTTAACGCTGGCATCAGCCAATTATTTTAAGCAGGTTAACGCTGGAGTTAAAATAACTGCGGTTGGAAAATCTAGCCTTCGCCGTCTGGGCTGACACACAAAAAATGGCCACTTGGATGAGTTTCTAGAGAGATGCCAGCAGCCATGGAGTAATCTGCCCTTGGTAAGCTATTGCCAAAACCGACCACCATTACAGTAAATGTTTGCTTTCTTCCATTCTGCCTCAATCTACTCCCTTTTCAGCATATACCCCCTATCCCCTTATTCTACTAACCACTCCCAAATTAAATATCCCCGACTGATCCTGTACATCCCTGAGCCTTATTAATAACTCCATCATATGAATCCTCAGTCTTTTCCTCGCAAATGAGAAGAATTCAGCTTCGGAGTCTGTTCTGGTATGTTTTACTCTTTAGTTGCCTCATTAATCTAGTAGCTCTTCTCTACACCTTTTCCAGTTCAGCTGTAACCTTCCTGTAGCGAGGGGTCCAGGACTGCACACACTACTCGCGAGATCTGACCAACACTCTGTACAGTGGCAAGATAAAATCCCTCAATCTACACTCTTCTACTTTTCATATAACCAACATTGCTCCCTTGACAGCTGCCCAACATTGATTTGATGGTTGAGCAAACTATCTACTACGATTCCAGATCCTTTCATCTTTTATCAGTATTTTTCCATTAATCCTATAATCCCTCTGCGTATTTCACATCCCTAAGAGCATGGCTTTACACTTATCTACATTAAATAGCATCTGCCAATTGTCAGCCCACCGCGCCCCCCTCCCTCACATAGCTCAAGACCCCCTGTAACTCGTTCCCACCTTTCACCATATAAACCACCCTGCTATTTTGATGTCATCCACAAAGTTGGAAACAAAGCTACCGACACCCTCTGAGAAATTGGGAGCGTCGCAACTCAGGTGCACCGAGTTCAGCGCTCAGCTCTCCGATCCACAGTCCCGGAAGTGCGGCTTCACAAGTCACAATATTGACCCTACTCAGCCGGATAGCAATCCAGCACACAGAGAGCCGGATAGCAATGCAGCAGACGAGAGCCGGATAGCAATCCAGCACACAGAGAGCCCAGAAGTCAAACAGCACTATAGCACAGAGATTGAGAGGGCACTAATCAGCCACATCAACAAGATTGCAGCTGTGTCATATAAACATATCAAGGCTAAAACATGAGTATGGATATAAAGTTACACCTATCACTATAGGTTGTCTCTATAGCCAAGTACTGTACTACTTTGGAAGCATTTAAATGATTGGCAGTTCTAGTCTAGTTGAAATGGCGTATTAGTACACAGCTTATTTTGAAGCGTTGATGTATTTTCTAGTGTGTTACCAACTCTACTGAATAACAAATATTGTATGGTGTCAGAATTGGAAGTAATGCACTGAAATCCCAGAATATTGTAAACTACAGACCCATTAATTTTACTTCCTTTCCATGTAAAATAATGGCATTGATTGCTAGGACTAAACTTGAGGATTATCTGTACAAAAATAAGCTCGTTAATAGCAGTCAACGTGGACTTAGAAGGGAAAGATCCTGCCTGGCAAATCTCCTTGATTTCTTTGAGGAAGTGACACCCCAAGTGGATCGTGGTAAGCCCTATGACATGGTGTACCTCCACTTCCAAAAGGCTTTAGATAAATTCCACACGAAACTGAAAGCTGTGGGGACTTGGGGTAAACCCTGGGAATAAATACGAAACTACATGAAGAGTAGAAAACAGTGAGTAATCATTAAAGGAGTTAGTTCGGAGGGCCGGGGTGGGGTGAGGAAGGCAGCACAGAATGGGGTGCCTCAGGGCTCAGTGATGGGATCATGACTGTTTCTAATTTATATCAATGACCTGGATTCAGAAGCTCAATGCTAACTGGTTGACTTTGCAGATGATACCAAACTAGTAAGAGTCGTGAAATCAGAGAAAGCAGAATCTAGAAATTAGAGAATAATTCGGGCAAATTATATGGAGTAGATTTTCCCAAACCTGTCGGGAAGAAGGCGGGACTTCCCCTTTCGGGTTTTTGACCCCTACTTAGACGTCCGGCCAATCCACGCAATTTTCCCTTGATTGACCTTGTTGAGCCTGCCCAGCGGGCTCAGCAGGCCAATTAAGGGCCACCCGGCAACAGGTGATGTCACAGACTGAAATTTCATCTGTCAAGAGTTCTTGACAGATGAAATATCAGTGTTTCACAGCTGTTTGAAGTGGTCAACCACTGACAGTCTGAGTTCTACCATGAGTCATTCTGCACAGACTCAGTTAGAACTCTTACCGGCACTCAAAGCTGAAGGCTGTCACTTTTCACAGATCGCAGCCGTTCAGCTTTAAGTACCGGCTGAGTGATGGGCTCCTGACGGCTACAGGAAGAAAGACTGTGAAGGTAAGTAAAAGTTCTTTACACACTTTAGACACACCAAGCACACTTACCTTTGCACTCATGCACCCATCACTCACCTGAGCACCAACATCGTGACCCCTCCAACTCCTTCAACCCGACGGCCCGCCTGCTCTAACCTGGCGTGGTTTGGAGCCATCGGGAAACCCACACGAAACCCCTCAAAATAGGGATTAGGCTAAAAACTGCCCGTTAACTACCTATTAACAGGCAGTTAATTGGCACTAATCCCTTCCCGCCTGGTTTCGGCGAGTCCCAGTGCAGGGCGGGTACCCGCCGCCTCTGAAACTTACGTGGGGCGGGGTTTTGGGCGTGATGGTGTCGGGACCCCCAAATTCGGGATTTCCCCCCCCCCCCACCACATGCCTGAAACCCCGCCTGACGGCTCCACGAAAATATAGCCCAATAAGTGGGCAGGAAAATGGCAGGCAAAATTTAATGCAGACAGTACAAAGTGTTACAGATAGGAAGTAAAAATAGATAACTTTCATACTTTATGAATGGTGCTGAAATAGCTAAGGATGAAGCCGAAAGAGACCTAGGAGTCTTAGTAGACTTGAAGTTTACATGTCCAATCAAGAAAGTCAATAAGATGTTGAACCACATAGCCAAAACAAATCAAAGGAGGTAATGATCAAACTTTATAGTCAGACTGCGTCCAGTTCTAGTTGCCAAGAAGTAAGACAGATGTTCGAACACTAAGAAAAACAAGTGGTCCAGCACAGAGTTTCAAATAGCGCCAAGTGGACGTAGGCCTGTTGTAGGTGCTACAGTCATTCAACATCTGCAACTTGTGACAGCAAACCAGGAGGACATGATGATGATGGATGGTTCATCAAAACTCACAAAACAGGATTAGCGGTGAAGTGCCTGGATGTTTTCAATGGCGAGGGGAAGTTAGGTGGCTTTCTGCACCCTCAAATTGGCCCCAGGGTCCAATCTATACAATTGGCAGCCAGGATACTATCCGTCTGTTAAAAAAAACCAAAACTGAGCCTGTTGATAGGAAGTTCTTCTGAATGACTGGGCCTCTTCAGCAGCAGTGGTAATGAAAAGCATGATAAAGTACACCTGTGCATTGATCCAAAGCCACTTAAAATCTTCCAACATAATTACTACCCACTTTGACCAACAGATGACGTTCTGCTTCAACTAGCGAAAGCAAAACTATTCACAGTTGCGGATGCGAAGAATGAGTTTTGGCACGTTATACTAGATGAAGAAATGAGAGATAAGAGATAACTTCTCCGACTACTTTTTCACTATTTGGAAGATACTGTGCGTGCCTTTCTGAAACCATCAAAACAGTCAGCCAAAACCTCAACAGGAACCTTGATGGAAAGACTCCCATTAACAGAATGAACAACAAGCACACATTATCCCAACAACAGAGTGGGACAGTGTAAAAACCACATAAGAACAATATTATCTGTCAGTAACTTTGGGTGAACAATTAATATTGGAATGATTTGATTTTATAATGCATAAAGATTATCTTGTTCTTGATGATAAAGTGTTTTTTTGAGGAGCGAGATACATTATTAGTGTAACTTTGTAGTTATAGTTAAGTACAGAAAGTATCCTAACTGTTCCCTCTGGCCTGGAATGTATGATTGACAACTGCACAAAGTCCAGTTGAAATTCCTGATTAGGAAACAGCACATTTTGAAGCTCTGAAGTCTTTTCTAGTTTAATTCAACTAAACTTAACAAGTGCTACAAAGCCCAGAAAGTACTGCAGCAGAGAGAGTCAGAGTGCACTGCAGCATTTAAGATGTAATTCCACAATTCTAGCAGGAAGTTTCACCCCAAAGGAGCACAGATCACAGGAATGGGACGAACATAAGAACATAAGAAATAGGAGCAGGAGTAGGCCAATTGGCCCCTCGAGCCTGCTCCGCCATTCAATAAGATCATGGCTGATCTGATCCTAACCGCCAATCCACTATCACAGAAGGTTATAGCCCGATCTCCAGCTAATGCTACCTGCTGGAGCAAAGAATCATGGAATTAAACCTTCGGCCACTCCAGAGCAAGGATAGTACTTCATTAGGTAGCGAACCAGATAGCAATAGACCAGCTACAGCCCAGATTACAATACAACAGCTAAACATTAAGATAACACTATAGCCCAGTTAGCACGACAGCAGATTGAGAGACCAGTTAGCACGACAGCAGATTGAGAGATCAGTTAGCACGACAGCAGATTGAGAGACCAGTTAGCACTACAGTAGATAGAGAGCCCAGATAGCACGACAGCAGATTGAGAGACCAGTTAGCGCTATCATAGAAAGTAACAGTCAGCCTGTTTGGTAATGGCAGTGGTATCTTTCTCAGTGCAGGGCTGATCCAGGAACTGAGCTAATCAACAAAGCCCAACAGCGGTGCTCTAAATTTTAGTCAAACTAGATGTACAATATTAATATACAATGAACATAAGAGTGCTACTTTACACCAATTTTCACTTATTTGCACATTGGGAATTTATCATTACAGAACCCATGGGGAATTTTTGTTACTCGAATGCAAGGGTATCCATTTTATTTTAAGTTTAAAAGCAACCATTTTTCATTAGTTGGCTCCTTAATTAATATTGCAGCAGCGTATGGCTAATCCTCCTAGGCTATAAAGTAAGATGGCTATAAAGCTACCTTGCTATGACTTAAAAATCATGTTCGCTAATATACATCTTAACAGCGATCCTTCTAAAATTTAGCATACATTATGTAAAGAGGCAAGCTGTGAGGTGGTAAATCTTGTTAACGAAGGTTCACTGCACAGCTGTGAGTAATTAACGGTGGCATATTGTAGAAATGAGGAATAAATAAGCAAGAAGTCTGTCTGAAGCTCCTGCCAAACAAAATGGAGTTTCCACAGCCGTTTCTATATATAAGCCAAAACTTTTGTGTTTCCAACTCCCCATTTTCCCCTCCCTCAAATGGACGTCTTTTAATGGTTGACCAAATGGGAATTCAAACCTCTGGGTGTTTTTGGCTCGGTTTTCCATTAAAATGAACGCCAAAATCCAACAAAACATGATCCTGGCCTTCCTTCACCAGAAATGTGTTTTTTATTTCAACGTACTGTGCAGTCAAGAGCGTGCATTGATGATGTCAAAGATGGAGCTTCTTCCCCTAGTGACAGTGGCACAGATGGGTAACTCAGTAAGGCAGGTGATGCCATCTGAGCGTCTGCTGGAACGGGCTCCATGGCACAAAGCTGTCTTGAGTTTATTGCCTTCCCTCCGCTCCCTCAAGATGACAGTTGTACTCAGAAGCTCATGGAAAAGACACAGAATGTCACTAAAGTGGACCGTAGAGCCAAGGTGGACCGTAGAGCCAAGGTGTATCGTAGGACCGCAATGTAAATGAGACAGTTGGAAGTACAATAGGGAAGGGAGGTGGGTGCATCATGATATCATACCTGACTGTGCTGAAGCAAGTTCTGAACTAGAAAATACATAAGCTCATTCAAAAGCCTGTCTGAAAGTGAGATGAGAAGCAATGATTATAAAAACTGTTGAGGAGCAGTTAGGGGAGATTTTTTGCCCAGTCACTCCCTACACACACCAGAACACAAACTGGGAAAATTAATAGACAGATAATCATGGGCTGGGGATGCAGAATTTCCCAGCATGGGAACACAGTGGCAGATATTCTCCCCTTTATGTCTTGTAAAATCTCTTTTTGATGGGCTTCAAAGTATTGCTTTTCTGATCTTTACCTTGTTGATTCTAAGCTTAATATTTCAGAATGTTATTACAAGTGCAAGACTAATACATTTGAACTTTTTTTCCTATTGGGGTATTTTTTACTGGGTGAGCTTCCCTCTTTTCCTGTAATTTTTCATCCTCTTCTACCCATGTGAGCATCATGCAGCTGAGAGGACAGGTGTCCACTCTACTCACCGAAGTCCTGTGTAACTAGATGCTGACAAGTACCAGGGTCCATCCGGCCATAACCAATGAATTACTTTTTGGAATTGCAGTCACTGCCATTATGTAGGCAAACGTGCAGCCAATTTGCGCATAGCAAGGTCCCACAGTCAGTAAATGAGTTGAATGCCCAGCTAATCTCCTCTTTCGGTAGTCCTGGTCAAGGAAGGAATGTTGACCAGGATACAGAGCTTGCACAGATTGCCGATCTGCTCTTCTTCAAATAGTGTTGTGGGAACTTTTATATTCACCCGAACATGAAAAAGGGGGGGGGCGGGGAGTCGGAGGACCGATTTCCTCTTTGACACTTTGGCATTCATTGGGCAGAGTGCGTTGAGGAACATTAGGTGTGGAGGATCGCTCGCCTGTAGCTGACCCCGCTTAATTTAACATTCAAGATTTAAATGGACAGTAAATCGAGCGGGCTTCATTAAAAGCATGTAATTCCTCCCCCCTCACCCCCTCCAATATTCCTCTATGCGTGCTGCTCATGCAATTATTAAACACTCTGGCACAATAAGAGCAAAATCTTCCCTGGGATCCACCTGAACAGACAGATATGCATCGATTTAACGTCTCAAATGAAAGACTCCACCTTCGGCACCACAGCACTCCCTTAGGACTGCACGGAAGTGTCAGCCTGTACCATGTTCCCAAATGCTGGAATTTGGCTTGAACCCAAACCCTTCCAAGCAGACAAGTGCAAGATTAAATTTAGCTTGTCGTTCCAAGTCATTTATTGTGGGAGTGTGTGTAAATTGGCTGCAAGACAACAGTGACTACACTACAAACCGTGTGAGGAATTTTGGGACTTCCTCAGCATGTGAAAGGTTACAGCTATCAGGAAAGACTGGACAGGCTGGGGCTCTTTTCTCTAGAAAAGAGAAGGCTGAGGAGTGACCTAATAGAAGCTTTTAAAATGATAAAGGGGGTTGATAGGGTAGACCTATCAACGATGTTTACACTTGTGGGGTGAGTTCAAAACTAAGAGCCAGAAATATTACTCACTAATAAACCCAATAAAGGATTCAAGAGACACTTCTTTACCCAGAGAGTGGTTAGAATGTGGAACTTGCTGTAGTTGAGGCGAGTAGCATAGATGCCTTTAGGGGAAGCTAGATAAGTACATGAGGGAGGAAGGAATAGAAGGAATATGCAGATAGGGTTAGATGAAGTCGGGTAGGAGGAGGCTTGTGTGGAGCATAAACACCGGCCCAGACCAGTTGGGCCGAATGGCCTGTTTCTGTGCTGTAAATTCAGTTCTTCTATGTAATATATAAATGCAAGTTCTTTCTTTTTGCTTAAATTGAATTACTTGGCACATTGATTTTTTTAAGTATAACTCTTTCCACTTAACCATTTGCCATGGCATCTCAGTTTTGCAATGTGTGATGGGGTGGGTGGCGAGGGGCAGAGAGGAGCTGGCAATCTGCAGTTCGTAGACACTGCCAACACAATTTCTATTATAACAACAGAAAATGCTGGAAAAACTCAGCAGGTCAGGCAACATCCGTGGAGAGAAATTTGAGTTGACGTTTCGGGTCGAAACCCTTCTTCAAAACTGGAAAGAAAAGAAAATAGATCGAAGGCAAGGCTGCGATCGACTGAAAGTAATGAAGAAGAACAAGGTTGAAGAGCCAAACGGAGGTCCCATCGAAGAGAAGAGCAGAACTTCTTCAAGGTAGGCATTCCTAGAAGAGGTGTGGCAATGAACCAAACACTAGTACGATAGCAAAATACTGCAGATGCTGGAAATTCTATTGTTTCTTGACTGTAGTGCCTTCTACCATCACTGTGTCACTCCGTGTTCACAGCTGGGTGGAGCACAGCTGGCATGCATCGAAAACATATAAAAAATAAATCAAAATGTAAATGCATTTTAAAAATTTAACGCAGCGCTTACGGCGGATGCCAGGGCTACAATCGCAGCAGCATTTTAAAGAATAACAAAACGCAGTGCCCCCCCAGGCAGAATCCACACTGACATGTAGCTCAAAAATAAACCCCTGCCCATAAAGCAGTTTATCGTCAAAGCACTTTGCCTGTTATTGGTTGCAATGAAGAACGATATCACAAAAAAGCAGAGAAGTTTTAAATGACCGAGGCCTGCCAAACATCACTTGGGCCTCTCTGCACTGAAGCTCGCTCCAGCTCCCCGCTGGCACTGAAATATTTATGGACAATGGTACATATTGGTTGCCAGCATGCCCATCCTCCAAAAGGCACCAGAGACTCGGGTGAGAAATTAACCACTATCTCTGGTTAAAGTGAAAAATACGATCTTAAATTATTAACTCGTGTTGTTCCTGTGAATGTATCACTTTATGGTAATGAGCAAGAGAGATTTTTTTAAAAACTCGCCTGAAACGCGAGTAGCGGCAGAGAGTTGTGAGCGAAAGCTGTCGGAATGTAATTATAATGTGCCATCTGGAACCTAAATGAAGTGGTACTCGAAGGGCCACTGTTATGAGTTTTTTTTTAATATAGCGTGTCGCAATTAGTGCTTTGGAAGTCAGAAATTCCTAAATGTAATCAAATCACCTGTTGCACTCTGTCCATCACTACTGGCAGACTCAAAGGTCTGTCAGAACCTTTTCAATCGCACTATTTTTAAAGCATTTAAACACTGAAGCTCCCAACTGAATGTTGCACAGCTCCAACAGATTAGGAAAGAGTGCTAGAGAGAGGACCATTGCAATCTTGCTATCTGGCTGCACACTGGATTCCTGCTGTTACTATCGCTAACAGATTCAGCTGTTCTAAGCTGTATCTGTATTAGTTCACCTTTCTGCCCTCCCCAATGAATCAACGTTGCCTGTTTAAGCAGCAGAGGTCACCAGGGCTAGTACAAGCTGTCTTCTGATGTCATTTGAGTCAGAAAGCCCTGTGGCCTTTGTCCAAATGGAAAGCTGAGCTGGCTGGCCATGCTCAAGCCTTTGAAAGTAATCTCTGTCACTGTGTAAATGTGTGTTGGTGTGTGCTGTTCTGAGCCAAACAGATCAAGATGGCACAAGTTCAATCCCTAGACTTTGCTGATCTCATCCAGGGCATTACAAGTGTCCCTTGGACTCGTGGGGGGGGGGGGGGGTAAATATGTAGCAGCCTGGGTTACTGTTCCTGATTATTATCCAATGACCCCTGCTGAAAGTGCATGTGTAGACATTGGGTAAGGACAAGATTACGGTCAGCCATGATATATCCCAAGGATACATAACCCACTCACTCAATATCTAGGCTCACCCAAGAAAGATGGCTACTTAGGCAAAACACTGGGCAGCCATATCTCCCCTTTGTCTGTGACCATGTGACTGTGGGGCCTCCATTGAAGGCCTCGCTACTGCAGCAACTGAGCAGAGATTCAGAGCTCCTTTTTCTTGCTTTCCAGCAAGAGATTTCTGCCAGGAAGTAGATTGATCCAGATTTCATGGAGCATGTGAAAGGGCCCTATTAAAAGAGAAGCATTCAATAGAATTATATTAGTATTGTAATTTTGTTTGTCTTCAGGGAAAAGCCTGGCCTCCACTTGTGCGGAGGAGATCCTCATCCTACATTGCAACATGCTTCATCATTCCTGCGAGTAGCCCTCAGGCAACGTATTGGTTGGAAGTTTTGCAGTTAGTGTATACCATTGATCTAAAAGGGCTGTATGGCTTACTCCCATTCCTATTTCTCATGTTTCTCAAAGAAAAAAGAGAAAAGAAAGACTTGCATTTATATAGCACCTTTCACAACCACCGGATGTCTCAAAGCACTTTACAGCCAATAAAGTACTTTTGTAGTGGAGTCACTGTTGTAATGTGGGAAACGCGGCAGCCAATTTGCGCACAGCAAGCTCCCACAAACAGCAATGTGATAATGAACAGATAATCTGTTTTAGTGATGTTGGTTGAGGGATAAATATTGGCCAGGACACCGGGGATAACACCCTGCTCTTCTCTGGAATAGTGCCATGGGATCTTTTACGTCCACCTGCGAGAGCAGATGGGGCCTCAGTTTAATGTCTCATCCGAAAAACGGCACCTCCAACAGTGCAGCACTCCCTCAGCACTGTACTGGAGTGTCAGCCTAGCTTTACGTGCCCAAGTCCCTGTAGTGGGACTTGAACCCACAACCTTCTGATCAACACCAACACAAATCCATTTTAAATTCATAGCTAATCACTGGAAGTAAACTGGACTTAGTAGTCATCATCATCACAAAGCACTTTCTAGTTTGCAGAGAATGGTTGAACATTTTTATATACAGAAACAGCACGTCACAGGAAGCGTAAATAAATCAGACACTACTGTCCAAAAAAGTAGCATATTTTTCCCAATAAATGAACTAAATAAACTAAAATAAAACGTATTTAATCTCCCCAAAAAGGGTAGATTTACAATGCTTGAAGACACCTTTCACTCATTGACCAGTGGAACAGAAATAATAAGACCACTGTTTCACATGGCATTTGTTCCATTTACAGGCTGGGAGAGGGCAGAGTTGCAAGCAATAATTTATATTTACTTCAAAATTCCTAAATCTTTCACATGTATACAATGCTGAGTAGTCCAGTCAATATTATTGTTTCAAATTAACTGCTTTTTTGTAAATGGGTTGTAGGCTAGCAGGATCAATTACAACCATGTTTTATAATGGCATCTGAATAAAGCAGTGATTTGTGGCTCAGGTCTCTCTGGATAGGGTCACACCATGCCCTTATGTATTAGTCTGAGAGGTCAACATGTCGGTCCTAGACTGGCACCAGTTAAATCAATTAGCTATCAACCGGACCAAGCTGGTTTCCTGCTTAGTATGCAAATTGCCATCTACTAATTAAAAGTATCGAGTGTGAACTAGGCTGGTGTTAGAGGGCAATTTAAACCAGTTTAACTGAAGTAAACATGGCTCTCAATAGCACTTTTCCTTTGATGAACAGTACAGTCTGAGCATTTGCCACAGAATTGAATTAATAGCTCGAGCAGATAGTAGGTAGAATGGTAGAAAACCACAGCCATGTGAAGAGTGCTCCCTTCTCAGTCTCTCTTAAAGCTGTACTGTGAAATTACATGTGTTTTTTTAATATAAACAAGTGCACATGAAACATTGGCTTTCCCCATCTCATGTACTGTTAGTACTTGTGTGAAAATTACAGACAATTATGGATCCACCCAAATTTCTGAAGTAAACTGAAGTGTTAATGATGCAAAATTTCTGCAGCCTTCCCATTCCTCAATATTAAATGCACAAGCTCCTTCCCTCTATTATTAGAAATTGCTGTTGCTCCTCGTCCGCAGTCAGTTCTATTGCCATCGCACTAAGTTAAGTAAGCAAACTGTAATCTAAAACCTTCCCTGGCCGCTCAGACAGAATTTCCCTCCATCTGACCTTTCAACAGCACATCAAGATCAATCTGACAGCTTGGCATTCACCTGAGGGCCTTATTAACCCATCTTCTCGCATTAGGCAGGCCATCCCCAAACAGCCCCAACCAGAGGCAAAGTCTCTGACTGACAGCAGCATAATTGAGAAAGACAAACCTTACATCGAGAGCAATGGCTTACGGCTCTTCAGAGTGCCCAGCTTCCCCCTGCCCGTCTGTCCCCACCTCCGCCCCCCCCCCCACCGCATTCCCCAAACTGCCAGCACAACCCATCCCTTCAACAATAAGAACCAAGTGTTGACCACGGCACGTCACTTCAAATTTTCAAACACGACCCGGTGCTGACATACAACAACTCTGTAAATATCACACCATTTAAAAAAAACCACATGCACAAACATGGGACTGCTCGAGTCCCCCATTATAAAATGCTGACAGGTGTCGAGTCGACAGCTGAAAGCAGCTGGTGCACATTCTATACGTTAGAGCTAGCTGACCTTTCACCCTAGGATGCAAAGGTTATTTTGTAAATGCTACTAGTTAAGAAATGCTGCCTAGTTCCACACACTTTGGATTTTTTTAAAATAAAAATTTCAATCAAAATTTACCAAAAATGATGTATGAAAAATGCTATCAAAATCTAGCCTGCATTGAACTGAGTGACACCGCGGATTAACAAACTGGCCTGTTACTTCAGAGACTTTGAGATTGAATCTAGCCCAGACTGCGGAGATGAAGGTCTTCTCCATTAGCTGTCAAGTCCTATGTGAAATGACTTTGGGCAGTCTCGATCCATTTCCTTGGCCTGCAGCACATAATTTGGCATTAACCGGCACGGTCACTCAAAGAGACAAGGCTATCAGCCTGGTGCAGCAGGGGCTGCTCTTTTGAGGTTGGGGTTAAGGCACAGTACTGGGGAAGAATCGAGGCTGCTTTCTGCCGCATCGAACCTTGCTATACTGAACAGGAGTGCCTCATGCTGCCACTGGATACCTAAATTGAGAAAGTGCTCCAGTTTCCAGCTTTAATATTCCTTACGCACACATCTAACTGTAGATTCTTAATTTACTGAGAATTCATCTTTTTAGCTTTAAAAGTGCAGAGGAAAAAGTGTCCAGATCAAAAACAAAATGAAAATCGTCAACAACTGAGTTGCCTGGACAACACCTGGACGCCTTCCAGCTCTTGGTACGACATAGGTGCCAACTTACTCATGTTTGTTGTTTTTAAAGTGCAACGTTGCTTTTTCCCTGGCGGCTGGGGAAAATTTGCAAAAGCCAGCAAATGCAAAACCACTGGACTGGATCCAAGTCCTGACCGTCATTTTTTCAATCTTCTATTTTAAGGACTCCCATATTTAGCTCCTCCTGTGGGGCTTGGCGTGTAAACTAAAGCTACCACTGCTGAGTCCACTCCAGACCCAAAGCTCCTCTACCTTACTACTGGTCACAATCCAGCTTCACTCTACTCCCCCTTCATCGCCTCCACCCGCTGCCACATTCCCCTTCGGGAAGCGGCTGGATATGACTCGTGGGCCGGACACCCCAAATCCTAAAGAATCGACTTGGGCTAGTGTGAACTGAACTATCTGCCCATATGGTCATCATGGGGAAAATCGAACCAAACCATAATATGAAGCTATGAATTTACCCACTTGACTTGTGTGAAGCGCAGACCCAGACCCATTTTCGCTCGGATAAATCAATTGCTTTTAAACTGTAGAATTAAAAACTTGGAACCATTTGAGCCGATATTTCAGAATAATGGCACAATGACAATGTGAACAAGGTGAGCACATCATCTTGAAGTTGGGGAAATGCTCGTAAGTTTTCAGCAGATCTGAAGAACTCGGGCAGAGCCTGTGGACAAGAGCAATGGTAATTTAAAGGTCTGGCAGACTTACAATGTGGTCTCATTCAGGAGAACCCGGTGTTCCTGTCAAATAACTATTTGGAAAAAAAGTGTTTTAAGCTTTATGACGGTTCATAACTCGTTTCAAACTCGAAGCAAGCACAGTAGCATTTAACACATATCAGAAGACTCCTGTGTTTACAGGACATCTCTGCCAACACCTCTTTATTTCTCACATTCTTGTATCTTTACCCCATACTCCTTAAAAGCCCAAAGGTGAAAAAAATCAGTACTCTGGGCTGTTTCATTATCAGTCCAGACGCTGCTTAGCTGCTTGGATAAAGAACAGTGACTCTCCTGTGCATCTCCTTTAGTTTCAACTCTACTTCACCCACTTCAAACCCAGTCATTGAGATCCTGTACAAATTAACCCGATAAGTACTTGAATTGCCAACCTTAGATTCCTCTTGTTACTTTCAATTTGTTAATCAAGAGTGAAACTAACAGTGCGACACTGCAATGTTGAATCAAAGGACACAGTACAATTACAGTTGAAGAAAAGGCTTGCATGGTACAGCACCTTATCTTGATTTTTGGAAATGTCTCAAAAGTGGGATGCAGCAGCCATTTTGTGCATAGCAAGGTTCTCCAGACAGCAACATAATGAATGACTATTTAATCGGTCTTTGGTGGTGTTGGCTAAGCAACAAAGAAACAATACTCGCATATCATTTGCTGAATTGAACATTTTTAGTGGACCTGAAGGAGTCCATTCCAGTGACATTCTTGTAAATACAGGGCCAATCTGAATTCAGTGCTATCTCGAACAACAACACGCACTATAAATTTTACCGAAATGACTGATAAAACTGACCCTAAAATAGCCCTGCATTGAGTATTTGTGCCACAAATAGAATAGCCCAGAATCCCTTTTCCAACAGCAATACTTCTTTATGATGTCAGACACAGGAAGACAACTGCACACACACAGACATGATATGGATTTCCACTACATCATCAAATTGGGATACTTACTTTTGTCAAATGGGCTTGAACACAGATATACAAAATGTTCATGAAAGGCTTCCTGATGGTAGATGCCCAATGTTGTGTAGCACTTGGCCATACAGACCAGGAAAGTCGCAGGTATGATCACTAACCTACACTAATCAACGTAGCTGATCTCATTGAACAGAGGTAGGGATTAGAACTGGCCTCGTATTGTGAAGGAATAGCCATATTCAGAAAAATACACCATCCTATGAACGGAATTCTGACTTTATTAAACATGACAAACTGGGTTGAAAATCTAAAAGCCTCAACGATGGAAAAGCTGTAAACAGCATACAAGCTTTTGAGATAAGATCAGTTGTTGACACTGAAACAATAGCCCTATTGAAGCAGAGGGTTAGAGCTTCCAGAAAGTCTGAGCTTTGGAGAGAACACAATGGAATGACCAGCTAAAAGTGTCATAAACCAAAACTTTGGAAAGAAACACGAAACATGTGTCTTTGTAAAAATGACATCAAGTAAAAGAAACACTTGACATCAAATGAAACACGAGAGGCACCAGCCATTACATTGTTTTTATGTTAAACTTGGAACACCTAGGAGACACAAAGTCTGTGGTACAACCAGCTGAGATGAATAAGAATTGCATAGATCACCCTAGTTGAGGTGTTTTTAATTTACACGTTGTAATGAGAATTGCACAGAAGACCTTTGTAAGAATGGCATCAAATAGAACCACTGCTGTCATATTGTTTTTATGATAAGTTTTGAACACCTAAAGGACATGAGTCTGAATGCTACAAGCTGAACTGACAGTAAGAATAGCAGGGGTCAACAGAAAAATGACTAGAGATAATTAGCTTACATCAGCAGAAAACTTCAAAGGACATACCACTGAAAAAAGGGTATAAAAATTGGACTTTCAATTAGGAAGACAGAATTCGCTGGAAGGGGAAAAGATTCTCAGCTTCAGAGGCTCTGTAAGCCTACAACTCTTTGAGTCTCGGGTAATCAAAGGTATTTGATTTTGGTGGATATCCTGTAATAAGAATAAGAAATGTAAAAATGTAACGACGTTAAGATTTGAGAATAAGGATCTCTGAGAATAAGAACTGTAAGCTATTTGTTTTTGGAACTGTTAAAGTTGCGATTGAATCACCAGCTGTAATTACATGTCGGTTCTTTAATAAATCTATATATTTTTAGAAATAACAACAGAAAATGCTGGAAAAACTCAGCAGGCCAGGCAACATCCATGGAGAGAGAAACAGAGTTAACATTTCAGGTCGAAGACTCTTCATCAGAACTGAGAAAAAAGCAGGAAATGAAACGGATGAAAAAGCAAGTTTGGGGGCTGGGAAATGGGGGAGGGGATGAAAAAACAAAAGGGAAGGTCTGTGTGAGGTGAAGAGACATTAAGAGATATTCAAGGCGAGACAAGATGGTAATAGGGCAGGTAGAGAAACAAAGGATGGCTCTAGATGAAGTGTGAAATGCGCTGGCAGAATGAAAGACAGCTGCCCTGTGGGAGAGAAAAAAAAAGGAAAAGGCACAAACCAAAAGTGTGGATAAAAAATATATAAAAATATGATAGGAGCTGAGGTTATGATCCAAAATTGTTGGACTCAATATTGAGTCCGGAAGGCTGTAAAGTGCCTAATCGGAAGCTGAGGTGCTGTTCCTCGAGCTTACACTGAGCTTCCATGGAACAATGCAAGAGGCCGCGGACGGTGAGGTCTGAGTGGGAATGGAGCAGTGAATTGAAATGACAGGTGACCGGAAACTCGGGGTCACCCTTTCGGACTGAACGGAGGTGTTCCGCAAAGCGGTCACCCAATCTGCATTTGGTCTCCCCAATGTAGAGGAGATCACATCGTGAGCAGCGAATACAGTATAGTAGATTGCAAGAAGTACAAGTAAATTGCTGTTTCACCTGGAAGGGGTGTTTGGGGCCCTGGACAGTGGGAAGGGGGTAGGTATAAGGGCAAGTGTTGCATCTCCTGCGCTCGCATGGGAAGGTGCCGGGTGAAGGGGAGGGGGTGCTGGGGGTGATAGAGGAGTGGACTAGGGTGTCTCGGAGGGAGCGGTCCCTACGGAATGCTGAAAGGGGAGGGGAAGATGCGTTTGGTGGTGGGATCACGTTGGAGGTAGCGGAAATGGCAGAGAATGATCAGTTGAATGTGGAGGCTGGTGGGGTGAAAGGTGAGGACAAGGGGAACCCTATCGTGGTTCCGGGAGGGAGGGGCGGGGTGAGGGCAGAAGTGCGGGAGATGGAACGGACACGGTCGAGGGCCGTGTCAACCACGGTAGAGGGGAATCCTCGGTTGAGGAAAAAGGAAGACATGTTGGAAGCACTGGTGTGGAAGGTGGCATCATTGGAGCAGATGCGGCGGAGACGGAGAAACTGGGAGAATGGAATAGAGTCCTTACAGGAGGTGGGGTGGGAGGAAGTGTAGTCCAGGTAGCTGTGGGAGTCAGTGGGCTTGTAGTGAATGTTGGTCAATAACCTATCCCCAGAGATGGAGACGGAGAAGTCAAGGAAGGGAAGAGTCGGAGATGGACCATGTGAAGGTGAGGGAAGGGTGGAAATTGTCGGCAAAGTGAATGAAATTGTCTAGTTCAGGGCGAGAGCAGGAAACGACACCGATACAGTCATCAATGTACCAGAAAAAGAGGTGAGGGAGGGAACCAGAGTAGGACTGGAACAAAGAGTGTTCCACATATCCCACAAAAAGGCAGGCTATCGTATATATTTTGCTATCATATATATTTTTAGAATTGTCTCACATTGTACTTCTGTATCAAACTCGCAAACTCAATCTCTGTACACACTTTGGTGAAGAGTTACAGAATTCTGGGGGAGTTTTCCAGACCCTCATAATATCCGGAAAGTTACAGTCTGGTTAAACTTATTAAAAGTGCTATCTGGAGGACGGTAACATCTTCAAGTCGTTCCTTTCCTTTAGGGAGAGATAGTCTGGACCTTTAGACCCAATTAAGCGTCTCTAGGATTTGGCTACCTCTAACTTCAGTTGAAGGTGAATGTCTGGGGAATACGCCTGATCCGGGGTAGCCCGAAAAGGGCTAGGACTAGTAATTATCCCTTCAGTATGTCCATAGATTGGGGGCAAGAGGTCATCCGGTGACCCCTGGAACATGTGTGTGTGTGTGTGTGTGTGGGGAGTGGACATCAGTGAGTTCTGGCCTCATGCTTGGTTGTGATATCCCTCAACTTTCTAAATGGTGAAAAGCTAGAAACAGTGCAGGTTCAAAGAGACTTGGGGGTCCATGTACACAGATCATTAAAATATGGACAGGTACAGAAAATAATCAAAAAGGCTAATGGAATGCTGACCTTTATATCTAGAGGACGAGAATACAAGGGGATGGAAGTTATGCTGCAGCTATACAAAACCCTGGTTAGACCACACCTGGATTACTGTGAGCAGTCCTGGGCACCACCCATTAGGAAGGATATACTGGCCTTGGAAGGAGTGCAGCGTAGATGTATCAAAATGATACCTGGACTCCAAGGGTTAAATTACAAGGAGAGCTTACACAAACTAGAGTTGCATTCCGTAGAATTTAGAAGGTTAAGGGGTAATTTGACCAAAGTTTTCAAGATATTAAGGGGAACAGATTGGGTAGATAGAGAGAAACTATTTCTGCTGGTTGGGGAATCTAGGACGAGGGGCCATAGCCTAAAAATTAGAGTTATGCCTTTCAGGAGTGGTTAGGAAACACTTCTACACACAAGGTTTAGAACTCTCTTCCACAAACAGCAATTGATGCGATGGCAATTGTTAATTTTAAATCTGAGATTGATAGATTTTTGATATCCAAAGGAATTAAGGGATGTGGGGCAAAGGCGGGTGTATGGAGTTAGGTCAGCCGTGATCTAATTGAATGGCGGAACAAAAGGCGACGTAAGAAAAACCTTTTTTACACAGTGAGTGGTTAAGATCTGGAATGCACTGCCTGAAAGGGCGGTGGAGGCAGACTCAATTTTATCTTTCAGAAGGGAGTTGGATAAGTATCTGAAGGAAAAAAATCTGCAGGGCTACGGGGAAAGGGCAGGGGAGTGGGACTAGCTGAGAGTTGACACGGGCTCAACGGGCCGAATGGCCTTCTTCCGTGCTGTAACCATTCTATGATTCTAGGCTCGAGGGGCTAAATGGCCCACTTCTGTTCCTATGTTCATAGTTAATTAGTCCACTGACACTTGCTATCTACGCTCACACGTGAAGAATAACCACTTGAATGAAATACTGAAAGGGTTTCCACTGCTCACGGAACTGCACCCCAACATGAGTTAAGAGTGGAGATAACACGGGGAGGAAAATGTGGGGGGAGGGAAGAGAAAAAAAGACAGACTGGCAATCAATGTTCCCTGTCATTTTTTTTGGTGCGCGAGCCCTTTAACTGACTGCGCGGCCCACTCAATTACCATTGTAAAGCCGGTGAGTGGCCTGCGCGGGACCTCCGGACCTCTGCGTGGCCACACAGCTCAATGGGAACGTTGCTTGCAATCAGGAAGCAGGAAACGATGCAAAACTCCCCTTACCTGCTGCCAAGCTCCCATAACCAAGCTGCTGACTTAGTGTTGTGGGGAGCACCAGTTAGCATCAATAAGGATCCACAGATGCATTAGATGCTAGTACGATAGCAAAATACTGCAGATGCTGGAAATCTGGATGCATTAGATGCTACCTTGCAAAATGAAACATCCACCTTCGTTCACAATCAATTAGCATCTATTCTCAAAGACATCATCCATTTCAAAAGAGGGCCCTTGAAAGACTTAGTGGCTCTTTTGTTTGCAGTCTCCAGAGAAAGTTTACACTAAGCCCTCAAACAGTTCCTCCAATACTGTGCAGGGTATTCACTGAAGGTGTGCCATAGAACCAGCTGTCACTTCGACACATCAGCATGTGTTTGCTGAAGGGAGCTCCACATAGAATGCAGGATTGCTGAAACAGTTCAGATGCTGGGCTATCCATCACTTTTTTATCAAGATCACTTCGTAAGGTCAGAGCATTTATCAGTACTACAGGTCTGTTCACTTAACAACTCTGAATTTAAAGTGAACTATTCAAGTACTGAACTACCTTTTAGCTTTCAAATCCAGGCATTTTCTGTCACATAACATCTACAGAAATCATTTTCTGCAAGTGTTTCATGCTGAAAAAATAAAGTAAAACTAGAGAAGTATGTAGACCCAGCAAACATTTCACTATGCTTTTCCTTCCCCTTACTGATGTCAGATGGCCAACACTTCTGACTTGTGCTTCCCACTGTCTTGATCAGGAGGGGGCCTGGTTTCCTACTTAGGTGTCATTGCCAGTGCAAACCCATGTGTCTTTTATGGTTATTGGTATAGTCTGCGTGGAGGTGGGGAGGGGAGAAGAGCATGCGTTCTGGAACGTAATGGAAAACACAAGCAGGGTTTTTAACCTCCCAAAATAACAACAGAAAATGCTGGAAAAACTCAGCAGGCCAGGCAACATCCATGGAGAGAAATTAGAGTCGACGTTTCGGGTGAACCCTTTTTCAAAACTGGAAAGGAAATGAAATAGATCGAAGGCAGGGCTGGGATAGAACAAAAGTAGTAAAGAGACATTCAGAGGTATTCAAAACCAGACGAGATGGTAATAGGACAAGTGGAGACAAGACGGCTCAGATTAGGTGTGAAGTGTACTGGCAGGATGAGAGACAGCTGCCACGTGGGAGAGAGAAAAAAAAAAGGAAGTGGAGGGGGGGGGGGAACCCAAAACAAAGGGGTGGAAAAAAAAAAGTAAAAATGTAATAGGGGCCGAGGTTATGATCTGAAATTGTTGAACTCGATATTGAGTCCGGAAGGCTGCAAAGTGCCTAATCGGAAGATGAGGTGCTGTTCCTCGAGTTTACAGTGAGGTTCCGTGGAACAATGCAAGAGGCCAAGGATGGTGAGGTCCATTCCCACTCGGATTTGTGCACACATACACCCAGGTCTCTCTGTTCATGCACCCCCTTCAGGATTGTACCTTTAGTTTATATGTCCTCTCCTCATTCTTTCTACCAAAATGTGTCACTTCACACTTTTCTGCGTTAACTTTCATCTGCCACGTGTCCGCCCATTTCACCAGCCGGTCTATGTCTTCCTGAAGTCTATCACTCTCCTCCTCACTGTTCACTATACTTCCAAGTTTTGTGTCATCTAAAAATTTTGAAATTGTGCCTTGTATACCCAAGTCCAAGTCATTAATATATACCAAGAAAAGCAGTGGTCCTAGTAATGACCCCTGAGGAACACCACTGTATACCTTCCTCTAGTCCTAAAAGCAACCGTTCACCATTACTCTCTGTTTCCTATCACTTAGCCGATTGCGTATCCATGCTACCACTGTTCCTTTTATTCCATGGGCTTCAACTTTGCTGGCAAGCCTATTATGTGGCACTTTGTCAAACGCCTTTTGGAAATCCATGTACAGTACATCAACCGCATTACCCTTATCAAACCTCTCTGTTACCTCATCAAAGAACTCAATCAAGTTAGTTAAACACGATTTGCCTTTAACAAATCCGTACTGGCTTTCCTTAATTAATTCACACTTGGCCCAGTGATTTAATTTTGTCCCTGATTTTTTTTAAATTCGTTTATGGGATGTGGACGTCGCTGGCAAAGCCAGCATTTTTTGCCCATCCCTAATTGCCCTCAAGAAGGTGGTGGTGAGCTGTCTTCTTGAACTGCTGCAGTCCATGTGGTGAAGCTACTCCCACAGTGCTGTTAGGGAGTTCCAGGATTTTGACCCAGCGACGATGAAGGATCGGCGATATACTTCTAAGTCAGGATGGTGTGTGACTTGGAGGGAAACTTGGAGGTGGTGGTGTTCCCATGCGCCTGCTGCCCTTGTCCTTCTAGGTGGAAGGGGTCGGGGGTTTGGAAGGTGCTGCCGAAGAAGCCTTGGCGAGTTGCTGCAGTGCATCTTGTAGATGGTACAAACTGCAGCCATGGTACACTGGTGGTGGAGGGAGTGAATTTTTAAGGTGGTGGATGGGGTGCCAATCAAGCTGTTTGCTTTGTCCTGGATGGTGTCAAGCTTCTTGAGTGTTGTTGGAGCTGCACTCATCCAGGCAAGTGGAGAGTATTCCATCACACTCCTTACTTGTGCCTTGTAGATGGTGGAAAAGCTTTGGGGAGTCAGGAGGTGAGACACTCGCCGCAGAATACCCAGCCTCTGACCTGCTCTTGTTGCCACAGTATTTATGTGGCTGGTCCAGTTAAGTTTCTGGTCAATGGTGACCCCCAGGATGTTGATGGTGGGGGATTTGGCAATGGTAATGCCGTTGAATGTCAAGAGACAGTGGTTAGACTCTCGCTTGTTGGATACAGTCATTGACTGGCACTTCTGTGGCATGAATGTTACCTGCCACTTATCAGCCCAAGCCTGAACATCTGTTCCTAAAAGCTTCCCCACTACTGAGGTCAAACTGACTGGCCTGTAGTTACTGGGTTTATCTTTACACCCTTTTTGGAACAATGGTGTAACATTTGCAATTCTCTAGTCCTCTGGCACCGCCCCCGTATCTAAGGAGGATTGGAATATTATGGTCAGCACGATTTCCTCCCTCAATTCCCCCTCAGCATCCCATCCGCTCCTGGTGATTTATCTACTTTAAGTACAGCCAGCCTTTCTAATACCTCCTCTTTATCAATTTTTATCCTATCAAGTATCTCCACTACCTCCTCCTTTACTATGTTTATGGCAGCATCCTCTTCCTTGGTGAAGACAGATGCAAAATACTCATTTAGTAGCTTCCAAAATACAGGTTTCTGCCTTTTTAGTTTGGCGATGGACCTTTCACACAGAAACTTGAATTGACATAAGGTTGTAACTGTCTGCGCTGGGCTGTTCAATCTAGGAACTGCTTGGCTGTTGTTGAAGTCATTTTGATGTTTCTTAATTATATTATTCCATTGACTCTTTGATCTGCTCTCTTTATCTTGATGAGGGAAGTTTGCAAAATTATCTAGTGATTAGTATATGATTCCGGTGGCCAAAATACAAAGAGATTGACTGTCTATACATTTGTACACCAGTTCACTGTTGATATTCTCAGACAATTAGCAGCGCATATCTTCTCTTTCATAACTCCGATAAAATGATCTTTGCCTATTTTAATATGTCATATTAACAAATAGAATTAAATAACGTAAAGAATAGGAGGAATTCCCTATTTGCAGTGTGCAGCGAATAAGCAAACAATGCATCTTGTTCGATGATTGGGTCAGTGACCCAAGGCACCTGAAGTTTTTTTTATCATCTTTCCCCATCGCCTGCTAATTTCCATACTAAATGTCCTCGATAGCAGGTTAGAATTGGTCCCAGAGATCCTTCGCCTATTAGTTTTAGGCCACAGGCAAGTCACACCGACTCTTGCATCTCAATCGCTACATAAATGAAAGGATTATACAGTCACAAAAATAATGTCATTGCTTTCAACGGGTTAAAGGCCACACAGCCTTGACGGTTCTTAATTGAATACAAGCCTTCGACACAGGGTGTTGCTTTTTTGTTATTGTAATTTAAGCAAACAAATGATTACCCAACACTTCCAGTCATACTAATTGGTCTGTTAATTGGTGCTCACTGAACTTTCTCCATTTCATTGAATGATTAGACTTGATGCTAAATGTTGACACATCTGTGGGGCAAGAGACTACTGTCTATAATTACTGTTAATGCTAAATAAATGTTAGTTAATTGGAGGTTTCATTGAATGCTCTGTACTCTAAAATGCTGAATAAAATTAGAGTTATTTAACCAGTGATCTGAATATGTGAAGAAAAGCTTTTACATGTACATACGATTGATTTAAAAAAAAATCTAGTTTTGAAATAGCTTTTGAAATCTGACTTGCTGGATATCCTCAAGATCAGCAACTGAGTGTAGTTTACTCAATGAAAGGAATGCTTATGTCATGATCCTGTTTGTTGTCTGATGTTATAGTTACTCTGGCACAGGCAGAGGGATGGGTAGAGTAGGCTCAGCATCGGCAGCAGGCGGGGTGCGGCCAGAGGCACGTGTCATGGGGTGTAGAGCAAATACCCGGTGTAAAAGATCGAGGAAATCTCCCTAAGTTCCTCACTCCTTTATGCCTGTCTATCAATCTCTCCACCCCACCCTGGCTAAAGAGATGTACGCGTATATTTCCTGCAATTGCGCTGGCAAGAGTAGCTAGCAATTTGAAGTTTCACACACCAGCCAAGCCGTTGCCTCCTCTCCATGGACTTGGTGTCCCCAGGACTTGAGCATGCATACCAAACTTGTACACATTGTAATATGTGCCACTTTCTATTCTCTGGATTAGTATATAGTCTGTTTCTCAATGTGTAATATCTGATAATTGAAATCTTTTTGCATGAAATTCCACTTTGCACTCTTATTTATGTTGCTTCAGTTGAATTTCTTTCCAAATGCAAAAACAACTTTGAATCATCAAGAGTAGATCATAAAAATAAACAAAACGGCAATTCCAAATACCTGGACCTCCCAATTGATTGTCTTACTCAGTCAAGGCAATACAATGCATACATTGTTTATGCCTTCCTACAATCATCTTTTAAACCATACCTCCTGGAAGGACCATCCCCCTACATAACATTTATCACACACTTCCTGGCCTTCCAGCCTTTCTGATCCAAACTAACATCGCCAAATATTTTGGGCGGTTTCATACTGTGTTCGTGGGATTTGAAATCGCGAGAGCTTGTTTCATGATACCCCAGTGGCAATCTACTTTTGCAACTGGGAAGGTTCCAAAATTCTAGCAAAAAAGGAAAAATATTGATGTTCAGGCATAGCCTTTCATCAGAACTGGCAGTTCTGATGAAGGGTTATGCCTGAAATGTTAACGTATCACTTCTCTCTGTAGAGGCTGTGCCTGACTTTGAGTGTTTCCAGCATTTTCTGTTTTTGTTTCAAATTTCCACCATCTGCAGTGTTTTGTATTTTGGTTCCAAATTTCCAATCCCAGATGTACATTTTAACCACCACAGTATGTTCCACATCAAGGAAAAACTACACCAGCTCAACTGTAACCCAGCCAATGGGTTCCAGATCCTATACTCCGGAATACAATGTGCAATAAGATGTTGACCCTCACAGTATCACAGCATTATTACATATCATCTATAGTGATCAGATGTGCACCATCCCATATTATAATGGGGCAAGTAAATGTCGCAAAATAGGAACTTTGCTTATGGTATAATCGGACCCTTTCGAGACTGTGGGCATTAAAAGCCGTTTTAACCAAGATATGTAGCCTGATACTAATGAGAAACAGGAGACTGCCATTCTAGTAACGTAGCTGAATTCAAACCCAAGTCCTAGAGTTAAGACGACAATTTCAGAACGAACACCATCGTCAAGGTTGATAGGTGAGAAATTCCTGATGTGATACCCTAGCAGAACATGTACATGCCTATGCAACCTACAGTCAAAAAGTCTAAAGGCCGATGAGAAAAAGACATAAATAAAGAACAATGTTTGAAATACTCTATTAAGTCAGACATTCCCTTGGAAAAAAAACAATTTAACAAGCTGAATTTAAGGGAATAGCAAACAACTCCCTCTGGCTAAAACATATTAATTACTAAGTTGGTTGAGTGAATCTGACAATTAGCCGCAGCACATGGCATGGCTCCCAATGGCAGGCGTCAATTCTCCAGCTGCCACCCAGTGCCAAAGGCAGATTAATTGCTTAATGACCTTTATTGCAGTGGAGAAGGCCGGCTTGGGAAGACCTTTTAAAAAGGACGCTCAATCTAAAATGGGAGCATAAAACAAACTTACATCACCAAGGTCAGGCCAACAGGTTGAACTTTAATATGTCCTCAAGATATGGTTACACACTAGAAACTGACTTAAAGTATTACACGGTAATGATTTTGTAAACAGTGGAGTGCTTTACTCCCACACTTGTTTAGCTCTTGACCTTGATGCTTTGCCAATGCTTCCAGTTGAAACACCTTTTGACCGTATTGTCAGTTACTTTGAAAACGTGTTCATATCGCCACAGTGGCACTCCTGGGCAATTTACCACTGTCTACTAAATATTCTGAGTGTAATACAGCCTTTATTCCAAAGGCAAAAGGTGACCAATAATTCATGAGTTAGTCAGATATGGCACTGCTTGTGGAATCAGAACATTTGAAGCACAAAGCCATTTTTAAATGTTAATTAAGCTACAGTTTTGGGCCCAGAATCATAGAATGGTTACAGCACAGAAGGAGGCCATTCAGCCCATCGAGCCTGTGCCGGCTCCCTGCAAGAGCACTTCAGCTAGTCCCACTCCCCTGCCCTTTCCCCGTGGCCCTGCAATTTTTTTTCCTTCAGGTACTTATCCAATTCCCTTTTGAAAGCCACGATTGAATCTGCCTCCACCACCCTTTCAGGCAGTGCATTCCAAATCATAACCACTCGCTGCGTAAAAAAATTATTCCTCATGTCGCCTTTGGTTCTTCTACCAATCACCTTAATCCTGTGTCCTCTGGTTCTCGACCCTTCTGCCAATGGGAACAGGTTCTCTCTATCTACTCTGTCTAGACCCCTGAACAATTTTAAATTTTTTTGAAGAATTTGCTTAGAATTTACTTAACTCATTCATACAAGATCATAAAACACTCAGATACATGCAGAAAAGCATATAGACAGTTGTGACTGTATAGGCATATAGACAGTGGGCAGAGGCGCAGTTGTGTAGAGGCAAATAGACAGTTGTGTCGAGGCATATAGATTGCTTTGTAGAGGCATATATGAGCATGAGGCTGATGTTGAATTGTGGCAGGCAGCCTAAGATTTAAAGGTTCTGAGTCAAGAAATCACAGCAAATAAAACTTTCTACAAACAAAACAACGTTAAGGAACAATGAAAGTTACACATCAAGTAGCATTGAACATAACCCAGGCTGAGATTTTGGGAGACAATTACACTCAGTTACAATCAACTACCTGTAACATTGTGTTGATACTTTTTACCATTTTATGTTCCTCCTGATGCTTTGCTTCACTATTCCCTCTGTTAGGACATTATCTTCTTTACTGCTGTTGTCGGGTCTGTAGTTGGCTGGGGTTTTCCATTTTTAGAAAACACATTTGCCTCTCCCCAGTCTCTTGTCACAATACACGCATTTAGTGATTACCAGCTCCACTTTTTAAAACCGATCCCAATATATTACTAAGTCAGAAATGCGGACTGTAAAATCCAAGAGTTGCACCTTCCAGCAATGATTTTACAATCTGCAAACCAGTGCCTGGTTACCCTGGTAGTGTGATAGCGCGAAAGCTCTGTTGGCAAGTGTGGTAACAAGTCACACTGAGTTATACAGAGCAGGAATATCCTATTTTTTTAAATCTTGTGCTGTGCTAAGCTAATTGAGTTTAGCCAGGGCAGTGTGAGGGCACAACAATTAGCTTAAGTGTTCTCAGCTAGGTGTAATAGAACAACCCAGAGTTCCCATTCGCGATTAGCCGTCGAGTGACCCCTTGCTGGAAGAATGCACTTGCTCATTGAGTAAAAAGAAAGACTTGCATTTATATATCGCCTTTCACAACCTCAGGACATCCCAAAGCACTTTACAGTCAATGAAGTACTTTTGAAATATAGTCGCTGTTGTAATTTGCACACAGCAAGGCTTCACAAACAGCAATGTGACAATGACCAGATAATCTGTATTAGTGATGTTGGTAGAGGGATAAATATTGGCCAGGACATCGGGGAGAACTCCCCTGCTCTTCGAAATAGTGCCGCGGGAACTTTTAAGAGAGGGCAGACGGGGCCTCAGTTTAACGTCTCACCGAATGATGGCACCCCGCCAGTGCAGCACTCCCTCAGCTGGAGTGTCAGCCTAGATTTTGTGGTCAAGTCTCTGGAGTGAGACTTGAACCCACAAGGTTCTGACTCAGAGGCGAGAATCCAACCAACTGAGCCACAGCTGACACCGGATTTGGCTGGGCTGAGGTGTTCCCTGCAGCTGAATCGCCGACCGACACTCTCGGTTCAGGCTCACACATGAACTTTCACTTGGACAAGGCTCCAGAGGGCAGCCATGGAATGAGTCGCTGCCTTCAGCGGAGATGATGAATTACTGAGCTAATACAGAACTCGGATTGAGATTCCAGTTTCTATTAACTTATCGCTGTAACAATGACGAGTGCGGAGTAGGCACAAGCAATTATTCAGGAAGCACCACCCTCAGTGGAGAAGTATCCAGGTACAAAACTTCAATTTATAAAAATTGTCCTCTTTTGGTTCCCGACTTGATATATTTTCAATACTGGGCACAGTGAAACTAAAAGGAAGTGGGTAATTATAAAAATGGGGAGAGCTGTAAAGCAGCAATGAACATAACATAAAATATTATATAATTAGTTCCACATGTTCTAACTCCGAATTCAGGTCAACTGCACTCATTTGTGAAATTAAGTCTTTTTTTCACTCAAGCATTTCAAAGTGAGTACATCATCATAATATATTTCATACACATCTGCATGGAGTGACAGATGTCTGACAATTTGATGCCAGTTAGGTATAAACACCTTTAAACAAACAGTAGCCAATACAAGATAGCATTCCTGACAACATTAGCAAGAAATAAAGTTCAAACACTATGTATATCTTAGAAAATGACCCCAACTACAAAAATATTGTTGCCCCACGCACCTGCCTCGAAGCAAATATTTAGACTATTTCTTTACAATAAGACTCCTTTCAAATGGGATTTCTTCAATGCTTAGGAGAGTGAATACAAGTTCCCTAGAACAAAACAGTTGCTGTGCTTTCGTTAATCTCCCCACTCCCAATAAAAATACCAAGAGCCCAAGCTTCCAACACCTGCATTTGCATTTATCTCTTGGTACTCGTGCTGGCAACACAAATTAACATATGGCATGAGGAAAACACTCAAGACGAGAGAAAAAAAGGTTATTTTCATGGAAATAAGGGCAGAGGGAAATATACCAAAGGACTATTTGTGTTGTGTTTCCTGGCAATGTTTTTTTATATAAAAAGCTGCTGTTGATTTAAGGCCACACAAAGAAACCTTAATCCTTTCACAGGAACTAAGTCACCTCAAAAAACTGCAGTAGGATAAAGAATCTCTGTCAAGCATGGCTATTCACAACTAAATGGATGCCACAAATCAAACTGTATGAGTAAACAAAGATGAGAATGTGGGAAATACATTCAAATCCAGAAAGAAAGCAGGGGCAAGAGGAAAGGCCTTTTGTTCATCAATCATCCTTTGCTTCTACAACTTGAGAGCCCTTCACCCTAGTTACCAGCAACGAAGTAGGAATGTTGATTCACTGGTTGCCCTCTTTTATACTGGCTGCAAACCAAAATGGGAATACTCAAATCTGAATGCTTTTCTCCGCAATTAGCAGCTTAAAAGTGCCACTTCGCATATGGCTTAAGGTCAGTAGGCCTGTTCAGGAGACAACTGATGACAAGGCCTACCTTTACTTGTGGTAGTATTGAAAAGTTTCTCCGAAGTGGCATCCGAAACCTAGGGGAGAACAAAAAAGAAAGTTATATTTTGACAAAAAATTATTTAGTAACATTACAGTTCAAGAGAAAATTAATGGAAGAATGTATCTATGTAGTTACTTCAACCCTCCACAAGATAGAGCCAGAGTATTTTTTTTTTTAAACTGCATTTGAAGGTTACACCTTAAGATAATCTTATATGTACATCTCTGAACTACATGCTGAAAACCAATACTCAAATATGGAGTGTAACAAATACGATTTTGTTACAGGTTTTTAACTAGCTACTGCAGCTTGTACTCTGCTGGCCGCCATTTCTGTTTGACTAGATAGCTCCACAGACTGTTGTAACATTCTGGACTTGGACACCTCGTCGTCCAGCTCAACATTCCACGCCAGAGATGCAAGCTCCACCATTTTCTACCTTATTTGGCACAGACTTAACCACTTCCTCTATCTCACATTGTTACAAATAAAAAATCTTTTCTTTTTAAAAAAAAAACACAACTTATTTTGATTTGCAATCAGCTGCACATATTTTATGCATGAAAGTCACAAAGCAAGCTGCAAGACATGTGTACACAGACTTCAGTTTTCGTTTCGACCCAACCCCCATCCAACTTAAACCTTTAACCTAACCCAGTGCCACAGGATCACCTCATTAGCATCAACTGTGGTCCCTTTGCACCTCTTCACAAAGAAACTCAGATTACTCAATTCCAAAAATAAAGCATGGTTCAAAAGAGACAAATTATTGAAAATTATACATGATAAAAATTGTAATCAAGTTAGAATATGAAACTAAAGAAGCTCAAAATAAATTATAAACTCATGATTCCTCGACAGTCACACTCAGTTCCTCAGTATAATATTGTACTTATTTTTAAATGACGGACATTCTAAAGAGGAACGCTAAACATGAGGGACAGGGACTTCCAGCTGCCTAGCTTTTATTTTACGCAAGACTTTTCATCACAGCTCAAGCCCCCTCTCCCGCCATCCCTGCTGCTCCGAGTCCATCGCTCCCACCTGCAGAAGTCATTCCATTCATGCGGGAAACTCAATCCTGGGAACCAGCGCATTCAGTGAGGCAGAGAGCGAGCTGCCCTGGCAGGAGGGCAGGAGCAGGGGAAGAGCCAGGCAGCGGGATGATGTGCTGCCACTTGCAAGACACATGTTAGCTGCTAATTATTTCCCCAGTCCCTGCAGTTCAAATGGGCGAGAAGTTGTCACTTAGGGCAGTGCGGCGATTGAAGTGGTACAGTGTTCTTGATCATCCATTATCAGCAGCTGCCAGGGTGAAGCAGTATCAGGTTCTGTGATAAAGCACCAGCCTGACACAAGAAAATCATCATCCCCTGCAAGGAGGCTCTTTCCTCTCATTAAATGTAACCTTATCGCTTGAACACTGCAATCCTTTGCAAATGACAACGGCATTTAATCTAATTTTCCAACAAGCAAATCTGACAGCACCCTCGTTTTCTTTTTACTCCTGAAACACGTAACCCGGCATAAATTAATCTGTCAGTCTGAAGGTATGTATGAAAGAGAAGAAAAACGGGTGACCCCAGCTCCCCCCCATGCGTGTCCGTACATGAAAGACTGAAGCAGGGAATGAGATAGCCAGACGCAGCTCAAACCGAAACTCACATGCTAATTATTGGACTCATGACAGTTTAACAGGAAGCTAGAATGGCTTCTGAAGGTTAAAGCTAAAGGAATATTAAAGCTGTTGTGAATAGTGTTCAATTACGTGCGCAATTGACTGGGTGGCAATATAAATCTGGTTCTTTTTTTTTAAAACAGAGAAAGTCTAATAGAAACGCTACTCACTGACACAATGCCTAATTTCATCTATGTCTTGGTTTTGCACAGTACCATCGTACTCAAATCAAAATGTCATTGCTGTCAACCCTTCAACGGAGTCTGCGCCAAGCACCAACCCGTGCCTGTGTAACTACCTGATAATGCAGCTCTGTTTTGTTTTGTATGCAATCATCTTAAAATTAACATTGTATTTTCTGCTGACAATTTTCCCCCTTCCTCTCCTGAAGGTGCGGAGTTCTTGCTGGTCAATGGTTCGATGGGTGCCCGCCTCCCTCTGCTACCTTGAACTAAGTGGGTCATCTTCATCTGTGACCTTTAAAAAAGTGTCAACCGTTTATTCAACCGAGGGAAGGGGATTACAGCAGTCTGGATCCTGTCCCCCACCTGGCGTCGACACAAGCACACTTCCAGCTAGGGTTGGTGCCCTGGGTTCATTATCAGGTCAGTAGTTTGTGTAAATGGGAGTTATTGTACTCAGAATTTGAAGCTACAAGCAGCTGGCCTTCTCTTGCTGTACCAAAGGGCCCCGTTGCACAGAAGGCAGTTGAGGCCAATTCATTAAATATATTCAAGAAGGAGTTAGATATATTTCTTAAGGCTAAAGGGATCAAGGGGTATGGGGAGAAAGCAGGGACAGGGTACTGAATTTGGATGATCAGCCATGATCTCATTAAATGGCAGAACAGGCTCGAGGGGCCAAATGGCCTACTCCTGCTCCCATCTTCTATGTATCTATGTAGCGCAGACACATGATTACATGAGCAACGGCAGCCTTATGGTACCTCATCCAAGTGACCATTCTGCTAGACAGTGAGTGACAGCAGGCTGAACCCAAGCCTGAAGAGATTAGGAATTGGAACTCTTGTTTACATTTTCCCTTCCCCCATCTCAGGATGCCAACAGTAGTAGCTCACCCCCAGCACTGAACCCAGGACCTGCCAGTAACATTTACTTTAAATCTCATGTACTCCCCCATTTATATATGAAGTGAGTGAAGTGGATAAGGAACATTAGGAACAGAACTAGGCCACTCAGCCTTTTGGGCCTGCTCCACCATTCAATGAGATCGTGACTGATCTACACCTCAACTCCATTTTTCTGCCTCTGCTCCATATCCCTTGACACCCTTGCCTAACAAAAATCTATCGATCCCAGTCTTGAAAGCTCCAATTGACCCAACATCCACAGCCTTTTGGGGGAGAGAGTTCCAAATTTCTACCATCCTTTGTATGAAAGGGAGGATTGAGAACTGCTTATTAGTTCATTAATCACAGGAGGGTTAACAATTGCCTTTAAAGTTACAAATGAATGATATGCATTATTGACGGTTGATTTAGTTGGTTTCTGTTCTGCTCTGAAGCATATTGGCTCCTCTCAAATGGGATATTTTGGTAGTAGCATTGAATCTTTTGAAAGAGCAAACAACCCCAAGATGCAAGTTTACATTTGCAATTCCCTACACACAGCAAGTTCACAATTGCAGCCAAACTGCGATGCAGAAGATAGAATATGGTGCATGGCCTTAAGATTTAAAAAGGAAGAACAAAAAAACCTCAGCAATAGACACTGGGAAGGTCCCCTGGTTTAATCCTTGCTCTGTGTTGAGTGTGCTGACCTCAACTGAGGCTGCAGTGACGATGCCACAATTGGCTTCAGTGTCCTTTCCCTAAGCTGGAGACACACAACAACAACTTGCATTTATATAGCACCTTTATCGTAGTAAAACCTCCCAAAGTGCTTCACAGGAGCGTATTCTGACAAAAATTTGCCACTGAACCATGTAAGGAGATATTAAAACAGGTGACCAAAAGCTTGTTCAAAGAGGTAGGTTTTAGGGAGCGTAAAGAAGGTGACGTAAAGAGGCGGAGAGGTTTAAGGAGGGAATTCTAGAGCTTAGGGCCTAGGCAGCTAAAGGCACATCCGCCAATGGTGGAGCGATGAAAATCGGGGATGCGCAAGAGGCCAGAATTGAAGGAGTCCCGTGATCTCGGAGAGTTGTAGGGCTGGAGGAGGTTACAGATAGAGAGAGACAAGGCCATAGAGGGATGAAAAAATAAGGATGAGAATTTTTTTTAAATCAAGGTGTTGCCGGACCGAGAGCCAATGTATGTCAGTGAGCACAGGGGTGATGGGTGAATGGATCAGTGCAAGATTCCCCCTCCTGACTGTTCTAGAGCAACCCCTGGCCATCAAGAGCACAAAAAAGATTCACGAGGAACAAGCTCTGAAAGTAACATTGAACGCGTTACAACAACTGACTCTCAAATGAAGGAGGCAATCTTTCTCGGGACATGGAGCAAACGCTTTGAAACATACAACCCCCCATTTTGAAGCGAGGAGAAGGACAAGAAAGTTACTGCACAATTCTGAAGCTCAAGAAAAATATTGATAGAATACATTCGAAGATCAAAATAAGAGCAAAATGCACAGCCACAGGAAATCTGTAAAGCGCAACTTATTGGACAGCCATTGCAAGCTGATTAGTCTGGGAAATCAATACAGTCTGAAAATACATCACATATTTAGGGGAACTTTTCTTGAAATCAATGTTTTATTTTTTTTAATTAGTGATCTACACTATCCACCTCATCTTTGCATTATTGATATATCTAAAAATCATGGTTTTAAGATTAACTTTCATGACAAAATACATATAACGGTGTAATTGCAAACAAACCAATTAGAAGTCAGAGAATGATTTTGTGAAATATCTTTTTTAACCTACCTGTAAAAACACTCAAATATATTTTGGCCCAGTAATCAGCATTTGAATCAAACAAGATTGCTCATTTTGAGCATCTGTGCAATGTTTTCTAATGTAAGTTCTTGTGAGATTTACTGAAAACAATTTGTTAAGCTCTTTTAAAACTACTTGATTAGGTGTTACAAAAGCAAAATACTGCAGTGTTAATTGTGCATTGACGGATATATTGGCCCCAATATATACGGGTGCGAGGGTGAGGCCAAAAACAGCCGAAGAAGCCGGCAAGGTTGGGAATGTGGACGTCCTACCGAACTTAACAGCAGGACCGTATTACATAAGAACATAAGAAATAGGAGCAGGAGTAGGCCAATCGGCCCCTCGAGCCTGCTCCACCATTCAATAAGATCACGGCTGATCTGATCCTAACCTCAAATCTTCTATCACTCTCCATCCACCCAAACCCATGTGATCTCCTGGGAGAGGCGAAAAAACAGATAAAAAACCCAATGGCCAATTTGGGAGAAAAAATCTGGGACATTCCTCTCCGACCCATCTAGGCGATCGAAACTCGTCCAGGAGATCACTCTGTCCCTATATTTTCTACAGTACTTACCTTCTGTAAAGATGATCTCCACCCCAGCCAGGAACAGGAATAAAACCATCTCCTGAAATCTAACACAGAATTAGAACACAAGAAGTAGGAGCAGAACCAGGCTACACGGCCCCTGGGCCCGCTCCACTACCCACAGGGCCATGACCATTCCGAACCTAGACTCATGTCCAATTTCCTGCCCGCTCCCCGTAACCCTTAATTCCCTTTACTTCTAGGAAACTATCTATTTCTGTTTTAAATTTATTTAATGCAATTACACCATTTAATGCAATTACACCATTTTTTAGTTCTGTTTCCACCCCCGCCCTGTCTGCCGGCCAAATGGACAGCCTGGCCATCGGGCGGGAGAGGACACCAGCAACTGGAGGCCGCAGCCAGGGATCCTTGGGGACCGCCCCCAGCAATCAGGCTCACAATCGGGTAGGGGGAAGAGGCCCGCAGTCAGGGCTGGGGAGTGGCCTGCGATTGGGACTGGGGGGGGGGGGGGGAAAAAGAGGGGAGGAGGGAAATTCGGGGCTGGTGGCGGGGGGAAAAGAGGCCTGGGATCAAGGTTGGGGAGTGGCTTGTGATTGGGGTTGGGGGGAGGTGTGGCCCATGATCGGGGCTAGTGGGGTGAGGGCGGAGGACAGGGGAGAGACCCGCGATCAGTGATTGGGGTGGGGGCGGGGAGGGAGAGCCCCGCCATCAGGAGGGGGAAGGCCGAAGGCATACTCGAGGGGCCTGCAGGGGGAGTACTCCTGCTACTCCTGGTCCACAAGGAGTGCTAAATAAAAGAGGTACTGAACCTGTGGAGCTGGCAGCTCCGGCCTACCTTTCACTGCCACGTTTCCCGACCCCTGGGAAACCTGTGCAGCAGCAGTGAATTTTATATCGGGCTCTGAATTGCACTGCCCAATTTAAATATCTTAATTAAGTGTTGCTCTCCATGGCAGGAAACCTTGCAAGCGCACGCGTGGTATGTTGGGGACGCGTTCCCTGTATTTAACTCTTTAAACACTCGCCCCCACCCCCAGGGGATTAATATCGAGGCTAATGAGCCAGCATTCCCTTTAATACTAGCATTATTTTGAAAATACAACTAGCAATGTCTTCAGAAGACTATTTTGCACGAAGACCCCATTTCTGAGAGTATTTTATTATAAAATATGTAATATTGTTCAATTCTCTGCACCTCGGCAATTGAGCTACTGACTGCTTGACATAGTAAAATATGTCCGATAGAACTATATCAAGTGAGGAACTGTTCAATCCAGTTTCTCAACCATTATTTGGATGGTGTTTTTAAAAAATTCATTCGCAGGATTTGCGCATCACTGGCGAGGCCAGCATTCATTGCCCACCCCTAGTTATCTAGAGACGGTGGTGGTGAGCTGCCTTCTTCAACCGCTGCAATCCGTGCGTGGAGGTACTCCCAACAGTGCTGTTAGGGAGGGAGTTCCAGGATTTTGACCCAGCGACGATGATGGAAAGGCGATATATATCCAAGTCAGGATGGTGTGTGACTTGGAGGAGAACTTGGAGGTGGTGGTGTTCCCATGCGCCTGCTGCCCTTGTCCTTCTAGGTGGTGGAGGTCGCGAGTTTGGGAGGTGCTGTGGAAGAAGCCCTGGCACAAACTGCAGCCACGGTACGGCGGGGGTGGAGGGAGTGAATTTTTAAGTTGGTGGATGGACTGCCGATCAAACGTTCTACCAGTGATCAGTGTCTTCAAGAAAAGAAAGATGACAACCAGAGGAAACTGGACAAAAATACAAGTAGCAGTGGAAATTGGACTGCTCGGGCCTGAAAAAGTTGGGCTGCATGGAAGATATCCATCAGCCGTTCTTTTGGTTTGGAACCTCTCAGAAGTATAAACAGCCTACACTTAACTGATTTCATGTTCTAGTCGACAGGTCAGTGCAGCTGACAGACAGGAAGTTTGATGAAGTCCAACAGGTGCCCTGTGAGGAGATTCGAAAAATGCCTCCAGGAAGCAGTCACTGAAATCTAATGCTGTTATTTCACTATTTTCCCCTCCACAACGCTTTTAAAAGGAGGAATGTCAACCGGGATTATCGGCTTGGAGGAAAGAAATCTCTGCTGACAAACATGCAGCTCATGAGATTCTTGTTGCTCACAAAAGTAACTCATTGAAGATGGCAACTTCCAAGGTCGAATCCAAGGCCAGTTAAAAAAATATTGTTGCACGAACTCCCAATTCGAGATTTTTTTCCACAAATCTGTATTTTACATGCAAGTCCCATTTCTGAGACTGTTTTAGCAAAGAAAGACTGGCCCCTTTCATGACCACCGGACATCTCAAAGTGCTTTACAATCAATGAAGTACCTCTGAAGTGGAGTCACTGTTGTAATGTGGGAAACGCGACAGCCAATTTGCGCACAGCAAGCTCCCACAAACAGCAATGTGCTAATGACCAGATAATCTGTTTTTGTTATGTTGGTTGAGGGATAAATATTGGCCAGGACACCGGGGATAACTCCCCCTGCTCTTCTTTGAAATAGTGCCGTGGGATCTTTTACGTCCACCTGAGGGCAGACGGGGCCTCGGTTTTAACGTCTCATCCGAAAGACGGCACCTCTGACAGTGCAGCACTCCCTCAGCACTGCACTGGAGTGTCAGCCTAGATTTATGTGCTCAAGTCCCTGGAGTGGGACCTGGACCCACAACCTTCTGACTCAGAGGCAAGGGTGCTACCCACTGAGCCACAGCTGACATAAAATCATAACAGACTGGATGTACCAGCACTGTCAACACTGTCGGTAAACAAGCTCCCCCATTAACATCAAGGACTCACAATAAAACCATAACTCTGTTCTGAAATGTTCTTCTGATAATTGCTAATGACATTTTTGAGCCTCCTCGTTTTTCATTTTAATCCTCAAAATTAAACTATAAGCGGGAATTTTCCTATTAGGATTAAATGAATTAAGGAGTAGCTTAATTTTTTTTTAAAATGAAAGTATGCCCTGCCGGAAAGAACAACTTGCATTTACAGCATCCTCAAAGCTCTTCGCCTACAATGAATTATTTTGAAGTGCAGTAACTGTTGTTATACGGGCAAACACAGCAGCCTCTCTGCATGTAGCAAAATCCCATGAAGATCAATGAGATGAAGGATCAGTCAGACCGCAGGAATTGCAAACTGAGCTAGGCCACATGTTTGGATGTTCAGAGGGACAATGCATAATTTGCAGCTTTTAGATAAAAACGTTAGGGAGCTAGAAAATAGACATGCCCCATTAAATAATGCTACAGTTAATTAGTTTTGTGCAGCGTGGCTGAGTTCAGATAACCCAAATCTCAGTAAAAATTAGGTTGGAGCCCCTGTGGGGACTTGCACTATATTTTAGATTGGTTCAGTTCAGTGCAGATCTTTCAATACAATCAAAACACAATTACTAATGGTTCATAATCTCACTTTTGCTTTAGGACAAGGGGGAAAGCATCTTCTGATGTCAAGATTCCAAAGGCACAAAAGTACTCATATCTTTCCTGTGCCTAGATCCTGTGAGGTACTTAAATTCAAGATTATCCCAAGAGTTATAGAATGGGTGCTCAGCTTGTTCAGGAGAAGGAGGCTGAAGTCAGTTCAGTTTAAGAAATCTGACTTTTGTTTTATGTTACTGTAAAAACTCTTGGTTACACAAGAGTTTTCAGGAACAGGAAAAAAGCCAGATTTATATTGATCCAGAAATTCCTGCACAAAAATGGGAAATTCCTTATTTCTGCACCCTACAAAAATTCATTTTATACAGAAGGCTATTAATTGGTAAATATTCCTCAACTGTTTCCTCCCTAGTTCACAATCCTTGCCTTCATAAAGAAAGCAATGTTTTGCAAAACAGTCAGCAAACACACTGGTGAACGATGGGTTAAAACATTCTGTAAAGGCCTGCTTCAACTTGGTGAGGTTTCCATGTTCGTCTACTGTTCTGTAGAGCAGGTTAAAATCTCCCTTCCACGTACTACACCTCTACTCACATCTCCCTCCAAGGGGCAGTTACTGCAGAGGAAACAAGTCGTTACTTGTCCAATCTCTGTGAAATACAACCAGAACCACCTCCCTCCCCCCAACTCCCCCAGAGCCTGTGGGGTTTGACCTGAAAAAAAAGACCTCCCAGATCTGGATGTCTGCAGGCTTTGAAGTCCTGTGCCATCTCCAATCCCTGTGGAGAGCCATCATCAGACCCCTACTTTCGCCATTTAACAAATACATTCAGCAGACTCTCTTCCTCGCAGGTCTGACAGAATGAACTCTGTGGGGAGTTTCAGCTGGTTGAACATTTCAGCCACGTTTCACGCCAGGATGAAAAGCTCCATGGCAAATGCACTGAAGCAACTGAATGTAGTAAAAGTCATCTCTCCTGAAGGCATTTCTTTTTTGTGTTTTTTCCCCCTTTCTCCCCTTAAGACTTTTCAATGCAACCAATGTTCCTTCAGATGAGAGGATGGAAGAGTCTGGACCTTGAACCTCTGGATCACCTTTTATCAGTGATCGGCCTCCAGGTAACAGCATTCAAGCCTTTGAGCCAAACATAAGTTTAACTTTTGTCTAAGTTAAAATACCGCACTTTACAGTAACATTTTTTATGTCTGTCACGTTTGTCATCTACATTATGTCCGTCAAAGCGGTCTATCAATTTTCTTCTCCTCACTGACGATGACTGCATTTTTCTCCTTGCCAATTAGCCATTTTGACTATTTTCTATTTTTTGCTGGTCACATTCTGCAAAATCCCACCTCGCCTGTTTCAATTGCTGCCTCAATTAGGTCCCACTAAAATAAAAACAAAAAAATCGCATTCCAGATATACAGCCACCAAAGCCATTCCTCACCCCACCACATACACTGTCGTAAAATAACACCCATCACATAGCAAGCACAGAAGATATTCGCACAACAATCTCAAAATTACCTATTAACTCAGCCGCGACAACATCACCTTCCACAAATAGCATGATGCACCCCGTGGGGCCTTCAAGTACCCTGGACTCTTCCTCCCGCCATATCCCACAATCTCCACTGGCCAGCTGACTGCAGCCAAGCTTTTCCAATCAGTGATATTTTAACTACAGTAACTCATTTATTTTAAATGGGCTCCTGCCAGCGTCAAAATAATACTCATCGGAAAATCTGTGCTTTCTTGTTAAGAGACCCGACGTAAAGGCCCTCATGTAAACAAACAAAATGTGAATCCGCAGGAGTCTACCCCCAACGTGGGAGATTACAATTCTCAGGCAGCACCATGTGGCTGGGACTCCTTTACATGTATAAAGGAATACACTTCTTTCTCCATGTAATAGTCTCTGCTAATGAGACTCCCCCTCCTCCCCCCGCAATCTTTTCTGTTCTTTGTGCAGTAGCCTCAGACCCATTGCCTTGCAGTCTGTGCCACATCGGCAACCCCAGTCCACTCTCCCCAAGTCGCTGCAGTACACCAGAAACCCTGGTCTGCTCCTTCCCACTCTGTGCTACATCATTGACCCCAGCCCACTCTCTGCACTACATCATTGCCCCATGCCCACTCTCTGCACTACATCATTGACCCCAGCCCACTCTCTGCACTACATCATTGCCCCATGCCCACTCTCTACACTACATCATTGCCCCATGCCCACTCTCTGCACTACATCATTGACCCCAGCCCACTCTCTGCACTACATCATTGCCCCATGCCCACTCTCTGCGCTACATCATTGCCCCACGCCCACTCTCTGTGCTACATCATTGCCCCATGCCCACTCTCTGTGCTACATCATTGCCCCATGCCCACTCTGTGTTACATCATTGACCCCAGCCCACACTCTGTGCTACATCATTGCCCCATGCCCACTCTCTGTGCTACATCATTGCCCCATGCCCACTCTCTGTGCTACATCATTGCCCCATGCCCACTCTCTGCACTACATCATTGCCCCATGCCCACTCTCTGCACTACATCATTGCCCCATGCCTACTCTCTGCACTACATCATTGCCTCATGCCCACTCTCTGTGCTACATCATTGCCCCATGCCCACTCTCTGTGCTACATCATTGACCCATGCCCACTCTCTGTGCTACATCATTGACCTCAGCCCACTCCCTGCACTACATCATTGACCTCAGCCCACTCTCTGCACTACATCATTGCCCCATGCCCACTCTCTGCACTACATCATTGCCCCATGCCCACTCTCTGCACTACATCATTGCCCCATGCCCACTCTCTGCACTACATCATTGACCCCAGCCCACTCTCTGCACTACATCATTGCCCCATGCCCACTCTCTGCACTACATCATTGCCCCATGCCCACTCTCTGCACTACATCATTGACCCCAGCCCACTCTCTGCACTACATCATTGCCCCATGCCCACTCTCTGCACTACATCATTGCCCCACGCCCACTCTCTGTGTTACATCATTGACCCCAGCCCACTCTCTGTGCTACATCATTGACCTCAACCCACTCTCTGCACTACATCATTGCCCCACGCCCACTCTCTGTGTTACATCATTGCCTCATGCCCACTCTCTGCACTACATCATTGCCCCATGCCCACTCTGTGCTACATCATTGCCCCATGCCCACTCTCTGTGCTACATCATTGACCTCAGCCCACTCTCTGCACTACATCATTGCCCCACGCCCACTCTCTGTGCTACATCATTGACCTCAGCCCACTCTCTGCACTACATCATTGCCCCATGCCCACTCTCTGCACTACATCATTGACCTCAGCCCACTCTCTGCACTACATCATTGCCCCACGCCCACTCTCTGTGCTACATCATTGACCTCAGCCCACTCTCTGCACTACATCATTGCCCCATGCCCACTCTCTGCACTACATCATTGCCCCATGCCCACTCTCTGCACTACATCATTGACCTCAGCCCACTCTCTGCACTACATCATTGACCTCAGCCCACTCCCATGCTACATCAGCAGCCAGGCCCAGTCCCTCCCATTCCCTGCTGCATTAGATTTGCCAGCCTTCCCCATGGTTTCTTAGCGGCCTTGTCTGGTCACCACAAATGCTGTAAGAAATGGAGTGAAATAAATGTTGCAGAGACAAACAAGACAGAAAGATAAAAACAGAAAAGGGCAGGTGATGAAGGGAAAGTGAGAGGAAGCGAGATAGAAACAGGAGAGAGAGCGCATAAGAAAACACAATTGCCAGCAAGGCCAAGCACACGAGAGAGAAGATAGTACACCTGTGCAGGAGAGCATCGGGGAAGAGAGGGAGAGCGAGCTCACGTGCGCGAGAGTGAAATCTCCTCTTTGGGACCCACTGGTTATTTAATAAATGCAACACAAAAATGAAATGTTCTAAGGCTCTTGGTTACAGACATTTCCATGGTCACCATCAATGACATTCACTGATCAACTAGCAAGGAGGCATGTTCATTTCTATCCCCAAGACAGAACCCCTTCTACACATCAGCCACTTTAGCACTAATGTCAGCAAACTAGAAACTCTCTAGTTAACCACTTAGCTGTCAATCACTTCTATAACCTCTCCATCCACTTGGCCTTCACCCACATCCATGCATTTATCAAATGCTGTGCTAACTCTTCAAGCTGTTAAGAGCCAACATAGACAGACCCTGGGATAATAGTAATAATAAATGAACTCCAAACCAAATACCTTAGGTTGCACTAACTTGCAAATATCTGAAATTTAGCCCACTTGTGGCCAGAGTGCAGCACTATTCTGTTTTAAATAAAGGCACTTGTTGGCCACTTGTCCTGGGTACTTGTGCTGTATGGCATGACACCATGTTGTCAGCAGCAGCTGAAAAAAAATTTCACATCCTGATTTCTGCCATTTGCAACTTGAAAAAATGATTATGTTTTGATTATATATATTCTTTCATATTATCTGTATTGTTTGTGTCCATTCATTACATCATTTTCCACGTCGATGGTATCCATTTACCCGCTACTTCTTTTGGAACATCTGTTGGGGGTGGGGGGTGAGGCGTGAGTGCATGTTATCCGTTTCCGAAAGCCTCTCCCATCTCTCCCGACTGTGTTATGTATCACTAATGCTTTTTCTGGGGGACTTCAAATTCAGATCGTCCCATGTTTGAGGAAGTGATGGAATTTAATTTCAACTAGCCCAAACACAGATTTCTGACAGTTATTTCAGGGTCCAGACATTCAAAATTTGATGCGGACAACACTGGTTGAAGTTTATAAAATAAATGAAGTGCGCATCAGAATAAGATCCATAACACCTTAAACCTTGTGCTAAAGCTTACATTTTTACATACAGCCAGATATGAGTATCTGACTGCATACTCAACATGTAAACAATCCAAGCAAACAGCTAACTGGAGTTCCACAAGAACTGATTGGATATCCAAAACATAAACCATCCAATGAAATAGAAAGTCAAATTTATCAGTCATATTTTTTGGTGCTTACTCTTTGATTTGACATTCTAATCTACATTAGCCAATGACTGGCATGATGTCCATTTCCTGACTACCAACTGACACTGTTACAGGGTGTACCTCACCTGCTGGCTCGCTCTTCTTTCATCCATCCATTTACATTGCCCAAATTCATCATCAATAAAATTGCTCTCAGACCAGCTCGGAAACCTGCAATGCTTTCAGCTAAATGGCTGTCAAGTGTTCTCTTTGTCATTTCAAACAGATGTGACTAGACCACACTGTGCTAAGCTACAGACTAATCATTTTGTTCTACAAGCTGTTAAAAGGTCAGCTCCCTGGAACCAAGCACAAGATTTCACAGGGAGTTCATTGGAAACTGAACCGTGCACCAGCCAATAGCCTGAAAATGCTGTACGGAAGGGAATGCTTCCCATGCTCAGTGGAAACATTTTTCAAATATAAATGGAAAATAAGAGATATATGAATTATCACAGAATAATTGGCGACATTGAATACATACATGTCAACTGTCAAACTCAGCTCTTTTCCCACCGACAATGGAGGGCATCAGTATCAACCAATCATATTATTTGGAGGGTGGGACTGGAGCCTGCGAGAATCGTCTAGATAGAGGGCAGGACTGGCATCGATCAAACATTACCACCTTCCATTGTTTGTTATGCACAAAACTTGAGATGGAAAAATTTAAAATGAGTCCTTATTTTCTGAGAGTCCCAGTTATGTGTATTTTCTTTAAGGGTCCCCTAAAAAGGTATATATAACAAATAAAGTCCAACTTCTGAACTTTTTTGGGACATGCCTGGATGTTGCTTTACGTGAAGCCTTAATTACTTGAACAGTTTTTGCACCCTGTTTTAAAAAAAAAATACAATAGTGTTCCTGTATGTGAATTCATTAACTAGTTTATTTGACCATTTCCATCACTGTACTTGTAGAATTGCCAAGGTTTAGAATGAAAATAGAGCTAAGTAATGGAAGTCCTTAAGTCACCACTGTTTCCAACTTGCTTTGGTGTATGTGCAGTGCAGTTTATACCAAGCCCACATCCCCCTGTGCTCTCGGTACAACTCCTTGATTTCATGTGTCGTAGACCTATACTCAGAGTTATTTTTAAGCTGTAGGCCAGCTTTTGCTAATTTTCTAAGTTGGCCTGTATGTGCAAAACATTTTAGAATTCACTTAAAATGAGTGTCAAGGATTTAAGTAATTGTTTATCATAGAATAAAGCCAATTATCTCATAGATGGCAAGAGTTCCAAGTTCTTTCACCTCAATCTGAAAACTAGGGTAATTCACTGTTTGTTATGGGTTATGAATCAAAGGCAGGTAAATGGAACTGAGGTACAGATCCGTCGCGATCTAATTGACTGGCAGAACAGGCTCGAGGGGCTAAATGGCCTCCTCCTGTTTCTATGTTTCTATTATTAACACAAAAAAGGTACCATCAAATGAGAGGTACTTATACACAGCTCTCTTGTTTGAAACATAGAAACATAGAAAAATAGGAGCAGGAGTCGGCCATTCGGCCCTTTGAGCCTGCTCCGCCATTCAATATGATCATGGCTGATCCTCTATCTCAATACCATATTCCTGCTCTCTCCCCATACCCCTTGATGCCTTTTGTGTCTAGAAATCTATCTCCTTCTTAAATATATTCAGTGACTTAATAGAAACATAGAAGATAGGAGCAGGAGTAGGCCATTCGGCCCCTCGAGCCAGTTCCACCATTTAATGAGATCATGGCTGATCATCCAAATTCAGTACCCTGTCCCTGCTTTCTCCCCATATCCCTTGATCCCTTTAATAGAACTTGGCCTCCACAGCCTTCTGTGGTAGAGAATTCCACAGGTTCACCACCCTCTGAGTGAAGACATTTCTCATCTCAGTCCTAAATGTCCTACCCAATATCCTGAGACTGTGACCCCTCATTCTAGACCCCCCCAGCCAGGGGAAACATCCTCCCTGCATTCAGTCTGTCTAGCCCTGTCAGAACTTTATACCTTTCAATGAGATCCCCTCTCATTCTTCTAAACTCTGGTGAATACAGGCCTAGTCGACCCAATCTCTCCTCATACGGCAGTCCTGCCATCCCAGGCATCAGTCTGGTGGACCGTTGCTGCACTCCCTCTATGGAAGTTTGTGTGTACTTCTCTTTCTCTCTGCAATATATTTCTACTCTCAGCCTTTTCTCCAGTCTGCATCCTTCAGTTGTGAAGATACTGTAGGATGTCTTACATCAAGGATTTATCATCGCTGTTCCATACGAGTTGACATGAGGTATGCTTCACAGGATAGAACTCCATTGTAAATGTACTCCACCCAATTCCACAAGACTCTTTATTTGCCAGGAGGCACTCCACATAGCATTCTATCCAAAAACTCATTGATGAAGGCTAAGCAAGACCAAATGCAAGTTAAGGCTGGGTTCCAACATGGGCCTCTGAATCAAACTCTAATATTCCATCTCCAGGTCAGTCCGTTGTATGGGAAATGAATGATCTACTGGACTTAGAAATATATTTTCATTCCACTTACTCTAAATTGACTTAACCCTTTTAGGACTAAAACATTCTTTGCAGTTTTAGATAAACGCAAAATGTTGATCATTTCTGGTGCACCTGCTAAAGAGCCATCTGTTACATTACACATCACATTTAGTCATTCAGCACAATACTGATAAATGCATAGTTGCCAGAAAAACTGCTTGGATCAGGATTTCCAGAGACGGATTCATAAAAAATGACCAGTTTGTAAAGCTTGCACATCAGCCCACTTAATTACACATGATGAAGCTGAATCTAAATTTAATCTCTTTATTACAAATATACTCTTTTTACACAAGGTTGGTAGTGTATGAAGGATGACGAACAGGTGCGAGACTGACAACACTCCGTTTACTCGGCAATGACGATGGAGGTTGGAAAAGATCGCCAGATCCTCGTCGGAGCAGATCATCTTCTGTTGAGTCTTTTCATTTCCCAACTGATCACGAGCCAATATCATGCCATGTCCTCTTAGCTGTCAGCTCATGTCTTGAACCTGCCATGCATGCTTCTGCTAACTGGCCTCCCCATAAAACTGGACTGGGTTACACCCTTCCCAACGGTACAGTTACACTACCACCTTCATGTCAATGTGAAGTAATATCAGGTGTACATCATCATAAGAGTACCAATATCATTCAATAGCTCAGGCCCTGATCTAACTCTCGAGGGGACTAAAACCAGGAGATATCAGACCCCTCCCCTTTGAGGAGGTCACGTTTAAATTCACCCCGGGTGCAGTATAACTCCAGCCTGGTGCAGTATAACTCCAGTCTGGTGCAAAACCATATTTTGTTTCTAGTCTTCCATTGGACCCCCAGAGCATTTTCTAAACGTTGTTTTCAATGTTTTAGTGTTAGAAGAAAGCAGACGAGAACTCTCCTAACATTAAAAACTAGCCGCCAAGGGAGTGCAGAGCGCCTCTGTGGCTGGCCTCAGTGAAGCACCTCTGCAGTAAAAATTTGGTCTGTTGTCTGCGCATCACACTCAACCGATACAGTCCGAGACCACTAGCTGCCATCTAACGGCAGCTTAATTTGAGCAACTGATGCCCAATAAGCATATAGAATGCAGGTCCCCATGGAGTTGCTCAAATAGTCCAGCATTTGGAGCACCGTTTCAGATGCTTACTATGTCCCCACAATAGTCTAAATGTAACGGCAGCTTACAGCACCTTTACTGAAGCAATATATCAAATGACCAACACAAAATAAAAATGTTACATGTCATATTATACAAAGCAGCTCTGTTGCTGAAGCAAAGTCCATAAATTCTTTCAAAAGGGAATGAAACAAATGCCTGAAAAATAATATTTAAGAGTGCGGGGAGCAAGCAGGAGAGTGGGATTAAACTAGGTAACTCATGTTAATAAAAACAATATGTCGACTTGAGGGGCTGAATGGCCAATTTTTCTGCTGTGACACAGTGGATTTGTAGTTCAATCACAACTGCTACTGTTTAAATTTACTTCTACTGACGTGCTGTTCCATGTTACACATTAAACCTTGCTTGGGAGATTTCAATTACAGGAAACTCTTTGGTATCCAGCACCAACAGGACTGGCGTGCTGCCGGTTGATCAAAAATTCCGGATGACGGAGAGGGTTATCTACCAAGGCTATTTTTAACAGAGAAAAATTTTAAAAAATTAAGAAATGTGCAGTATACAGTAATTGGGTACTCACCTACAGAATGTTGTGTTAAATGGATGGTGGAAGATGCTTGATTTAAGTACAGTACTGCCAGTTGAGGGTAATGCAATTCAATGACTACCAGCAGCGAGGGAGAGACACAGTACCCTTGTAAAATGGTGGATCTGAAGAGACTATCGGCAGCGCGGGAGAGTCAGACTCCTGTTACATGGGTATTGAGGTGTTCCGACTTCCGACAGCGCCAAGAAGCCGAGTAGTGGCAGTTTGGAGTACTACCCCCACTGATGAACTCGGCTACCGTGGGAGACTCAGACTCAGCAACATTGCCAGTTATTGAGGTGTTGTTTTTGGAGTGAGAATTTTGCCGGTTAAGAGAGAAATCCAGATATTTAGGTGCCATTTAAACGAGAGTTTCCTGTAATATGTTCTCAGCGATTTAAAATTTCGACTGGGCTCTTCACAAGTTCCCTAGAATTTGAGAGGTGGTCTTACCATGGGTACAACTAGAAGACAATATTTACTCTACAGATACAACTACAGTTACTCTGAATTCTGCTTGTTGGAGTTAACAATTAGCAATGTTACAAATAACCAAATGCTAGCAATTTACTGCAAAAAAAATGCATGTAATACCATCCTTCCTATCAGATGACACTGGATCAGGTCAGAGTACTTTCAGCAGGATGCTTGTATCACCATGTTCACTCAACACAGCGCGACTTATAACCAGGAAAGAGCGGCCAGCTTAATGTTCTCATGTGATACTACATCCCATTAGTCACTTAACCAAGGATATTATCTGAAACGGTGTCCAATTTATTGATTACATAAATGGTGAAAATACACCAACATTTAAAATATTTTAAAAAGTATGATGATATTTTCTTGTCACCTGGCATCTTCCTCTAGATTACCCACAATCTTCTTCCCCTTTGAAATTGGTTGAACTACGATCAACTGACACAGGGCAGAATTCTGTCAACTCGTCAGATAATATCAGTTTCTATTTTGCTGGAAGGTACCATAAAATGTATCTGTGATGATTTCTTTGTACAACACCTCTATGATCGAAAATTGACCACTTGTGTCTTTTTTGTGCTCACAAGTACCGTGCAGTATTTCAATTAGACAGGACTCACTGGAAAAGCCAAGATAACATCGCGGTTGTTCCCTCCATTTTCCATGATGATAAAATGTCCAGCTAGTGGAATGCTTTCAAAGAGATGAAACTAAATGAACTGAGACAGCGAAGTATGAATGATAGATAGGTCTGAAACTTGAACTCATAACCTTCTGGTTAAGACTCAAATTCTCAAATACCCATGCAGGTCATGACTGATAATCATCACGCTCACAATACATCAGGTACACATGCTCATTCTGCAGGGGTCAAAGGTCTCATGACAACTCTATAAAGGGGTTCACCTTTCTAAATTATATATATATATATTTACATTTACAAATATGAATCCTCTATATAAATACCACTAAAACCAGGAGATTTACAAGGATGTTGCCTGGGCTGGAGAATTTTAGCTACGAGGAAAGATTGGGGGTTTGTTTTCCTTGGAACAGAGGAGGCTGAGGCGAGATCTTATTGAGGTGTATAAAATTGAGGGGCCTAGATAGAGTCGACAGGAAGAACCTATTTCCCTTAGCAGGGGGTCAACAATTTATATAGATTTAAAGTAATTGGTAGGTGGTTTAGAGGGGATTTGAGGGGAAATTTCTTCACCCAGAGGGTGGTTGGGGTCTGGATCTCACTGCCTGAAAGGGTGGTAGAGGCAGAAACCCTCACCACATTTAAAAAGTGCTTGGATGTGCACTTGAAGTGCCGTAACCTACAAGGCTACGGACCAAGAGCTGGAAAGTGGGATTAGGCTGGATAGCTTTTTGTCGGCCGGCGCAGACACGATGGGCCGAATGGCCTCCTTCCGTGCTGTAACTTTCTATGATTCTATGAAACAAAGCTTTATTTATTGGTCATAAAATGGGCACAAAACACATATATAATTTATAGGCGGTCTTTACTTTTGCTATTACATGATCTGAGATAATGTGGTGTTTCTGCTGTTCGCATACTTTTACTCGGATTTGGGGGGTGGGGGATGCTCCACATTGGCTCCCAAGGCCAGTGTGAAATCTCAATCCCCTTTGTATTGAGTGAAATGCATCCAGAACACACAGAGCTCTGCCATGATGTCATTGACAGGGTGATTCTCCATTCAATAAAACCAATTGACTTTAAAAACAAAAATCAAGTGATAATGTTTGTAAGTAAATTTAAATAGCCATATAGAGAATACCTTGCAAGATTTTCCACTTCCCTTTTGAAAAACTGTCTTGCCTTCAGCATATAACATATATACTAAAAGAAACATAAATGGTACCAAAGTGGAAAAAGATACAAAAAACAGCCCCTGTGCAAGAAGAAAATTGACTTGAAATTGACATGCAATATAGCATATTGGAAACAGGAACTTGTACTTGTAATCCCACTCAACACAAAACACAATATCCGACACTTCCCCGGTTGTGGTTAGGTTAATCGTCGACAGCCCAATTTACACTGACGCCACCGCAGAGATTGCATTCCACCTGGATCAGGATGCGAGTCTCCTACTTTGCACTCCCAGCCAGCGCCAAGGTCGAACACTCACTCCAAACGACCAAACCGCTGCCTGTCCTTGACCACAGTGCATCAAGCCCACACCAAAAAAAAAAATCTGCCCACACCAAAAAAAAAAATCTGCAGGTGGGAGCACACATATCGGATTCACAGCCCCACAACCCCACCAATACACAGACAATCCAGCACCACCAACTGTCTCCAGCTTCCATTCATTTCACTGTTTTTATATTTACAGAGCATAAATAATTTAAGCCGCGACTTTAATATGCCTTTTAAATTCACTTCCACACGTGTGTTTTATAAATATTTTACATCGTACAATTTAGAAGACAAATGTTGGCAAAAATGTTAGGCAGCCTGTCTTTCAATGTTGAACAGTGCTGAGATGCAGTCACTTTAAGATCTTAACACCCCCTCATTCTTCGCAGCTCAAAGGTCGGCAATTTCATTCTGAAAAGACACCCACAGTAAATGTCAACTGGATGCATGTCTAATCCCTGCCATCATCCTTCGGTGCAGAAGCTATTTGCTTTGGGAAATTAAGAATTTTAAAAGCAATTTAGGGCAACAGAGATGGCCTCGGTAGGTGGTTTCATCAGTTGATAATTCCCAGCTTAGATTGCTGCTCATTTCTCGGCATTTTTTTCCAGAACCCTTCCTAATTATTTATTATATCTTTCTTCGATCTGATGCATTTACCTGTTGCAATTAGTAACCACCTTCGAGCACACGAGAGCAATTCAGATCAATGAATCTGCCTTAATTCGTAGCCCACAGTTACACTGGTGAACTGATTGAGCCATCAAAGCTGCCATCTTCATTTCAAACCAATCTATATTTAAACTATCCCAAGAGTGAAGTTGAAACAGTTATCTGACATGCACAGTGACTAGCTCGCTAATTCTAATTAGTACCAGTTTAAAACACAAAATATTCATTAATAATGCTTTCCCCTTCTGACTTTACCTTCAATGCCTTTTCCCAGAATGTGATGTATGGGGTCTCAGCAAATTTGTATCAATCGTCTTTCTTCTAACCTCACCGTTTCTGCGCCTGCTAGCATGCTGCAAACCCAACCCCAATTTGATTTTCCCTTCTACTCTTACCCTAAACCAGTCTGAGTTTACGTTTCATTCCTACCCTAGTATGGGTGTACAAAAACTGTAGTGTCCGCATATCAATAACAAAGAGACTGCAGGAGAACGGTAATAACAGGTGTTTACTGAACAGAGGGTATGCTGGAACTGAAAGTACAGAAGCCTGCTATGGCTTTATATACAGGTGTGGTCACTGCCGGTACTACAGTATAAAAGCAGTTCTCTATTAAAAGGTACATACACAACAATTCCTCCCCTTTTAGATAAACAGTACATAACATTAATTTAACAATTAAATAATAACTAATTACAATTACAATTTTCTCTGTACTATATACATCAACTGAAGTAATCATTTATAAATTCAGTCTTTGAGGAGGCTTCCTGATCCTGTCTGGATAGCGCCTTTCTCGAGTATCCTGTTCTTGCGGCGGAGTCAATTCTGGCTCATTGTCATTGGTTGGTTCATCAGCTTCCAATACCACTGATTCTGAGGTAGACGCAATCTGTACTTCGGGTTCATCACCAGGTGCGCATGCTCGTGGTATGGGTTTGACTTGTTCCTGTGACTCTAGAATCTGGTCAGCATGGCGTCTCACGATGCTCTCTCCAATGTCCACTGTGTACATTAGTGGTCCCTGCTGTGTGCATATCGTTCCTGGCTGCCATTTTTCTGTTCGGTAGTCGCGGGCCAAGACTGGTTGCCCCATCTTGAAGCTCCTGGTTGGCTTCTCATTTATGTGCTGGAATTGCTTATCCTCAACATCTCGTCTTATGTTTGGTTTGAGCAAATCCAGGCGACATCTTAACCTTCGGTTGAAGAACATTATGGCTGGAGCTTGGTTGGTGACTGCATGTGTCGCATTCCGGTAAGCAAACAAGAAATTATCCACCTTGTGTTGTAGTGGTATGTCGTCATTATGCATTGCCTTTATGGCCTTTTTAAAGGTCTGAACAAACCTCTCAGCCAATCCATTTGTGGCTGGATGATATGGGGCAGATGTGTAATGTTTTACCCCATTATTCCTCAAAAACCTCCGGAAATCCTCGGACACAAACTGTGGTCCATTGTCGGAGCAAATCTGTTCTGGCAAGCCATTCCTGGTGAAGATGGTCTGTAGGACTGCAATAGTTTTCTCCGTGGTGGTGGAGGACATATTGATGACCTCTGGCCATTTCGAATGTGCATCCATGGCGATTAAAAACATTGAGTCCATAAATGGACCAGCAAAATCAATGTGTACCCGTTGCCATGGAGATGAGGGCCACTCCCATGGGTGCAGTGGGGCCTGTGGTGGAGCGTTTTGGACTTTCTGGCATCCTGTGCATCTCTTGGTCATATCCTCGATTTCTTTATCGATTCCCGGCCACCACACAAACGCCCTGGCTAGGCTCTTCATTTTTACCCCTCCCAGATGACCCTCATGAAGCTCATTGAGCACTCTATCTCTTAACTTGGGTGGAATTACTACTCGGGATCCACACATCAAGGTCCCCCGGCACACTGACAGCTGTTCTCTCCTTGGTGAGAATGCTGGCAACAGTGAGTCGCCATGTGCTGGCCATCCCTTCACCGTCAAATCATAGACCCGAGAGTGTGTCGGGTCATTTCGGGTTTCCTTCTCTATACTTGAGTTTGTAACAGGTAGACATTCGACTCTGGTCGAATGGAATATCTCAACAGGGTCCACTGCAGGTGCTTCCTCCACCGTAGGCAACGGTAGGCGCGACAGCCCATCAGCGTTTCCATGCTGTTTCGTACCCTTGTACTCTATGTCGTATTGATGTGCCCCTAGAAAAAGGGACCATCTTTGCAGCCGTTGCGCCGTCATCACCGGAACGCCCTTCTTTGGGTTAAAAATGGAGACAAGAGGCTGGTGATCAGTCAGTAGGGTGAATTTCTGCCCGTGCAGATAGTGATTGAACTTCTTCAACCCCCCCCCCCACACCAGGCTGAGGGCCTCCCTGTCAATCTGGGCGTAGTTACACTCAGCTGAGGTTAACGAGCGTGATGCAAAGGCTATTGGCCTCTGAACCGTCAAGGAATTTGTGTGACAGCACCACTCCAATGCCGTAGGGAGACGCATCAGATGCCAACCGAATCGGTAGTGTTGGATTGTAGTGGGCCAATACTTCTTTTGAAGTGATTAGGCATTTACATTTCTGAAAGGCACACTTACACTCATCACTCCATTTCCATGCTACTCCAGTTTGCAGCAGGGCGTTCAGTGGGTGCAGAATTGTAGACAAATTTGGCAAGAACTTATGGTAGTAGTTCACCAACCCGAGGAACGACCTCAGTTGTGACACATTTTCCGGTGCTGGAGCCTTGACTACTGCCTCAATCTTGTCTGGGGACTTATGTAACCCCTCCTCATCAATCATGTGGCCACAATACGAGATTTGTTTCCTGAAAAACTCGCATTTGGGGCGGTTGGCTCGTAGCCCATATTCTTGTAATCTAGTGAGCACCTGCTCCAGGTTGGCAAGGTGTTCACTGTCATTTTCGCCTGTAACCAGGATGTCATCCAAATAACACCGAGTCCCCGGGATCCCTTGCAGGACTTGTTCCATCGCCCTCTGCCAAATAGCCGGAGCTGATGCTACCCCGAATACCAGTCGGTTGTACTGGTAAAGACCTCTGTGAGTGTTTATCGTGAGGTATTTTCTAGATGCTTCTTCTACCTCCATTTGTAGATACGCTTGGGCCAGATCAATCTTCGTAAAGCGTTTCCCTCCAGATAGTGAGTCGAAAATATCTTCTATCCATGGAAGTGGATATTGTACTGTGTGCAGGACTGGGTTCACAGTTACCTTGAAGTCCCCACAGGTGTGAACCTTCTTCGGCTCCCCAGGCGTGCTGCTCAATGATTTCTTCATTACAGGAACGATGGGTGTGGCCCACTCGCTCCAGTCCACCTTGGACAGCACACCCGAATGCTCCAGACTCTCCAGCCCTGCTTCGACGGCTGGGCGGATCGTGTACGGTACTGGTCTGGCCTTAAAAAAATTTGGGTTTGCGTTATCTTCAATTTTTATCGTTGCCGTTACTCCTTTTAGAGTCCCAAGTCCTTGTTGGAACACCTCTTTCGCGTCAGTTAGAATTTTTGACAGTCGTCCAGGTGTGACGTCGTCATCCTTTTTGTCAGCCACAGTTAGCGCCTGAATGGAATGCCAATCCAATTGTATTTTTCGGATTCATTCACATCCCAATAATGGTGGTCCTCCATCTTGTAGTATATATAGATACATTTTCTGTGTTTCCTTGCCGTTGTATTTAACGGGCACCCTTATTTTTCCTCTGGGGTAGACTTTTTGCCCCGTATATGTCTTCAATACAATGGACGTGTCCTTCAAGGGTATGTGTGAGAATAGCCGCTCATAGTCTCGTCGATTCATGACAGTTAGGGCTGATCCTGTGTCCAATTCCATCTTTACTTGGGACCCTGCTATCATGAGGGTGACCCAAATGGTTCGGTGATCCTCCTTTGCGATCACGTTGTGTAACTTTAGACAACTTAGTCTCCTGCTCCCGGAGTCATTATCACTCTCCTGATCTTCCGAACTACTGTCTGTCATTTTTTTTACTTTCTTGTACTTTTCCTTAGTAGTTCTTTTAGTGTTGGTTTTCTTTCCCGACCTGCAGACTCTTGCTATGTGTCCCACTTTTCCACATTGCCTGCATACTTTGTCCTTAAACCAGCAGTCCTTCTGGTCATGGGTTGTTCTGCTGCAGCGATAGCACTTTTCTGCTCCATATGCCATTTCGTTGGTGCTATATTCTTGTGGTTTCTGTTGTATTTCCGCAGCTCCCCGTGCTGCTGCTTCGTAGGATACTGCCATGCTGAAAGCCTTTTCTAGCGTAAGGTCCTTTTCCGAAAGTAGTCGTTTCTGGGTTCCTTCACTCTGGAGCCCGCAGACAAACTTATCCCTTAAGGTATCTGCCAGTCCTGCTCCGAACTGGCAGTGCTTCGATAACTTGCGTAGTTCCGTAAGATAGTCAGCATTACTCTCATCTTTGTGCTGGTTTCTTTTATGGAACTTGAATCTTTCTGCTATCAGCAGCGGTGTAGGGTTTAGATGTTCCTGTAAGATATTGACAATCTCTTCAAAGCTTTTCTCCATTGGTTTAGCTGGGGTAATTAAATTCCGCAATAGGCCGTACGTTCTCGTGCCCATCAAATTTAATAATACTGACGCCTTTTCATCGGCCACCTCATTTGCCTTGTAGTACACTTCAATTCTTTCCACATACGTGGTCCAGTCTTTTATTTCGTTGTCGAAAGCAGTGATACTGCCACTCTTCGGCATCTTGGGTGGTTTAAAATGGCGCCTCCCGCGCTTTTCCTTCTTCCCCAATGGATTAAAATGGCGCCTCCCGCGCTTTTCCTTCTTCCCCTTGCTGCCAATGCTGCTCCTAGCATTCTAAATAGTAATGGCGGCACCCCGCTGCTTCGGCGCGTCTCTCTTTTGTTAGTTAAATTCCTTAGTTTTATTCTTCTTCGACGCTGTCCACTGCGCGTCTCTTTTCCTTCCCCTCTTTTTATTTTCTCTAACGCTGCCCGGCTCTTGAGCACCGACCGCGCCCTGTGCGCTCCACCCTCTCTCTCTCTTTTCCTTCCCGACGACGCTGCACGGCCCCCTTGCAGAGCCGCTCAATCGAGCTCAAGCCCGCCGCAGTCCGGAAAGGGTCAGCGCACTACCTGCTACCAGCACGATTTGCTGGAACACCTTGACTGGGGAGCCAAGCCCTGCCCTCCACAGCCTCCCCTGCGATTCTCTGAACTCCGATGGATCACTGGGCGGTTGCCCGCGGTCGACGCCTGTTGCACTGACTTCAACCTCCAAGAAGCTTCTTTTCAGGGATGGATCTCCGTGAGGTGATGCAGTACTGCAGGTGAGTTCGAACCTGCTCGTCGCCAGTGTAGTGTCTGCGTATCAATAACACACGGACTGCAGGAGAACGGTAATAACGGGTGTTTACTGAACAGAGGGTATGCTGGAACTGAAAGTACAGAAGCCTGCTACGGCTTTATATACAGGTGTGGTCACTGCCGGTAGTACAGTATAAAAGCAGTTCTCTCTTAAAGGTACATACACAACAGAAACCATTTTAATGAGACTCTCTCGGACTGAGAATTGAGAGTCCGCTCTATTTAAATTGCTGCAGAGGTGCATCCACCACTGAAAACTGGTTAAATAAAGAGACAGACTTTAGATGTTCCTCCATTTAAATGGACTACCTCGCTGACAGTATTATGGTATCTATGCATTTTTATGATGATCCCACTTAAAATTACATCCTCCTCGCCAAGGTTCCACCTCATCATCTAATCCATTCTACTCATTAATTAGGCAGGTTGCACCATCCCATTGAAATCTCTATCATAACCCTCCATACTATTCTTTGCTGATCTTGCAACAAGTTCACTGGAGTGATGTAGGAAGGGATTCTTTGCTGGCCATTATCTTCTTGCTCCGCAATACAACCTGATCCAGATGGAAAAATGTTCCTTCTCGTCAGCACCTGTGTATACATGCCAGTCAAGATGAGGATCTGGTCCCCTTATTGCAAATCTTTTTCTCTTGGACTTTTCCTTCTACACTATCCTAGATCCTACTTTTGTGAGCGAGGTTGGATGTCCAGAAGTTTCACCTTCCTGACAGGCTGAGCAATCTGTGGAACAGGATTTCAGAGGAGATTGTGTAGACTGATAGTCATTCAAGAAAGTGATAGATGGAGTTCTGGAAAAAATTGAGTCATCACAGTGTATGGAAAAAGAGAGTAAATCACGCTGGAAAATAATGAATGGGCCTGGGGCCTCTTGGATCTTGCCTGATCACCCACGAGGGATTGGAGAAGACCTGATTGAGGTGTACAAAATTATGAGGGACATAGATAGGGTAGATAGAAAGGAACTTTTCCCCTTAGTAGAGGGGTCAATAGCCAGGGGGCATAGTTTCAAGGTAAGGGGCAGGAGGTTTAGAGGGGATTTGAGGAAAAACTTTTTCACCCAGAGGGTGGTTGGAATCTGGAACTCACTGCCTGAAAGGATGGTAGAGGTAGGAACCCTCACAACACTCAAGAAGCATTTAGATGAGCACTTGAAACGCCATAGCATACAAGGTTACGGACCAAGTGCTGGAAAATGGGATTAGAATAGACAGGGCTTGATGGCTGGCGAAGACAGGATGGGCCGAAGGGCCTCTTTCTGTGCTGTATAACTCTATGACTCTTTTAAAATAGGACTCCTGAATTGGCTACATCTCTTTTTACTCAACTCTTCTATCAAGTAGAGGGAAGGGAGGATTGGTATAGAGGAAGGAATTAGCCAAAGGATTGGGCAAAAATGTACGTGCCTGATGGCCTTTTCTCGTGCTCGATATGCAAACATTAAAAGCCTTTGTAGCTGGCTAATAAATGGTCCAGTTCTCATGGCTGAAGTTAATTCCCCCTCTCCCTATCGAGAACCCACTCACCGCCACTTAACATCCTGCCCAATAGTTTAGCTGAGGTCTGGAATTCATCATATGAGAAATTCTGCCCATCAATTCACCTTGTACCAGTGAGTGGTGCAATAGCTCGGTGCACCAACATGCTGGAATACCTCATTAATTTTTTTAACAGGTTAATAATGAAAAACAGAATTAAGTATTCTCCAGGTCAGGGGCAATTAAGAGCATCACAGGTAAAGGATTTTGAGCAGATTATTTGGCCACTCTCCCAGATGAACTACAGAATGGGCTTAATGGAATAAAAAATGGAGTACAGAAATAAATATCGTGAGAAAAAGTAAGGCTCGGATACAATGGTGCACACATCCTTCAACTCACGAGTGTTGATCCTACATTTCCAGTGGGAAATTCCATTCACAGAGCATACAGGACAGATATGGCTGTACCATGTAACCCTCCTGGAACTGTTGGATCAAAGAATCATCCCTGCAATTCATTCTCAAACTTAACCTGCTGTAACAAGGCACTAACCCATTATTTCGTGCTGTCTCACCTTATAGCTCTTTTGAGTGATGCTGGCCATTTAGTGACTCATTTTGGGTAGTTTTATGCAGTGGCCCTTTATTCACTGAAAACAGAGCTGACCATGACTGCCTAAATTTATCTTCCCATCAATAACAGGAGATTCTCATCCCAGCTATCCGAGTCCATCACTTTGCCACAGTAATTCTCATGCATCTTGCTCGTGTCACATGCAATCAATTCCAATATCTTACCCAATCTCACACAAAACTATTTTATGTAGGATGTGTATTCGGGTGGATTATTGTTCTCCTCTGGGCATGTTACACACTGGGGGAAAAATTCAGTATCGCCTCGTTTGGGGCGCCATTATCGGCCGTACGCAAAGTTTAGCGCCTGCCGCTAATTATTGCCTCCGACGGCAAACTTGGCTTTTATCGCCCCGGAGGTAATTGGAGCGCTAAATCAGGCGCTTCACACCTGTCTTAAGGCGCAAAGGCCGAGGAGCGAGGCGCTACCTCAGAGCGCTGGCGAAGCTCATGTGATGTCAGTCAGCAATGGAACACAGACACACTGGCGCCGGCCAGTTCTTAAAGGGGAGTTCTGATGAAATGTCATCGACCTGAAACGTTAACTTTGTTTCTCTCTTCACAGATGCTGCTGAACCTGCTGAATTTCTCCAGCATTTTCTGTTTTTATCTTAAATTGGAAGGGTTGATTTTGCTCTCCATCCACATCCTGTTCATTGCAGCCTTGAATTTCAGCCTGGAGAGACCTGTACATCAAATCTGCTGGAAAGAACAATAGAGAGACCCAGGGAAAGAGCTCAGAGTGCAGCCCCCACAGTCTCTTCTAAATCGATACAAGGAAGGGCAAATCAAAATGAACCTGCAAAGTGCTGCTCAGTACCCAAAACTCCTTCACACAGCGTTGAATCTCTCCGGAAGTCTCTCTCTCTCTCTCAGAATGCGTGGTGCAAAAATCTCACCAACAAAAAAAGGCAGGAAGCGGTCGCCTTTAAATAACGCTCCCCCAGTCCCTTTCTGACTGCAAAACGCTCCCCTCAACCTGTCGTTGCTAGCGGCAGGCGGTAAGGCAGGGGGCACCACTCAATATCCGGTCCGGGGCGTTGCGCACGCGACTGACGTCACGATATGCCGACGCAGGTGATCGTGGCGGTAGTGTTTAGCGCCGCCGCAAAATGTCTAGTTTACTTCACGAGCGGCGCAAACATCGCCACGCCCGGGCGCTAGTTGCTTTGCGCCCCATTAGCGCCCTCTTAACGCGCTAACGGGAGGCGCAAACCAACTGAATTTTTCCCCCATTGTCTACTATGTCACTAGAGTTTGTGTAGCTTTTGTTGTCACCCTGGCACTACCAATAGTTCACTGCAAAATATGAACAGGCAAAATAGTTCTTCATCAGGAATTCATCTTAGTGAGGTCCTGAATTTCTATTTTAGCCTCGGCAGAGCCTTCATTGGGGAAAAAGTTGGTTATGATAGGATCTTTTTCAAGAGGATCTTTCTCAAGATGTAGTTTATTATAAACAGGGTTTGCCTGTTGATGGCTCATCAGAAGAGATTTAGGAAATGTGCAGAATAAAAGCTGCAACTCAAGACTCAATGAACACTGCAACACAATGAAGAAAAGTCTTATTTTCCCCAATCTTGTGCGCTGCTTCGGCCAATTCCTCCTGGATTGTGCTGATGTAATTAGTGGAAATTTGACACCCTTCTCTTTATGGATGATTCAACTGTTGGTGTATTTTGGTTTTTTTCTGTCTAGTACATGGCCAAAATGACTATGCTTAAGAGAAGGAGCGTTAATCAGGAAAACACATACTACACTGAGCTGATCCTTCAGTGCACTAGTGTGTCCTCAATCTATTCCTTTATCATTAGGCTTGATCCGAAGCTCGCTATCAGCCAGAACCGGAATCATGAATGTATAAACAAAATGTCATCGACCTTTACTATTTTAGAATCTTGTTGCTGAGATTACATTATTTGAACTATGGAGTCACATGGTGTTTATTCAATTTAGCAGTGTTGAAAGAAAATAGCTCCTGTAAGAATTTTGTAAAAACAGACAATTTCTTGTGTTTAACTTGGAGACTTGATCCTTTCACCATTACAAAGCAACACTGTTAAACTGACTACATTGGCCTTAATGAGCACACATCTAACCACAGGCAGCCAGCCTGCTTGCTTTATATAACTACTAGCTGAAGTGCCCGGCGGTGCCGAGGGTCTTTTGAGGGCATGTTGTTGTTGGAAGAGAGAGCGCGACTGGGGGGGAAGAGAGAGCGCGACTGGGGGGGAAGAGAGAGCGCGACTGGGGGGGAAGAGAGAGCGCGACTGGGGGGGAAGAGAGAGCGCGACTGGGGGGAAGAGAGCGCGCGACTGGGGGGAAGAGAGCGCGCGACTGGGGGGAAGAGAGCGCGCGACTGGGGGGGAAGAGAGCGCGCGACTGGGGGGAAGAGAGCGCGCGACTGGGGGGAAGAGAGCGCGCGACTGGGGGGAAGAGAGCGCGCGACTGGGGGGAAGAGAGCGCGCGACTGGGGGGAAGAGAGCGCGCGACTGGGGGGGAAGAGAGCGCGCGACGGGGGGGAAGAGAGCGCGCGACTGGGGGGAAGAGCGAGCGCGACTGGGGGGAAGAGCGAGCGCGACTGGGGGGAAGAGCGAGCGCGACTGGGGGGAAGAGCGAGCGCGACTGGGGGGGAAGAGCGAGCGCGACTGGGGGGGAAGAGCGAGCGCGACTGGGGGGAAGAGCGAGCGCGACTGGGGGGAAGAGCGAGCGCGACTGGGGGGAAGAGCGAGCGCGACTGGGGGGAAGAGCGAGCGCGACTGGGGGGAAGAGCGAGCGCGACTGGGGGGAAGAGCGAGCGCGACTGGGGGGAAGAGCGAGCGCGACTGGGGGGAAGAGCGAGCGCGACTGGGGGGAAGAGCGAGCGCGACTGGGGGGAAGAGCGAGCGCGACTGGGGGGAAGAGCGAGCGCGACTGGGGGGAAGAGCGAGCGCGACTGGGGGGAAGAGCGAGCGCGACTGGGGGGAAGAGCGAGCGCGACTGGGGGGGAAGAGCGAGCGCGACTGGGGGGAAGAGCGAGCGCGACTGGGGGAAGAGCGAGCGCGACTGGGGGGAAGAGCGAGCGCGACTGGGGGGAAGAGCGAGCGCGACTGGGGGGAAGAGCGAGCGCGACTGGGGGAAGAGCGAGCGCGACTGGGGGGAAGAGCGAGCGCGACTGGGGGGAAGAGCGAGCGCGACTGGGGGGAAGAGCGAGCGCGACTGGGGGGAAGAGCGAGCGCGACTGGGGGGAAGAGCGAGCGCGACTGGGGGGAAGAGCGAGCGCGACTGGGGGGAAGAGCGAGCGCGGCTGGGGGGCAGAGCGAGCGCGACTGGGGGGCAGAGCGAGCGCGACTGGGGGGAAGAGCGAGCGCGACTGGGGGGAAGAGCGAGCGCGACTGGGGGGAAGAGCGAGCGCGACTGGGGGGAAGAGCGAGCGCGACTGGGGGGAAGAGCGAGCGCGACTGGGGGGAAGAGCGAGCGCGACTGGGGGGGAAGAGCGAGCGCGACTGGGGGGGAAGAGCGAGCGCGACTGGGGGGAAGAGCGAGCGCGACTGGGGGGAAGAGCGAGCGCGACTGGGGGGAAGAGCGAGCGCGACTGGGGGGAAGAGCGAGCGCGACTGGGGGGAAGAGCGAGCGCGACTGGGGGGAAGAGCGAGCGCGACTGGGGGGAAGAGCGAGCGCGACTGGGGGGAAGAGCGAGCGCGACTGGGGGGAAGAGCGAGCGCGACTGGGGGGAAGAGCGAGCGCGACTGGGGGGAAGAGCGAGCGCGACTGGGGGGAAGAGCGAGCGCGACTGGGGGGAAGAGCGAGCGCGACTGGGGGGAAGAGCGAGCGCGACTGGGGGGAAGAGCGAGCGCGACTGGGGGGAAGAGCGAGCGCGACTGGGGGGAAGAGCGAGCGCGACTGGGGGGAAGAGCGAGCGCGACTGGGGGGAAGAGCGAGCGCGACTGGGGGGAAGAGCGAGCGCGACTGGGGGGAAGAGCGAGCGCGACTGGGGGGAAGAGCGAGCGCGACTGGGGGGAAGAGCGAGCGCGACTGGGGGGAAGAGCGAGCGCGACTGGGGGGAAGAGCGAGCGCGACTGGGGGGAAGAGCGAGCGCGACTGGGGGGAAGAGCGAGCGCGACTGGGGGGAAGAGCGAGCGCGACTGGGGGGGAAGAGAGAGCGCGACTGGGGGGAAGAGAGAGCGCGACTGGGGGGGAAGAGAGAGCGCGACTGGGGGGGAAGAGAGAGCGCGACTGGGGGGAAGAGAGAGCGCGACTGGGGGGAAGAGAGAGCGCGACTGGGGGGGAAGAGACAGCGCGACTGGGGGGGAAGAGAGAGCGCGACTGGGGGGGAAGAGAGAGCGCGACTGGGGGGGAAGAGAGAGCGCGACTGGGGGGGAAGAGAGAGCGCGACTGGGGGGGAAGAGAGAGCGCGACTGGGGGGAAGAGAGAGCGCGACTGGGGGGAAGAGAGAGCGCGACTGGGGGGGAAGAGAGAGCGCGACTGGGGGGAAGAGAGAGCGCGACTGGGGGGAAGAGAGAGCGCGACTGGGGGGAAGAGAGAGCGCGACTGGGGGGAAGAGAGAGCGCGACTGGGGGGAAGAGAGAGCGCGACTGGGGGGAAGAGAGAGCGCGACTGGGGGGAAGAGAGAGCGCGACTGGGGGGAAGAGAGAGCGCGACTGGGGGGAAGAGAGAGCGCGACTGGGGGGAAGAGAGAGCGCGACTGGGGGGAAGAGAGAGCGCGACTGGGGGGAAGAGAGAGCGCGACTGGGGGGAAGAGAGAGCGCGACTGGGGGGGAAGAGAGAGCGCGACTGGGGGGGAAGAGAGAGCGCGACTGGGGGGGAAGAGAGAGCGCGACTGGGGGGGAAGAGAGAGCGCGACTGGGGGGGAAGAGAGAGCGCGACTGGGGGGGAAGAGAGAGCGCGACTGGGGGGGAAGAGAGAGCGCGACTGGGGGGGAAGAGAGAGCGCGACTGGGGGGGAAGAGAGAGCGCGACTGGGGGGGAAGAGAGAGCGCGACTGGGGGGGAAGAGAGAGCGCGACTGGGGGGGAAGAGAGAGCGCGACTGGGGGGAAGAGAGAGCGCGACTGGGGGGAAGAGAGCGCGCGACTGGGGGGAAGAGAGCGCGCGACTGGGGGGAAGAGAGCGCGCGACTGGGGGGAAGAGAGAGCGCGACTGGGGGGAAGAGAGAGCGCGACTGGGGGGAAGAGAGAGCGCGACTGGGGGGAAGAGAGAGCGCGACTGGGGGGAAGAGAGAGCGCGACTGGGGGGAAGAGAGAGCGCGACTGGGGGGAAGAGAGAGCGCGACTGGGGGGAAGAGAGAGCGCGACTGGGGGGAAGAGAGAGCGCGACTGGGGGGAAGAGAGAGCGCGACTGGGGGGAAGAGAGAGCGCGACTGGGGGGAAGAGAGGGCGCGACTGGGGGGAAGAGAGGGCGCGACTGGGGGGAAGAGAGGGCGCGACTGGGGGGAAGAGAGGGCGCGACTGGGGGGAAGAGAGGGCGCGACTGGGGGGAAGAGAGGGCGCGACTGGGGGGAAGAGAGGGCGCGACTGGGGGGAAGAGAGGGCGCGACTGGGGGGAAGAGAGGGCGCGACTGGGGGGAAGAGAGGGCGCGACTGGGGGGAAGAGAGGGCGCGACTGGGGGGAAGAGAGGGCGCGACTGGGGGGAAGAGAGGGCGCGACTGGGGGGAAGAGAGGGCGCGACTGGGGGGAAGAGAGGGCGCGACTGGGGGGAAGAGAGGGCGCGACTGGGGGGAAGAGAGGGCGCGACTGGGGGGAAGAGAGGGCGCGACTGGGGGGAAGAGAGGGCGCGACTGGGGGGAAGAGAGGGCGCGACTGGGGGGAAGAGAGGGCGCGACTGGGGGGAAGAGAGGGCGCGACTGGGGGGAAGAGAGGGCGCGACTGGGGGGAAGAGAGGGCGCGACTGGGGGGAAGAGAGGGCGCGACTGGGGGGAAGAGAGGGCGCGACTGGGGGGAAGAGAGGGCGCGACTGGGGGGAAGAGAGGGCGCGACTGGGGGGAAGAGAGGGCGCGACTGGGGGGAAGAGAGAGCGCGACTGGGGGGAAGAGAGAGCGCGACTGGGGGGAAGAGAGAGCGCGACTGGGGGGAAGAGAGAGCGCGACTGGGGGGAAGAGAGAGCGCGACTGGGGGGAAGAGAGAGCGCGACTGGGGGGAAGAGAGAGCGCGACTGGGGGGAAGAGAGAGCGCGACTGGGGGGAAGAGAGAGCGCGACTGGGGGGAAGAGAGAGCGCGACTGGGGGGAAGAGAGAGCGCGACTGGGGGGAAGAGAGAGCGCGACTGGGGGGAAGAGAGAGCGCGACTGGGGGGAAGAGAGAGCGCGACTGGGGGGAAGAGAGAGCGCGACTGGGGGGAAGAGAGAGCGCGACTGGGGGGAAGAGAGAGCGAGACTGGGGGGAAGAGAGAGCGCGACTTGGGGGGGAAGAGAGAGCGCGACTGGGGGGGAAGAGAGAGCGCGACTGGGGGGGAAGAGAGCGCGCGACTGGGGGGGGGAGGGGGGTTGAGTGGATGGGGAGGTGGAGGGGGGAGGAGTGGGGAGGGAGGGGGGAGTGGGGAAAGGGGAAGTGGGGGAAGGGGAAGGGGGGAAGGGGAGGAGGGGGAGATGAGGGGGAGGGAGGAGGGGGAGGCAGGAGGGAAGGGCGATGGAGGGGGAGGGAGGAGGGGGAGGGTGGGGGGGAAGGGGAGGGAGGAGGGAGGGAGGGAATGGGGAGGGAGGGGGGAAGGAGAGGAGGGGAGGGGAGTGGAGGGAGGGGAAGGGAGAGGAGGGGGAAGGGGGAGGGAAGGGGAGGGGAGGGAGGGGGGGAAGAGGAGGGGGAAGGGGGAGGGGAGGGGTGGGGGGAAGGGGAAGGGGGTGTGGGGATTAGGGGAAGGAGGGGTGGGAAGGGGGTGAACGGGAGGGGTGGAAGGGGGGGGGAGGGGGGTGTGGGGGTGGAAAGGGAGGGGGGAGATAAACTTAAAGTACAGGAAACTTTGTGCTATCCGGCACCCACTCTTCAGAGTTAATGTTGAGAGATACGGAGATTCTTATCTCTGTATTTAACAACAAACACTGTTGCTTAGTAACAGCTTCTAAACACTCAGGTGTGGCCCTGAAGCTCTGTAGCTAAAGCTGTTGCTATAGCGACAGACCTTGCACAGCTACACAGTCGATTGTCTGTCACAGACACAGATTTGGAGCACAGAAGCCCCACCCACTCTATGTTCCTGTCCTAAGATGGCCGCGCATGCACTCTGTTACACACTGAATCAAAATGGCGTCGCACTGAAACTTTTCGCCCTCCTTGACAAAGATGGCTGCCGTTAACCTGGGGCTGTCTGCAGAAGAAATTTCCTCAGCTGCAAACACAGGATCTTCAGATTATTATTCGGGGCTTGCGACCTACCCCAGTTGCTTATGAAGCCTCCCCACCTACTGACCCCGGGAATGGAGCTGAGGCAGCACACCCTCTGCCCTCTGCCAGTGTTTGTCTCTATCTAGGCCGGGAGCCTGGGTCTAGAGTTGCACTGCTGGCAGTTGGAGAAGCCTAGGCCCCGGGCCTGGAAAAACAGTGAAAGGTAGGAGAAAAGATTTACAAATTAATTAACTTTTTTTAAAAAACAATTTGTGTTTTAAAAGCAACTTTTTTTTTGCTGGAAATGTAGATTTGAAAAGAAACACACAGAAAGCGGGAAAAAGAAATGAAAAGTTTAGAATCAAGATGGCGGCGACTCACCTCGGTTCAGAACGATAAGGCCCGCCCGCACACGCACCGATTGGTCGACCGTCAGGTGACCGAAGCGTAGGATTGGTCAATCGTCCCGTCACTCGACCGTAGGAGGGCCCAGCCGCACGCGCCAGCAACCCGGCGTACGATTGGTCGACCTCGAGGTCACTCTATCGCTAATGAGCGGATAATGAGATGCTAATGAGCGGAATGTTGAAGGTTTTTCGGATACCGCGGGCGCAATTTTTGTCCGGCCGAAACATATATACGCTTACCATCGTTTTGGAACGGTGAGCTTTCTTTCGACGTAACGCATGCGTAGGTACGCTCTGTAACTTTCGAGCGCATAGCCAGACAGACGCACACCCGAGGACAGACAGAAGGACAGACAGATAGACAGACAGACAGAAAGAACGATCCGTTTATATATATAGATATATAAGTTAGCGTTCATCATCAAATTTATGGTTGATTTGCAGTACAGTACCATACAGAGCTATTTGTTCTTCGGTTAGAGTTAACATCTCACCCCCTCCTGACCCAACGTCAACAGGTTCTTGATTGCAAACAAGAAATTTCCATTGTAAACAAAGTGGCTGGGCTGGGAGTCTCACAGATGGCGACAGAAGTAAAACTGGACCAATATGATCTTCAAATATGAATTTAAAAGTGAGGGATTTTTGTCTCTTACTGGCAATTCATGTAAATACACTATGGTAAGGGAAAGGTTTCATCACAGATTGCAGTGCCTTTGTAAATGTTTCAAGTCATCCTGAATTGAATGCAATTAATCAAATGATGCTGGTTAATATTGCACTGCAGCAGATACAATCACAGATTGTAGTATAGGTTGCTCATAGATACTAAGAGTATGTGGAAAAATACAACCAAACATCTCGCTTTAAATATCCCCAAAAAAAGGCTGTAGTCTTCAAAAGATTGAGAGGTGCACTGGAGATTTTGATTTTTCAAATGTAGCTTACAATGGAAGTGAACAAGAAAACGGTGACTTTAAATAAAAAGCACAAAGGGGAGTTGAGACAATGATAAGATCACCTATCACTTGTGGCTGATGGTAGGTATCAGCCACACTCAGACAAGATTGCTATCAGTGGGTTAATGCCTTTACAGTGAAAAGCAGGACTTTGAAAGCCCCCTACAGCATGTTATCAGGATATCTGACAGATAGATAGGCCCTTACTCCTCTTTCACTCAAGCACCACTTCCTGAGTAATGAAATGGCAGACACTAAAGGGACAACAGATTCCATGGAAGGATTCAGATGCAAGAGCAAACATTTTACATCGAGCACTTAAAACCAATTTAGCAATGGTAAGAGAGCAAAGTTTTGTAAACACCAGGGTTTATTTTAACCATCATTAGCACCATTTCTTCAAGCTTAGCAGAAAAGGTATTCTTGAAAGGGGGCGACCTCTGCTCTCCTGAAACAATTCAAAAATCATCAGAAATGTATCAAAATCGTGTCTACTTAATACTTATAGGGAAATCCTTTTACATGCAAAATGCTTGGACAGAAAAATTAATTTTGCTGTGACCTAGTTCCAGGATTTAAATGAATTATTTTCATGATCTGCTCAAAATATGGTTTGCCACAATTTTCCTATATTTTAAAAGTTCAACAAAAGCTTTGTCAGTCGGACTGTGATTCCAGTATGTATGCAAGTCTGGTCACTACTAGTTTCCATCTCAACTTGCTGCTTATAACAGGATTCCACTGTAGGTTTATAAAATACACTACTCCAATCACTGTTTAAGTGACGTCTCAACCCCCATCCCTGCAGAAAAGATCTCGAAGAAGAGCAGGGGCGTTCTCCCCGGTGTCCTGGCCAATATTTATCACTCAACCCAACACCTAAAAACAGATTATCTGGTCAATTTCACATTGCTGTTTGTGGGAGCTAGCTGTGCGCAAATTGGCTGCCGCGTTTCCTACATTACAACAGTGACTACACCTCAAAAAGTACTTTATTGGCTGTAAAGCGCTTTGGGCTGTCCGGATGTCGTGAAAGCCGCTATAGAAATGCAAGTCTTTCTTTCCTTTTTCTTTATGACGCTTCTCAAAACAAAAAGTTTTAATACGGAATTTGATGAACTACTGACATCTCCACAAGAGTATGAGTGTAATCTTACAATTAAAATATCAAGCACTGCCTTACTGACCAAGCTGGGATTTGGTACCTTGTCTCCATTAGCACAATGGATTAGTAACCCATCGCCTTAACTTCTGGGCCGCCTCAGCACTAACTTACTTCTCAAATGGAAAATTTGGTGATGGCAAGATCAATGTTCACCGGCAAGAGGACTGATAAAAGGGGGGAAATTTTCACATGAACATAAACAAAAGCAACAACTTGGATTTATATAACGACTTTAACGTAGTAAAGTGTCCCAAGGCGCTTCACAGGAGGGTTAACAGACAACATTTGACACAAGCCACATAAAGAAATATTAGGACAGGTGACCAAACGCTTGGTCAAAGAGGTAGGTTTTAAGGAGCAACTTAAAAGAGGAGAGAGGTAGAGAGGTTTAGGGAAGGAATTCCAGCGCTTAGGGCCTCGGCAGCTGAAGGCACGGCTGCCAATGGTGGAGCGATGAAGTTCGGGGATACACAAGAGGCCAGAACTGGAGGAGCGCAGAGATCTCAGAGGGTTGTAAGGCTGGGGGAGGTTAGAGAGATAGGAAGGGGTGAGGCCATGGAGTGATTTGAACACAATGATCAGAATTTTAAAATTGAGGTGTTGCTGAACCGGGAACTCTCTGAGAAATGGGTATGAGCAAGTACACAGAAGTAAACAATAGATGAGCGGTCTGCTGGGATTGTGACCTTGCTGTTAGGGCTATAACCATCTGCAAAAATAGAAAGCTAAAAACAAGAGAGCCTGGCCAAGGAATGATTTGTTGATTATTTCATGTGTGTTTAAGACAGTCTTTTTAGAGAGAGCGTTGCATTATTTTTTATATAATTTACCTCATCTGTTACAGAACACTTTTTAATTGCAATAAAGAAAAAGTAAGCTTTTATCTACAGGATTAGATTTGAGGTTAGAAAATAAAGCAGATCTTATTTATTTACATTATAGATCTCCCAGGAACTATACACGAAAGATGAAATAAGATTCTGATTAAATTACCAAAGGAGGTTTGAGAAGGAAGGCTTTTTTTTCCATAGCCAATCTTGCTTTAGCATTCCAGCCCGCATCAGATTCTGCTGCATCGTCTCCACGGAGGCTGCCAATAACTAGCTAAAATTCCAAAGAAATTTTTCCCAAGGAAGTAATTAGTTTTCATTTAGTAGGATGACAAATTGATCCAGCGTGAATCACACCTAGCTATGAATCTAAACTAAACTGCCGTGTCTGCGGCTCCAGTGGCCAAGCCACAGGTGTAAAGATGTGTTTACTCTACGGAAGCACAACCACCCCCGCCCCCCCCCCCCCCCCCCGCCTGCACAACCCCTTCAGTATTGGGTGTGAAGCTGAACCGAAGAGAGAGAGAGAAAAAAAGGCACAGTTCTGCTTTTGAGTTCATTATCGCCTCGCTTAAAGCGTGAAGATAGTGTGAAATGGGTTAGTTGCAAGAATGCTTCTGTTAGTGGCAAGCTGCACATCATTAGGAATCGAATGAATGATATTGCGGAGTGGGACAGAAATGATTTGACTGTCAAGTTAGGGATCTGAAAAGACCTGGAAGAGGACCAAATAACTAGAGCGAAGGCGCGGCGCGCCGTTGCTCTGAATAGCTGCAGCAGCACTCAGAGACCTGATCATTTGACACAAAGAACAACCAGTACATTAATGGTAATGACAGTTAAATAGCCACAGCAATGATACCATTCAATCTAAAAATGTTTTCTGAGAGTGTAACGGTTCAAATGAAGGTTTTTTTCAAACTTGTTAATAGGTGTTTAAAATTATGAGGAATTTTGATAGAGTAGATAGGGAGAAACCGTTTCCACTGACAGGAGGATTGGTAACCAGAGGACACAGATTTATGATAATTGGCAAAAAAAAAAGCCAGGGGGGAGATGGGGAGAATTTTTATTTTTTTTACTCAGCGAGTTGTTATGATCTGGAGCTCACTGCCTGAAAGTTTGGTGGAAGCAGATTCAATGGTAGCTTTCAAAAGAGAATTGGATATGTACTAGAAAAGGGAAAAATTGCAGGTCTATGGGGAAAGAGCAAGGGAGTGGGACTAATTCGTACTTCTTTCAAAAAGCTGGCACAGCCACGATGGGCCTAATGGCCTCCTTCTGTGCTGTAAGATTCTATTATTCTGTATAGACCTCCCATGACATGATCTCTAAAGCAGTGCACTCTGTGGGAGACAGCTGTTTCAGGGCCATGGTAGCTGGTACAGTTCATAATCTACATAGCTAGTTGTGACACAGCGTGTGGTTATTGAGTCCTATCTGTTCTCCCAAAAGTATATCCCTTCCAACGCATTTATGATTTAAGCCTTTTGAATACTGTTGCACAGCTTATAGCACAACAGGAGTGTGGAATATTTTTTAGTGGACCTAGGACTAATCCAGAGTGACTGTTTAAATGAAATATATCAGTCACATGGCTGTGAATAATTCTCTGTGTAGTCATGACACTCTGCACAATGAATATGACCTCAAAATCATATCAATTTAAACAATTGCACATAGATTGTTTTGAAGTACATTTTGTAAATAAAGGCCCAGATTATACAGTAGTTGATCTAGGGGTAGATTTTAAACTTGGCGCCGGCCATAAAACTAATGTTACAGATCGGCTGCCCATTACAGAAATCACCCATTTTCATTTCTGTGGAAATCTACCCCATACTCTTTACCATATAGTCCAATCAGGTCGATAAATTACCTTGAAATTTGCATTAGCCACGCTGTACAAAAAAAAAAAGAGTATTATTTTTCCCTTCTTCCTCATCCACTGCAAAGCTTGTGAGCACCGGTAGTAAACAAATGTGATATAGCGGACTTTCCCGAAACAGGCTTAGCTATTTTTCCAGCAGTTGCCCTAAATGCCTCTGGATGGTAACTAGTGCACCTCTTTAAAGCCATGAGTTGTGCTGTTATTGGTAAATAGATTTGCAACCTGCCCGTATTGTTTCCAGCAGCCTTCAGGAATTCCAAATTATTCCCTGTCTTTGCACATCAGACGTATTTGCATTCCAACAAAACAAGCAAAAACGATCCTCCTGTTACTTCGCAATATAAAGAACATAATGATTTATTGCAGGGCAGAGACTGGAACTGAGCCAAGAAGGCAAAGCTTCTTCAACTGAACCCAATTTGCTTGGGCTGGATTCGGTTTCAAATTTGGCAGATTTCTCTGTTCTTTAACCTATTCAAATGATAAGCAAGTTAGTCATTGGAGCCAAGCCAGATTTACCTGGACCATTGGCTGTGACACAGCAAATGGCTGTAGAATTTGAATGGCTTTGATCTAAATTAAGCTTGGATGGATGCGAGACATTTGAACTGAACAGAGTAGAAATTTGGAACCAAGCCTTGTTCACTCATCCCTACTGCGCAATATAAACACAAATACAGTGCAGTATAGAAGGTAGTTTCCTACTTCATTGCATCAGCAAAAGCTAATGCAGAAATTCAGAAATGACAAACTTCAGGAGGTCTGAGGCATACAACTTACTTTTTGGGAGGTCAGAACCTCTAGACAACTTCAGTATTAAAATACTTTGGTGCAGAAATTCCGATCCCTACGGGTGTGTACGCGCTGTGTACTCACCCGTAGGGACATCGGAAATGCTGGTTTTAGGCATGCACTGCGCATGCGCTGGAAACCGGCATTTCCGATCTGTCAAGAAAGCTCTTGACAGATCCTCCGGCTGCCCTAGAGCAGGGCCTCTGCGGGCGGATAGTTCCGCTTTTTGGAGACCCTCCGCCCGCAGAAAACACTTACAATTCTAGCGCCTTACGCCTGCTTTTACCAGGATAAGAGCTTAAAAAAAGTTTTTAAAATTTCCACGGATTTATCATTTAAAAATACTTTAAAGAAAGGTAAGTTTATTTTTAGCCCCATTAAAAACTTCAATTATTTTTTCAAAAATTTAAAATTTTTGTTTAAAATAGTTAATTTATGTAATTTAAAGTCATTTTAAAAATGTATTTAAAGTTTTACTATGTTTTGGGGGTGATCTCCATTCGTATATTTGACAGGTCTTCCCATCAAGTGTATGAAGGGAGATTCCCTTCTCTGATTGGCTCCCCATGGCCCACGTGATCCCAGGGATGCTGCAAACCGCCTGCGCCCCCGGGATACGTGGGCCCTGTGCACAGACAGTTTGGAGAGGCCCAGCATCGGAACTCTGCGCCTCCCGGGAGCCCTCCGGTCTTGGCGCAGATTTTTCCAGATCGCAGCCTTCCGCCCGTGGGAGGCCTGCGATCGGAATTTCTGGGCCTTTATTTTTGTTCATGGAAGATCTCAAGCAACAGAAATGCATCACATAAATAAATGGCCCTCATTAAATTCAGCTACTTGAATTCAGCCTGGTATTATCAGATTATTTTATGCAGTAACTTGATTGTCTGCCCATCTTTGGCCACAGTTAATATCTCAAGACTTTTTCAATACTTTCTAGTGACTGACCATATTGGAGTTGGGACTAAAAGGCAGAGCAAATCTCTCAATATAAGCACTTGAGCAAATACAATTGTCCAGAAAAAGACAATCTACTTGCTCATTAGAAATTCAGTTTTCTACTTTTGCTCTCTCTCCTTGGCCATCGTTCCTGTCAGACAGCGACTATTAATATTGATCTTGACCTGTCTGCAGCCTTTGACATGGTTGACCACACTATCCTCCTCCAGCACTTCTATTCTGTCATCCAACTGAATGGGACTGCCCTCGCCTGGTTCCATTCTTATCTATCCAGTCATAGCCAGAGAATTACCTGCATTGGCTCCTCTTCCCGTTCCCACACCATTACCTCTGGAGTCCCCCAACATTGGTCTCCTCTTATTTCTCATCTACATGCTGCCCCTTAGTGACATCATCAGTAAAAGCAACGTCAGGTTCCACATGTACGCTGATGACACCCAGCTCTACCTCATCACCACCTCTCTCGACCCCTCCACTGTCTCCGATTTGTCAGACTGCTTGTCCGACATCCAGTACTGGATGAGCAGACATTTCCTCCAACTAAATATTGGGAAGACCGAAGCCATTGTCTTCGGTCCCTGCCACAAACTCCATTCCCTAGCCACTGACTCCATCCCTTACTCTGGCAACTGTCTTGGGTTGAAACAGACTGTTTGCAACCTTGGTGTTGTATTTGACACTGAGCTGAGCTTCTGACCACAAATCCACTCAATCACCAAGACCGCCTACTTCCACCTCCATAACATCGCATGACTCTGCCCCTGCCTCAGCTCAGCTGCTGCTGAAACCCTCACTCATGCCTTTGTTACCACGAGACTTGATTATTCCAATGCTCTCCTGGCCAGCATCGAATCTTCCAACCTACATAAACTTGAGCTCATCCAAAACTCTGCTACCCGTATCCTAACTCGCACCAAGTCCTGTTCACCCATCAGCTCTGTGCTCATTATAATTCTCATCCTTGTTTTCAAATCCATCCATGGCCTCGCCCCTCCCTATCTCTGTAGCCTCCTCCAAGCCTTAGAGATCTCTGCGCTCATCCAATTCTGGCCTCTTGTGCATCCCCATTTTTTTTTTTTAAATCGCTCCACCATTGGCGGCCGTGCCTTCAGTTGCCTAGGCTCCAAGCTCTGGAATTCCCTCCCTAAACCTCCCCGCCTCTCTACCTCCTTTATGATGCTCCTTTAAAACTACCGCTTTGCCCAAGCTTTTGATCATTTGTCCTAATATCTTCTTTGGTGGCTGGATGTCAAATTTTGTTTGATAATGCTCCTGTGATGCGCCTTGGGACATTTTACTGTGTTAAAGGTGCTATATAAATGCAAGTTCTTGTTGTTGATCCAAAACATCCCACATAGCTGCAAATTGGTCTCAAGCCATTTCCTTTTTGGACAAATAACCTGTAGAATGCAACAGACTGAACAAAATAAAACTTTATTAGGTAGTCTACAGCTATACAGTTTGCACAAGAGAGAAAACAAGACCACCGTAGATCTTGGATTTACTGCAGCTTAACTTACAGAAGCAGAACTGTTTGCTCATAATGGGCAAGATCTAGAAGATGTGGGAGCAGGGAAAGGAAAAAGATTATTCTGTCCAAAGACCAAGTTCTGTTCTTAAATGAAAGTATTCTTTTAAACAGCTCATCGTTTAGCTTCAAACAATAAAGTTCTAAGAAGGTAACTTATTTTGATTGACAGTCACCAAAATTCAAATCTATATATAATTCTAAAATGAATTAGACTATTTGGACCATAGTAAGATCATCCAGGTATGGCTGGTAACATGTCATAGAAGCACACAATTGGTTGATGCCTAAAGTCAAAACAGCACACTGCCAAATTGTAACTCGTTTACCCCAAAATGCTCAAAGTTGTAAAACAGATTCTATTAGCTATTAAAATGTTGATCAGTGCTATACTCATCCTGAGTTAATGTGCAATACTGTAGAATTCAGAATAAATTTTAATTTGAAAGTAGTGTTCATCTACTCCTACTTTGTCAGGAGAACACCATTCTATTAATGGCATTGTTTGTTAACACTCAGATCCATTAAACTGTTATCAACTGCAATTACTGGCTTCTGAACCAGCAAGAGGAATTAATCAACAGTACCAACATTGTGCTTAAATGGATTAGCTGGCAACTTTCTTAAGACTATGCTTCTTTTTAATCCTCTAGGTCCTCCTTTGTTCCCACAGAGCCGTTTATTCAGCTAGAATGTGAAGTAAACCTCCATGCTTGTAGCTCACTTTGGAAATGCTGGCGGCTAATGGGTCCTTTATTAAAACGCAATGCTCAACAGTTTGCAGAGCTCAGTCTACACCCACTAGCATTTTTGCTAAAATTATGGTTGCACGAGTTAAGACTGTCAAGTTCTGGACATTATTAAAATGATAAAAGACTCAATACTTGCCTAGAATTTTTTAAGTTGATCCATGTTATTTATTTGGATTGAGATTTATTTAACTTCAATTTAGATTCAAGTTACATCGATCAACTTTGTTTGATTCTGAAATGTCTCAGGGCATCTGCTAAAGTTGATTGGGATGAACAGAGCTGTCTCAACACAGCACTGAAGGAGTCTAACTAGCTTCTCAAAGTCATCCTGCATTACCTACCTCAATGATCACAAAAAAACTGACTGACAACAACCCTTGCAGTATCAAGTCAACAGGATATTGTAACCGAGTATGCACTTAAATCAGATAGGAATCAGCCCTGTAATGCCCAGACTGCAGACAGATACTCAACCTGTGAGCCCCCAAAAGCTCAGTAGGCAGATAAGGATTAATTACATGGAAGGGCTGAAATATAGCAGGTGGATTTCAAAGTGGATAATAAATGTAAGGTAGTCTTTAACCCAAAAGGGTCCTATTTTGAAGTCTCCACTGGCAGATGCCAAAAATAAAAAGGATTTGTAAGTGATCAATTCTCAGCCTCTGAAAGCATCTGGTCAGTGTGAAACAATTATTAAGCCATGCCTCTGCAGGGCATTGAGCTACAAGTCAGAACTATTCACAATGACATTGTACAGATGAATGTTGAGGCCAATCCTGGAGAACCGTGTGCAGGTTTGGTCATCCTAACTCAAAAAGGGTTTTGTTGCATTAGAAAGGATTCGGAGAAGAATGAGCAGGATGATTCTCGGCCTTAGGGGACTAAGTTATGAACAAAGGCTACAGTTATTTTCACTGGAGAAAAGATGACCGAATGGGGATATGATACAGGTCTTCCGCAATAAAAGGTACAGATGAAGTGGACGTAAATAGGACTTATCCTGGACAATGAACACAGTACCAGAGGAATTAAGCTAAACATTCTCAAGTCTTAAGCAAGGTTACATAAGAAATAGGAGCAGGAGTAGGCCCCTTGAGCCTGCTCCGCCATTCAATAAGATCATGGCTGATCTGCTACCTCAACTCCACTTTCCTGCACTATCCCCATATCCCTTAATATCCAAAAATCTATCGATCCCCGTCTTGAATATACTCAACGACTGAGCCTCCACAGCCCTCTGGGGTGGAGAATTCCAAACACTCACCACCCTCTGAGTGAAGAAATTTCTCCTCATTTCAGTCCTAAATGGCCGACCCCTTATTCTGAGACTGTGACCCCTGGTTCTAGACTCCCCCAAAGGATACTCAATATGTGGAACAAACTCCCAGAAAAGGTCACTGATTTGAGGGTCAACTGACATCTTTAAATAGGAGCTGAATTAATATCTATTAAGAAGCAAGATTGAGGGTTATAGAGATATTTAACTTGCTTGATTTCTTTTCAGGTGAGGTTTACCCAAAACTCTCTGTTCGATTTCTTTAAGTCCAGTTTCTACCCGCCTCAAACACCAAGCCTACTCTCGCCAAAGTTTTAAATGACTTTTTCTGTGATTGCAATCGTGATGCACTATTCCTCTTGACTTCTCTGCAGTATTTGAAACAGCTGACCATGCTATAGTTTTCCAGCCTCTCTCCTCCATTGCCCTGCTCCGTGGGATTACCCTCCAGTGGTTCCACTCCTACCTGTACAAATGGCCTTTCCTTGGCCCCCCCTCCTCTCTCTTGTGTACATCCGCCAGCATGGGATCAGTTTTCAGCTGTACACTTATAATAGGCAGCTCTACTTCTCCACTTCTCCAATATTTCTCTTGATCCCACAACAATTTCTTTGCTGTCAGACTGTGCATCCGACATAAGGCCGTCTATGAATCACAAATTCTTCGAAATGAGCATCGGGAAGACCAAAGCCATTATTTTCGGCCTCTGCCACTGAGACTATCACCCTCTCTGACCACGTGCTTGGGCTGAAGCAGGCTATGGGAACTCTTGGTGTCTGTTGGAACCGAGCAGGGCTTTGAACACATCGGGCTGGATTTTCATTGAGGAGGTGGGACTACAACTTTTGGGGTTGTAGTCCCGCCTCCATCGAGTTCTAGCCAACCCACGCGATTTAGATTTGATTGACCTTGTTGAGCCCGCCCAGCAGGCTCAGCAGGCCAATTAAGGGCCACCCGGCAACAGGTGATGTCACAGATTGAAATTTCATCTGTCAAGAGCTTTTGACAGATGACATATGAGCATTTGACAGTTGTTTGAAGCTGTCAAACACTGACAATCTGTACTCCAGGTTAATTCCTTCTTCTCAGGATGATTTAGAGATCTCCCCGGAACAGAAAGCAGAAGCTGCAGATTTTGACAGCTGGCGGCCATTCTGCTTTGTGCGCCGGTGAGATGAGGGACTCCCGAGACCTGAAGGAAGGAAGGCTGAAAAGGTAAGTAAAGGTTAGTAGAACTTCTTTAAACACTTTACACACACCAAACACACTTACCTCTGCACTCATGTACCCATCATTCACCTGAACACCGGACATCTGGAACCCTCCAAGCCCTTCATCCCGACGGCCCGCCTCGCTAACTTGGTGTGGTTTGGAGCGGTCGGGAATCCCACATTTCAACAATGAAAATAGGGATTAGGCTAAAAACCGTCTGTTAACTACCTGTTAACAGGCAGTTAATTGGCACTAATCCCCTTCCCGCCTCGGGGAGGCGGGTCCCAGTGTGGGGCGGGTACCCGCCTCCTTTGAAACTGGCCAGACGGCCCCTCAAGCTTGCTTAACCATTCAATAAGATCATGGCTAAACTTCTACATCAACTCCACTTTCCTGCCCATCCCCATATCCCTCAATTTCCTTAGTGTCCAAGAATCTATTGATCTCAGTCTTAAATGTACTCAACGACTGAGCATCGCTCAGCGCTCTGGGGTAGAGAATTCCAAAGATTCACAACTCGCTTAGTGAAGAAATATCTCATCTCAGTCCTAAATGACCGACCCCTTATCCTGAGTCTATGCCCCCTAGTTCTAGACTCTCCAGCCAGGGGAAACAGCCTCTCAGCATCTACCCTGTCAAGCCCCCTAAGAATTTTATACGTTTCAATGAGATCATCTCTCATTCTTCTAAACTCCAGAGAATATAGGCCCATTCTACTCAATCTGTTCTTGTTTGACAGCCCCCTTATCACAGGAATCAATCCAGTGAACTTTCGTTGCACCCCCTCTAACGAAAGTATATCCTTCCTTAAGTAAGGAGACCAAAACTGTACACAGTATTTCGGGTGTGGTCTCACCAAAACCCTGTATAATTGCAGCAAGACTTCCATGCTCTTACACAGTAACCCCCTTGTAATAAAGGCTAACATACCATATGCTTTTGTCAGCTCCAGACTTCATTTCCCTAATGTCCTATTCACTGGCCTCTCATCTTTCACCCTCCATAAACTCCAAGTGGTCCTAAACGCAGCCGCCTATATCCCGTCCTATACAAAGCTCCACACTCCCATCAGCCCCTTTCTGGCTGACCTATATTGACTTCCAATCCTCCAATATGTTAAATGTAAAATCTTCACCTGATCTTCAATGTCCTCCCACCCTATCTCTGCCGTCTACTCCACCCTTGTGTCTCGGCACTAACCCTAAATTTGTAGACATGCTGGCACTGGTTCTTCCCCCTTTGCTTTAGTACTCATGTCACTTGTTCATATGGATAGGAATATGTGTTGTGCATCAACATATGAGAAACATACAGTAACCACCAAGAAGTTGTAATCAGATACTTTTTTATCTCCTCGCTAGAAAATGATATTTCCTGCATCTTTTCCACTCTGAAAAAGCTGAACATTTAAACAGTATCTAATGAGGAGTGTATTACATAACGGCACCATAATCACGAGGCTCCAATAATATCAACTGAAAGAACAAAACCCAAGTGGTTTATAAAACCTCCTGAGCACTGAATTTACATTCCAACCTTGCAACTTTCTCAGTGATAATGTTTCTAAATGTCCCCAAGGCTCAGGGGCAAAGTCTCCATGTTTGAGCCTTATTGACCAGGAAGGTCCCAAGTTTGATCCGCACTCTGCGCCGAGTTAGCTCATCTCAACTAGGGCAACAGATGGGATTACTACAATTGACCACAGCGATCCTGGGTGAGAAAAGGAAAAATTGGCCAGGGTTCCTGTAACTGATTGCTATCCACTGGCAGAAGTGCGCTAGTGTGGATATTAAGTGAGATCAGGATTGTACTCAGTCCTCCATCACCTCCAAGTTTCCCTCCAAGTCACACACCATCCTGACTTGGAAATATATCGTGGTTCCTTCATCGCCGCTGGGTCAAAATCCTGGAACTCCCTCCCTAACAGTACTGTGGGAGTACCTTCACCTTACGGACTGCAGTGGTTCAAGAGGGCGGCTCACCGCCACCTTCTCAAGGGCAATTAGGGATGGGCAATAAATGCTGGTCTTGCCAGCGACGCTCACATCCCAGGAACAAACAATAATTTTTTTTTTAACATATTTATTGTCTGCGAAGAATGGGCTGCAAATTTACTGGGTTGGGTTGCGTAGGCGTGGGTGAGCGGAGTTTCGGACGGGAAGTCCGGCTTTCCCCGCATGTTGTGCAACCTTTGGCCTGGACGTGTTCACCGCCTGGAAGTCAGCCTGATTGGTGGGGAGCACTCCAGAGGAGGCTTCAGGACCAGGTTGGTCCAATCCCCGAACCCCAGAGAGGCTCCGATCTCGAGGGGGGTCCGATCCCCGACCCTGGGCAGGGGTCCAATCAATTTCAATTTTTCAATTTTTATTTGTCACATAACCAAATACAACAAGTGAAATCCAGTCAGTGAAATGCTTTTTTCTTAACGAGCCGAGCGCACCAAGCAGCAAAGGACACTTAGCTGCCTGGTACGCACGGAGCCCGCAAGGACGGCAGCCATCTTCATCGGCGCCATCACAATAGGGTCCGCTCTCGCCTCGCTCCGCCTTTCCCGCACTCCTGCCCGACAATCTTCAGCCGCCGTGGAACCGACGTCCCGGGGCCTACTTCTCCCTGGCTCTCCTTCCACCCGGTCTGACCTCCGAGCCTCCAGTGGTGTCCGACCTTCCAGGGCCTGCTTTTCCCGCCCTCGGTCCGCTGGCCGCCTCCCCTCCTACCGGTTTGACCTCCGAGCCTCCCGCCACTGTGCTACAGCGGGTTGTCGTGGCCTCCATCGCTGCTTCTGCTGCCTCCCCGCTGACTCGCCGAACTCATCAGCGCCGATACACAGCGTCTGTAGTGGGAGTGGGCCGACCGACTGAGGGAGAGCGCTTACCCTGCGACCGCCATCTTGGAAAAAAAATCCCAGGGGGTGGGGGGTGGCAATCTGATGGTGGGGGGACCAGGAGGAAGCACTCCTACTCCTCCTGGCCAACAAGGAGTGCTTCCCGAGGCTGTCCTCTCCTCGCTGCAGCTGACAGGCTTCCCGGTGCCCGTAAAACCTCCAAAGCAGCTTAAATCCGAGGCTTCCAATCTTATTCAAAATGTCAACCCGCCTCCTAGGAGCGGGTTGGCTGCCCGCCCCATGTCCTGCCTCAGTAAAACTCGGAAGTTGGCGGGTTGGTGCCAGCTTGCCGACACGCTCAGAAGTTTTGCCCATTTAACCCCTCGCCCGTACCCACTCCCACGTTAAATTCCCCCCCAATATGTATCTGAATATGTAATGTGAGGTTGCAAGGCAGTCGCTTGCATAGATATTACAGAATATGAAGAGTCATCATCATGGTACACATAGGATCAGGCAGCACTCAGGTACAGATTTTACAACTTAACTATTCTAAAATAGAGAATATGCTTCTTAGCTAGGGGATGCCAAACACTCCTTTTCAAAAAATATAATGAATTGTCCATTGTGCCATCTATTCCTTCCTCGACTGTCGCCACATTTTGTTTCTGATGGCACCTGGTATGAGAAAAACATGGAACATTGTGGCAAGAGGGAATATGAGCAAGTTCCTGCCTGAGGTTTGTTACTGTCTGCTACATGTTCAAAAAAGTAAAACAAGCTGTCCGTTCTCTACAAGGACTATTTCCTATTGGCTCAATCAGCAAGTGGAAGTGAGCTCTGCAGACCGCGAAGGGTTCACGTTAGTCCCTGGTCTAGGCTGACACATCTGATCTCAGCCAAGGTGGCAATGATAGGACAAGTACAATTTCCCCTCTGAGCTACAGAGGGGAAAAAATGAACCCCCCATTTCCAGTTCTGATCAATATCCAGTGACTCTTGATGTAGAGTAAGTGTGTGTGGATGGGAGCAGACTCAGGCTCAACTAGGAGACCCCCATGGTTGATTAGTTCCAACATTGTCCAGGCTGTGTGAGTAAGTACACTGGAGGGCGGCAGGTCCCTGCGGAACTATACCCCAGCAGACACCGTCTGCAGTGGAGGAATAGTCTTGCTTTCAGTATAAAATCAATTATCGTTACCCAGAGTTAAAGGGCACTTTCATACGGCAACTGCCACCGCACCATATTTTATGAAACTATCTGAGCACAACTATATTTGTACGATGTCAGTGAAAAGCAATCATTTAAAGAAAATCATCTTAAATGCTTTTGATTTTGTGAGATGAAGTTGAAAGGATTACACTCACAACTTCTCACAGAAAGCATTTTCTTTTGGCATTGATGTTGAGATGTGTTTAATCAGCTAGCAACATAAAGGATTAGTCTCAGTCTATTCCCGTCAGCGACACAAAACTAGCCTTGAATTCAGCAGCCTTGCAGTTCAAATGAGAATCAGGTTAATCGTGTGGAGAATGCTGTCGCCACTTTCAAGTAACCCACTGCCTTCGCTAACCTTCAGGTTCAAAACATCTCTACAACCGAGATGGCTATTATTTTTACTCACAACGGGCAGTTCTAGTTAATACCAGTCATCATTTTTGCTGCAGTTTTATTCTGCTATCTGATGAAACCAGCTACGGGGAAGAACTGCTCTGGTCACTGTGTGCAGCAAAATTGTAAATGTGTTGAAAAAGCTGTTTGCATTCTGCTATACTCCACTGCCAATTCTTTGCACTGGGTTTTGACAATTTGACTCTTGATTATTGCTAAAAGCAGGGCTCAACAGAACAACTTGCATTTATATGGTACCTTTAATGCAGAAAAACTTTGCAAGGTACTTCACGGGAATGTAAAAAGACAACACCGGGAATGACCATCGCATTGAGTGGTTATAAACACAGAAAGGAAATTAGAAAATGAACAGCAAATGTTACTCAGTTTCTTACATTTTATGCTGAGAACTTAATTACTTTACACCAACACAATGAATTATGTATACAGTTTAATTTAATACAAGAGGAAAAAACTGTCTATTACCCAATAACTTTTAACAGTATCACTAGCCAGTTATTATAATGATGTAACAGCAGACTCTGCAATGCAATGATGTATTTATTTTCAAGTTACAGTGGAAGATTTTTTTCCAATTAATTACCGATAATTATTTTGGAATTTTACTAAAATTCTTGTCTGCTCACATTTCATTTCTGGATAGCTTTTGCACAGAATGCCATACAGCTGTGAATGTTACAAAAAAAACAGCAAATAGAATATAGGACTGTGTCAGTGAAAGGATTAAACAGGCAGTGTCATCATGCCTCGCAAAGCTGCCATTTGTGCTCATAAACAAATGGGTCAATTTGGAAAACAGAAGACTGCAGAAGAATTCCACCATGATCTTCACATCAGTGCAATTAAACTTCGAGAGGAATCTTTGCGTGGGACTGGGCACCTTTGAAATTCTTCACCACCTGCCTGGTTGTAAAGCTCACAATTGGCACACCATCTTGGCCAAACGCATACTTGCTACCGCTGCAGTTAAGCTTTTACGTTAGAAAATCACTTTGAGAAGTTCAGTAATCCCGTAAACTTCTGCTACGCCTTTACTTTGTGGATGGACTGCATCGTGTACTCGAGTGACTGGCGACGGAACGTGCGATCACCCGGTATGCCATGGTTTCTGGCTGACAGGCAATCTCCAATGGCTGGCAAGGTCTGTGTGTGTGCACCAGGGAATTGAAAAGTTATATTACTGACCTGTACAAACAGGCTAAGCAATCAACCTACCAGCTGCCCCAACCTCCATTGGAGCTTCTGTCCCTGGCGGCACCAAGAAAAAATACCTCTATGTGAGCGTTCCCAAGCCAGGGGCCGAGTGTGGCACCTCGTCTCAATGTAGCATAAGTGGTTCCCAGCATCAGGCTGTATTCTGTCCCTCCAGTGACAAGGCAGTGGTGGCCTTGTGCCCGCACGACGTAAAATGTTTTTAAAAAACCTGTGTATTTAGGGTATGAATGATACCAACATCTTGATGACATAAAAGGTATATTTCTAGTTTAAATGACATTTCGAAGTTTGGGGTATCAAAGCCACTTTAAGTGTGTCGGTTTTGGGGACCGATGCACAAAACTAACATAAATACAATGTGTGTGTTAAATTATCCAAAGCTTGCTTCACGGTACTCAGCATGGCATTGGCACTGTGTGAATGAGTCCACGGGCCACTGAATGGGTTAACCTTCCATGATACGGAGCCAGCAGCTTCCTTATATTATGTTATGGCAGGTAGAAGACTAATAACATTAAATTACAGTCTGAAAAATCTCCAATATGCTGCGTTTGTTGCTCGCAGCCCTACAGTGAGACAGTGTCTCCAGGCATCTGAATGTGACATGTTTAACTTATTACAGAGTCTGCAGCTATACCGCGCCGATGAAGCCTGTGGCTGCATGTGGCTATTATATATTATTTATGGTGCCTATAAAACAGAATTTGCAGTAAATGTTAGACAAAGTTAAATATGTTACCATTTCAAGAGCAAAAATATACAACAGAGAAGATTCTGTCCTCATTATTGTATTTATCAAGCCTTTCCTACAAACACTGCAGTTTTTCTTCCTCAAAAAAAACCTGAATAAACATGAAAGCCTTTCAGTCTTGCCTGCGCTGTCAACAAAGAGCAATAAAATAACAATAAGTGCCTCAGCGTGATGTGTTTGACAGGACTCCCCTCTGCTGCAGATCTTTTCAATTCCAGCTTGCAGGTAAGCTATATAATCTCTTGCTCTCTTGGGAATCCTGAATCCGATGACCTCCGAACCCTCACAGTTGGATGGATGACCGGAGATTTGTCCCGCTCATCATCAGCTAATAACCATTTGAGTAGAAGGAGATGACTCACACCTGCTGCCCAGTGTGGGGCGAGACCCGTCTCCAAAGTGAGTGGATCAATGGGGAAGGAGACGCAGACAGCGACACATCCACTCCTCGCCCGCACTAGAATTGCAAATTCAAAGCCTTGCTTGTAGCTCATTAGTTCCCTAAAAGGCTCTGATTTGCCGCTAACTAGTGCCTCAGCTGCTGTCTTTTTTGATTATGGTTGCTACGTTCAGGAGCTGCTGCTGCTGTTCAGGAAGCTGTGAGCGCTCAAGACGAATGACGTGCAGCTGTGGGCATTGGGGATCAGCAAAAGGTTCGGTTTTAACAAGCCCCCTCTTAATGGCTTACTCGCTCACATTTCCTTCTGGACATCTAGGAAGAACTGATTTAACTGCTTCATTAAAATAAATATTCCTCGCCACTGTTTCCTAAAGAAAAGTTACCCTCATGCAAAGGTATTAAAAATGCTATTTTAATTAGTAACAGGCAACAATAAAAAAAAATCTCAATCAGCAACATAATGATGCCATGACATCCATACAGACACCGAGATAATTGATTGGCGCCTGGTTCATGGCTTGGATCATTCCATTCCTACTTCCATCCCCCACAGTGCCCAACACACCCAAAAGGCAACAAAAGCCACATTGTTTAGCTGAAGGAATATTGGTCGTTGATGAATCAAAGGCAGTAGGTCATGAATATCAGTGCACGATTGCTTGAATTGGTAGTGTTGGTAACTGTGGTGACATTCCCGAGTATGCAGCAATCGGCTTGAAAACATCAAAACCCCCGTCTACAATAAATGCCCCTTAAAGAGATCTGTCTAATCCAAACCTCTTTTCATCCCGGTTGTGCGTAATAGGATAAGTGCAAATTAAAGGCCAAAATCCAAGGTGTTCTGAATCTGGCCAGTTCAGCATTGGAACAGGGGTAGGCCATTCAGCAGGTGAACCCGAACTAGTCCAGATTCAGATGTCTTTCCTTTCTTTCTATCTTAATGGCAAAATGGAAATATGGAGTACAGCCAAGTTTTTACTTTGCAGTGGAGCTGGATGACAGAATAGTAATCATAACAGTTAGGATTTAGTTGCAATGCATTGAGGGGCCATTTGCTCATCTCAAGTTTAACGACTTTACAGGGATTCATTTATTAAATATTTACAGCAAAAAAAAATATTGCTTAATGGCAAAACTAGTCTGGAGATGGTTTATCATGACTTGGTTCAGTGCCAGCTGTTTTCTGTGCTGGAGCACCCATTAAAGAACATGACAGATGGTAGTTAGTTAAAGCATTGAGAGGTAGCTACACATTGCAGAATTTAATGTCATGATGTGATGATTTGTCTTAGCTTTATACACATTTCTTGTACCGTGCTCAACACAAAAATGTTACGCATTATTAAAAAGTACATATTAGGGGATTTCCAGTAGTGCTGGTCTTGCTAAGTCGAATGATGTTCTGTTTTATAAATGCCAGGAACATTATATTATACAATGTAATGTTAAGAAAGAAAGAAAATTAACTTGCATTTATATAGCTCCTTTCACAACCTCTGGACATCCCAAATTGCTTTACAGCCAATGAACTACTTTTGAGGTGTAGTCACTGTTGTAATGTAGGAAACGCGGCAGCCAATTCGCACACAGCAAGCTCCCACAAACCACAATGTAATAATGACCAGATAATCTGCTTTAGTGATGTTGACCAGGACACTGGGAAGAACTCCCCAACTCTTCTTTGAATTAGTGCCATGGGATCATGCATCCGAGGGGGCAAACAGGGGCCTCAGTTTAATGTCTCATCCGAAAGACAGCACCTCCAACAGTGTAGCACTCTCTCAGTACTGCACTGGGAGTGTCGGCCTAGATTTTTGTGCTCAAGTCTCTTAAGTAAAACTTTTATGGACAGCTATATAAATTAAACATCATGTAAATGTAACCTTTATCTGTAAAGTCTTCCTGTAGAGCATTACGGTGAGTGGTTATTGAGGAAACATCAGTTCAGGTTTGGGGTCATGGCTGGAATCAATTTCAAGGCACGAATAAGACAAAGAAGTTTGCCTATATTACAATACATTTGGTGAAGTGTGACAGAAGTCTTATAGGAAGTGTGTAACGGTGCACACTATATGCAAAATTTATATTACTAGCAGATTTTCTGTGGTGTTGTTCACGGCGAGCGAAAGGGTGCACTTTTTGTTTTAACAATAGGGGCATTATGCCATGTAATGCACAACATTGTAGCAAAGCCGCTGACTTAAAGTAACTGAATAAGAAATTCTATTTTCATTAAATAACATTCTTGGATTATCAGATTCCACAACTTTGGCCATATTTTCTTTGAAACCCCTAAAAAGGTCTTTATTATTATATATGTCTTTCTTTAGCTATATAACTTTTACTTTATATAAAAAAATATACAGAGGAAGATGATAGGCAACGTAACAAGTCAGATGCAAGTATGTAAGGAGCAGCAGTGGGGAGGGGGGATTGTGTGATTTTGCTTTTGGGCTTTGATACTTGGAAAGCAATGGGTGGTGGTTCTGCATTCCAACAATATTATGTAAGTGGGATCTGGAGCTTGGTAACACTGTGGCTAGAATAGAGAGTTGGATTTACTGGCTGATTCCTGGGGTCTGGTTGTAGTTGCGGTATCCAAAGGTTTGAAGTGGGGGGAACGGAGATCATGGGGGACAGCCAACAGGGTCTATCGGCAATGGGGCCAGAAGGTATCCAGTATGTGTTAGAATTGCAAAGTGTGGGGGGCTCTGGGAGCAAAAGCTGAGTGTGGTAGCACTGGGGAAGTCGCAGGTGGAGTAGAGTCCCAGAGTTAGGATCTGGGATCATTGAAGTGACATACAGGAGTCTGGTGGTATTGAGGGAAGCCTGGAATATGGTAGCATTGGGCATTGCATGCCCAGAAGAACATGGCCAGATCCAGTCTAGCGTCATTTTGGATTTCAACCTGAAGCTTGTCTTTAAATACAAAATCCATGGTTATTGTATTTGTACGCCAGCACATACTCTCTTTTAAAGTGCTTTTTACACTTAAAACTAGGTTCAGTCTGGGCTTGCAAGGGGGTGGAGTGAGCTAAAACATTTTCCTCAGCACTGTGAAAAACAATTTCAATCAAAATAATATCTGGATTCATACGACAGGGAAAGATTTTCATACTGAGATACAAACTGATTTTTAATGGGTACAGCAATATGCCACAGGCTACAGAACCTATTCAGTCTAGACTATGGCCAGCAGCTGTCACTATCTTACGGCATCACCACTGGCTGAAGGCTAGCAGGCTGCCCAGAGGCAACAGCTTCTCAGGACTCCAGGTAAAGTTCACTGGCAAAGGTAAACACCCATCCTTCCAACAGCAACGTTCAAAAGCAGTTTGGATTCCAAGAGCTACAAAGGGCGTCACTGCAATTCAACTCATTGGAATTGGATGTGCTTGTAAGGAGAATGAATATGGTATTAGCTCAAGTTTGCCAAGTGTGGACTCAGATACATCGAAGAAATACAGTGCTGTGTTAAAACATGACAAAAGGCTTGTCTTAAATTATTTCTACAATTAGCTTATTATAACCGGTAACTAAACGACTCATTGAATTGATGTAAAGCAGCCGACATTCAGCAGTAACATATGATGGCAGGCACTAGTAAAACATTAACATGCCTGCAGTGTAGGTCCCCACAAATGAGGAGAGTATCCATAGCCACTGAGTTACTGCAGATTTCTTACATGAGGAAACACCCATTATTATGTTGATATTTTATGGGTGAAGAAAATCGTGCATCTGCAGTGCTCGAGAGGTATGAAAGTGCTTTGCACAAGTGGAAGAATCCCACGTAATGTTAATCTATGGATATGATGCTCTGTGGGTGTTGCTTTAACAGGACGATGAGCCATCACACACAGCTGAATATTAAACTCTCTTTCATACACAGGTTTCAAGCTCAAAGGTGAATTCGCAATCTTTCGGATAGCAAAATTATGAAATTAAAAAATATCGCCACAAACAAGGGGGAAAAAAATATTTTCCGCCATCGGGTATGAATCCAGTCAGGTTTTTAATTTAAGAGAGTTTTAATTTCCATCACTCTCCATGAGAACCAGCTGCCCGTTTCCCTACCTTACAGGAGTGACGACACCTCAAAAGTCCTTCATTGGCTGTGAAATGTTTTGGGACATTCTGAGGACGTGAAAGGCGCTACATAAATGCAATTCTTGACCAATTTCAGTCCAATACAAGAGAAAGGGTTACAAAAGGTTTCAATGCAGTTCCCAGGAAATCCCTGTAGTAGCATTCTGATAAGTATCTGAAGATGCACATGATAACACACCTTGAAAATCTTTACCTGTGCCAAATTACAAGCTAAGTGGAGATGGTCTGGCTTGAGAAGCACAAGGTAAGGAGGAAGCAGGATAGGATGTTGCATGTGACTCATGGATTGAGATGGTGGTACAAGTGAGGTTATAAACTCTACGAAGCAGCCTCAACATTGAACTTATTAGGGGATGTAGTTTGTTATTGTACATGACATCAAGGTTAGACTATGTCATGAGTTGAATTTTGGGATGCATTCTTTTAATACTACACAGTGGTCAGATTCTTGAAGAAAAGATGCAATAAATATTTAACATATCGGCAACACTGCAAGGGTGCTGAACCTTGCACTCTGAAAAGAGGCAAATGAGCCAGCAGAGAGGCACTTACAACCCATTTAGGCACATTCACTCACTATCAGGTTCCAGCAACACTCAAAAGAAATCAACAAACTAAAGTGTTAGGCTTGTCAATGTCAATTGCTGCCTATGGTAGTTTGACAGCAAATATTTATTAAAGAGAATTGAGATCTAACAATTAAACAGGTTACCAATTAACCTTCAAGCCACAAGCTGCTTCACAACTTAAAACACGGTAAAGATTTAATTCCAGAAGCATCACTGAGTTATGAGAATGTAACCAAGAGCTACCAAATGTTTGAAGGAAAACAACTCAGCTTACCGAATTTTTCCCCACCGTGCTATTAAATTAAGCATGTCTGAGTGAAGTGTAAATGGTCCTTTGCTGTGCCGAACTCCTGTCCATGGGGCAAAGAACAGGAACCGGAGATCCTTCACAGAACTAACCTTCACTATGTATATTTAAGTCCCTGACTATAGAACTACACTTATTAAATTATTTTAGCATGTATTAAAAAAATTCAGTTTTTTGCAAAAGGAGTTGGGAACTGAATGGGAGTGGATGTGGTTTAGTTCTGGCATCCATGAAGTGCATTCCCTTTTTAAGTGTTAATAACTGATCAATAGGAGAACAAATAACCAGATCATTGTTTTCCTATGGACAAGAGTTGGACAAATACTGAAGACAAAAATTCAATGTATTAAATATTACAATGTTTTAAATTACAATATCTAACTGTGCTGCCTGGGTGTTTCCAATAGATTTATTAAAAGCACCATTCTTGCATTATTAAATGTTTCAGATCATACTTTTTGAACCGTTGGAATAGGCAGAATCAAAAGTTATGATCCTTCAGCAGAAAAGTGTTCAGTAATTTACGGTGGGATTGAATTGGGAAATTGTGTTTCTGGTGGCATGCTCAGTAACATGCGTGTGGTAAACTGACTGGCTCGTTGGAAATAGTTATTAAAGTACAAGTAGCACACTGTGATTTAAAGCAGCCTATGAAACAGCCTTTATTATCATGAAGGATTCTAGGCTAAAGAATTGCCTTCGAAGCCAATGCTGCTGAATGAACAAAGCTTCAAAGCAATAAAGCTTTACCCTTGAACCACTACGCGCGAGGATAATGGACTATAAAGCAACATCGCAGTTTTACCCCCTCCCTCTCTCCCTCCCCCGCCTGATAATAAGATGTGAAAACAGTATCTATAGGACGGTGCAGTGCTGATAAAGTCCTGTGGTGAGGCATTAGCTCGAACTGAAAGTATCTTGTGTCCAGCAGGGACCCACCTGGACTCTTCGTCATTTGAGACTGACATTTTAATAGCGCCTTACCAGAAGCCAAGCGGCTGTTTGTCACCGAGAATGGCACACTGAGGGCAGACCCGAGCTGCCTGTCATGTCAGCCTCGGAGGAGGCAGCCCGTCCTGACAGACTGAGCAATCATTTGAACTTACTGCACCAAGCCTGTGGGACATCAATGCCACGCTTTATCTTCTTCATTAAAATACGCTCAACAAAAAAAAAAATCCATTTTCCTTTAAAGTCCCAAGAACAGATGGAGCAAAATTAATTGCGCCATCGAGTCCCGGTAGACAACACCAGAATGGCTCCTCTTTCAAGTGCTCATGTGTGTTACAAAGTACTCTTCGTAAAAAGCAATTACTGCAACATTCCCTTATAAAATAAAGGTTGCTTTAATGGCCAATAAAAACAGGCTTCAAATTTTTATGAAATTGGTCTCAGAAGAGTACTGTTATTTGCAGTTCAAAGACTCCGCTAGCTTTGGTGTCTATACGGAGGTTGCAGACCTTTCAGTGGGTTTCTTCCATTGAATGTTTCCTCTCCGACAGCTGCTGGTAAGGGGAGACTGATAATATTCAGTATTGTAAAGGGGCTAAGTGATGAAATGGCACTGAATACTGCCTGTGCAAATACCTGAATACATAAACACACAGCTCAGCCTCTATATGCTCCATTGTGCCACAAGTCTATGTTTCTATGATTAATACCACATAGTCTGCAGAAATGGACATTTGATCACTCCCGGCTTTTGAACCACGTACATTTCTTAGCAAGTAATTTGTTCATTTATCAAATATAATCTTAATAAAGTACAGCCAACAATCCCACGTTCAATAATACCAAGTACTGAATTTAGGGATGTATACTGAAATATCTAATCCACTCGATCCATTGTAAATACTATTTCACTCTTTTTGTTCTGTCAGTGTAGAGTTATAGGATTTATTACATATAAAACACAATTCTAGCAATCTGCATATTTCACTGTGTGTAACAAAGTCCATAATTAAAAGAAATGATTCTACAGTTTTTGTAAATAATACAATGGTCAGAGAAACAGGTTTAAGGCTGGCATCTGATGGTTTCAGTTTGCGCATCAGAGGCTTCTCGCTGGAAGTCCACAGTTAAGGTTTCTTCACTTCCCGCCCCCACCCATCCCTCGCACATACACAAAAGGAACAAGAAATTAAAAATTAAAACGCGATCCCCGTCAGCAGTGTCCTTCAGCACTGCTGCCGTTTCACACTTCCACAACACTGGGCTCAGCAGGGAAGCTGAGGGACCCTTACAGTGCACCCCCCCCCCCCATTAAAATAAGATCGGTCCAGCATGTCAATCTCAAAACATCAAACATACTGTAATTTGTTTGGCAGATGCTAATCCCACAGCAATGCACAAGGTGGTGGTGGTGGTGGTGGGGAGGGGGTGTTCATCTTTAAAATATCTGAGCTGAATACAGTCTACTCCCCCCAACTGCTCCACGTTTGCCTTTAATGAGCTGCCCTAAATGACAGCCTTAATCACTGCCTCTGGCCACTGAAAGAGCCCATTAATGATAAAAAAAAGAACTGAGGACCATTTGCATCAATCAGCTTTAAATCACTTTTTATGATAATGCATCCAAGCAGAGCAGATAATCTCCAATGCCTCTTGCATGATGAAGTACCGCTGTACTGGCTGCTTAACCCTGACCGCCATATACTAAATCTTTTAAACTCCATCTTTATTACGAACAATTTTTTCCTCTCCATTTCAACAGCTTCTATAGGAAGAGCCACAGTGCGATTAGCGAGGGCTGTGATTAAAGCCTTAAGGAATGTCTTCAGTGTACTTTTCAATCCATTGACAAAATAATGAATTATTAGGTGTCAGGCTGTAATTTTCGTCCATAAAGTCATTCTCTCCACTCTCACTACAGTGCTGTCGCCAGAAGTGCTGGACGGCAAGACCTGGTCTGAAGAACAATTTCATTCAAAGTACAGTTTACAGTGCACTTCTGAAAAGGTTTGAAATTAAGATTACCCGTTAATAGAACTCATCCACTTTTTAGGCTACAAATCACAATACCCATTTGTGCTCAATAACTAATGTCTTCTATGTATATCAGCTACGAAACATCGATAAATACTGGTCCTACTTAGTGAAAAAAACATTATGGCTGTGGTAAATCTTTTCAAATAGATCTTCTTGTCAATTTTACAACCAACCACGGGTTCTTTTGGACAAATTCACTGCAAAGCCCCCAAACCAGCATCCTGGAGCAGAAACGATCAAGTTACATTCAGAGGCGTCTCTGGATATTTCTAAAAGCTGTTTCCGCCTTTTCCCACTAACATGGGCTGATCAGAAACAGTTATTGCTCAGCCACAATGCGCCCCACGCCTTAGATCAATGCCGTCAGCTGCGATACCACCGGACATGGTTTTGACAACAAATAGAAGAGGTGAATTTACGGTGAACAGAGGGAGCATGCTTTTCTTTCAGGGCTTACATGCATTTTTCTTTTTAAAGAAAGCACTGATTTTAGTAGGAAGTCAGACTCACCACTGAAGAGAGCACTGAATTTCTCAGATCCCAGTGTATATCCCAAGGTCTCAATCGAATGGAAATTATATATATATTTTTTAAAAATCCAGATACGATTCAGGGCTCCAAGAATCTCCCCTGACTGTCAAAAGTGACAGTTTTTCTTTTCCCCAGTGGTCAGCCAGCTATAGCAGTAAGCTGGTGCGAGAATACTGTGAAGGAGCACTGGAGACGGACACGCCGGCAACAACACAAAAATCCTCTTTGGTAAATAAGAGCCCCTCGCGAGTGGATGGTGGAGACAACTGGATTCAAACTGCAAGCAGGCATCAGAGTGCCCCTCTAGGCAGCCTGGCTCCCTCTTCCACACAGCGGCTCCCTCTCAGCATGCGAATAGTGCTGTGCAATTTCCCCAGTAATCCCCAGCCACACAGATGGCAACGCTTGTTATTGCTCTCCCTGATAACAGCAGCAAGTCAAATTTGAGCCAACAAAAGGTCACCTCGTATTAGACTACTCTCTCCCTCTCCACGGATACACCTAATTCCCATGATAAGCTGCTCTGAAACTACAACTCTTCATCCTTACAGCACTCGCACTCAAATCCTGTTCTGCACTAAGACCCTAAATCTGGTTGGAGCTAATTTACACTGCCACAGATCACAGAGACTGGAGTCTCATGCAGGCTTTTCAGTGGCTAGACCAGATCCATCAAACGTAGAGACGGTGATCTCACTCAAAAATAATTTGTGGCATAACAAAGAATTAACAGATGACCGAGAGGGGAGGGGGGGTTGGCTGCTGAGAGCTCATACCTGCAGCCAATGAGCTAATACAAGAGGGGCGGGGAGAATGGAAGGAGGAATAGGGAAGGGTGTGTTTGAAGAAAGGAAGGTTTCAGATTTACTGCAATTTAACAGCTGAGTAAATGGCACTTTATTGATTGCTTTTGCCTCACACTGTCATGCAGTGGGCCACCCAATCAGATTGATGCAATGTGCAGAGTTTTAAGAAATGTTTTGTCTTTCACTGACTGCTTTTTTGTTCATGCTATACATATAAAAACAATGTAATTTATAGAAAAAAAATAAAGGCATGGATACAAAATGAATGCAAACACAGCACCTTAGGTACTGAACTGGACAATATAGTTCTGCAAACGTGTCTCAAGTTGAAAATTCCAAGAGCCCAAATGAGTGATCTCCAACATGGTGACACTTGCTGAGGTCCCCTCACTGCTGCCAGCAACAGTTCAATAGTTTGAAGGATTTTGTTGGTTTCTTTGAAATTATTCAACCATGATCTAGGGTTGAAGACTCGAGTGCGAAGGCATTCCTGGAGGTTTGAGCATGTGACATTCTGACCACGTGACACCTAATCACATGACATTTGCCAATGTTATTGCATTTATCTTGTAAAGCTTGGGTCCTTGCCTTTGCTCATGGTTTCCCGTTGAAGTTCCATGAACCAGGAGACCACCCACGAGCAGATGAAGAAGGAAAACCCGAGGATGGGGAACAAAAACAACTTGCATTTATATAGCGCCTTTAAATGTAGTAAATCATCCCCAAGGCGCTTCACAGGAGCGTTACCAAACAAAATTTGACAACGTGCCACATGAGTTATCAGGACAGGTGACCAAACGCTTGGTCAAAGAGGTAGGTTTTAAGTAGTGTCTTGAAGGAGAAGAGAGATGTAGAGAGGTTTAGGGGTGGAATCCAGCGCGCAGGGCCTCGGCAATGGTGGAGCGATTAAATTCGTGGATCCGCAAGAGGCCAGCATTGGAGGAGTGCAGAGATCTTTGGATGGTTGGAGGCCTGAAGGCATTTACAGAAATTGGGAGGGGCGAGGCCATGGAGGGATTTGAAAACAAGGATGAGCATTTTAAAATCAAGGTGTTGCCAGACCGTGAGTCAATGCAGGTCAGCGAGCAAAGGGGTGATGGGTGAACAAGACTTGTGTGAGTTAGCATACGGGCAGCAGCGTTTTGGATGTGCTTAAGTTTATGGAGGATGGGAAATGGGAGGCCAGCCAGCCAAGCATTGGAATAGCCAATCATTGGAGTAACAAAGATGGGGATGAGGGTTTCAGCAGATGATGAGCTGAAGCAGGGTGGAGTTAGGCGGTTACCGGCCGTTTCAGTGTTGTGATGGGCCTTAAACCTGATTGAAGGGGTTCAACCATGGAGGTGTGGGAAAGATGGACACAGATTTGGGAGCGACAACACGTTCAAGGACTTGAGAGGAAAGGGAGGTTGGGGATGCGGTGATAGTTTGCATGGACAAAGAGGTCAAGGGCAATGTTCCATCTAAGCTGTTCAGCTGTCTGCCGGTCCCGCATAGCCCGGGACTGGCTTTTCAAATGTGAAATTTCTCGCATGCGCGAAACTCTGAATGGGCCGCGCAGTCCATTAAAATGGTGCGCAGCCCCCAAAAAATTAAGAGATACATTGGGCAAGGATTTATTTTTTTTGAGGGGGTTCATGACAGCAGATTTGAAGGAGAGGGGGCAGTACCTGAGGAGAGGAAACCGTTAACAATATCAGCTGACATTGGGGCCAGGAAGGGATTTTGGATGGTCAGCTGTTTGGTGGGCATAGGGTTGAGGGAGCAGAAGGTGGGTCTCAGGGACAAGATGAGCTTGGAGACACAGCACGAGAGGAAATAGGAAAGAAACTAGAGGGAGATGCGAGTTCAGGGCTAGTGCAGGGGTGAAACTTAGGGGAAGATTGGCCCAATGGGCTAGGGGAGAGAAGGGAAGAGACAAAGGAAGTGGGGAAAAGGGGAAGCCGAGGGCGGGGAAAAGGGGAAGCCGAGGGCGGGGAAAAGGGGAAGCCGAGGGCGGGGAAAAGGGGAAGCCGAGGGCGGGGAAAAGGGGAAGCCGAGGGCGGGGAAAAGGGGAAGCCGAGGGCGGGGAAAAGGGGAAGCCGAGGGCGGGGAAAAGGGGAAGCCGAGGGCGGGGAAAAGGGGAAGCCGAGGGCGGGGAAAAGGGGAAGCCGAGGGCGGGGAAAAGGGGAAGCCGAGGGCGGGGAAAAGGGGAAGCCGAGGGCGGGGAAAAGGGGAAGCCGAGGGCGGGGAAAAGGGGAAACCGAGGGCGGGGAAAAGGGGAAGCCGAGGGCGGGGAAAAGGGGAAACCGAGGGCGGGGAAAAGGGGAAACCGAGGGCGGGGAAAAGGGGAAACCGAGGACGGGGAAGGAGGAGGGGGCGGGGAAGGAGGGGGCGGGGAAGGAGGGGGGGGGGCGACCGAGGGTGGGGGTGTGGGGAGGGTGGGGGTGTGGGGAGGGTGGGGATGTGGGGAGGGTGGGGATGTGGGGAAGGTGGGGAGGGTGGGAGGACCGAGGGTGGGGGGAGTGGGTGTGGATGTGGGGAGACCGGGGCTGGGGGAGTGGGAAAACCGAGGGCGGGGAAGCGATTCAGAGAGGGGAAAACCAAGGTGGAAAGAACTTTGACTCCACCAGTAACTAATAGTAACTCACTGAAATTGTACTGATAGCTAATCATAATAGTGGTAACACTCAGATTCCCCATATAATCAATTATGTAACTCACCGATAGTCTATATGTAACTGGTAGTAATGGGTGTAACGCCTCAATATCATACTTTTAACTCGTAGTAATCCTAGAACCTGCTGAGATTCAGCCTGAAACTACAGCCACAATCACTCTGCACTGCACAAGGTGTGGTCAGGCTCCCTAGTCGATGCCACTTTTAACAGGCCCGATTTCACTCCCTAACACTCTGTACTCTGGTTCTGTGTGAAGGTGACATCTCTGAACTGGGAGCCTCAGTCAGAGCTACTTAGGCTTCACACATCAAAACCAGCCAGCACAGACTGACCTGAACCATACCAAGAGAGCGCGCAAAGGTCAGAGGGCTCAATGTTTGAGGCATTTCTAACAGGGCACATCGTCCTAAACTCAGCTCAGCACCAACATTTCTAAATCGCTCCCTGGGCTCGGACTCAATAAAGGACAGTTTTCATCTAATGTTCAAAATTTCAGCACAGGAAGAGGCCATTCAACCCCCAGAGTCTTTGCCAGTGCTGGCACTCACTCCTGTGACCCTGTCCCATCCCCCAACAGATCTTTTTATGTTCCTCTTATTCAAATTCTTTTCCTATTCCCTTTTAAATGGTGTCTTGTCTCTCCCTCAATAGCTCACTTGTGATGAAACATCCCATGATCTAACAGTCCTCAGTTCAAGAACCTTTCTTCTCCCTTCCAGTGAGAATCCTCAGACTCCGCCCCCTTGTTTTCCATTCGCTCATCAGTGAAATCAATCTTTCACTGTTGACCCACAGTAAAGTCCCCAGGTTTCACTTGCCCCTTTAATGACTGTTCCTCTCTCAGCACCGCTCCCGCTCACCTCATTGCTGCTGCTGCAGCACACCCATCCCATTCCCCAGCCTCCCTCTCTCTGCTCCACACAAGCCCCAAGACCACCAGTCTCCCGGTTATCCCGACCCCAGTCTCCCACTTTCCCCTGATCCCCATTCCCCAGTCTCCCTCTCTCCTGAGCCCCCATCACCCAACCCCCAGTCTCCCTCTCTCCTCTGTAACCCATCTCCCAACCACCATTCTCCCTCTCTTCCCAATCTCCAGTCTCCCTCTCTCCCGAGGCCCCATTACTGACCCCCATCCCCTAGTCTCCCTCTTTCCCCAATCCCCCAACGCCCATTCCCCAGTCTCCCTCGCTCCCCATCCCCCAACCCTGATTCGCCAGTCTCCCTCTCCGCCCATCCCTGACCCCCATTCATCAGTCTCCCTCTCTCCGACCCTGATTCCCCAGTCTCCCCCCAACTACCAATTGTTCCCGAAACATCACCTGGCTCTGTGGCAGTGGGGAGGGGGGTGAGGGGGACATCATCAAGTTGGAGGCTGCTCGACAGCAACAGCCAGTGATGTCACGGGGACGGGGGGGGGGGGGGGGGGGGGGTGTAAATTTAAAGCACAAGATTTTCCCTGGGTTGCTAGCAGCATGCCCAGGGGATCCATGCCGTATATCGGGAGAGTCCTGAGCAATCTGCCATGATTTCAGGAACAAGATGTTTCAAATAGTTTCTACTGTCCTATCTGCAAGATATCTGTTAATCTCTCAATTTTCCTCTGTTCCCCTCTATTCCTGAAGTCAGTTTTGCTCAGTTATAGTTTCACAGATGCTGACGGCCATCCAGTACCTCACTCAAATAAGTACTTTGGCCGGAATTTTCCCCTAAAAAAACGTGTGAGTTTGGAGCGTGGGGGCAGTTAAATTGTTAAAAATGGGATTCCCGACCTCATCCCACCTCCAACCCACCCACTTCCGGTTTTGACAGAGGCAGGATGCGGGCAGGCGACCAACCCGCTCCTAGGGGGCAGTACATCAATTTAAATATTGTAATGAGGCTGAAAGCCGCTTTTTTCACCTGCCTGTGGACGGGTTTCACACAATTCGTGAAAACCGGCAGTTAAAGTGAGGCGGGGACTGCTGCATCCAGGAGGTAAGTGGCTTTATACCTACCTCCTGTATCCAGGGTCCCTGCCTAACCCACCCCCTGCAATCGGAGACCCTCCCACAGGCCTCTGATCCCCAACATGAGGCCTCCCCACCCCGTCCTCACCAATGATGCTGAGGCTCACCACAATCCCTCAGTGGCCAGCACCGATCCTCTCTCCTCCCCCCTGCCGATCTCCGGTTGACCCCACCCCCGTCGACCCTCTGCGATCCCCGACACCCCCTCCCGATCCCCGGCCGACCCCACCCCCCCGGTGATACCCCCACCCCCCCCGATCCCAGATACTGCTCCCAATCTCCGATACTGCCATGTCGATCCCCTACCTCCCCCACTGATCCCCGACCACGCCAACTCTGCAATTCCTCCCCTGGACCGACCCCTCGTATCTGAGGTATACCCGCCCACAGCCAACCAGCCTCTCACTATGGCTGGCTGCAGACGGGAATCCGAGGCCTCACATTCAAATCAGGCCTCCCGGGTTTCCTGCCCACCTCAGAGGTCCCCCCCCCCACCCCGCCCCACGTCCTGCATCCCTTAAGAAAATTCTGGCCTTTTTGTTTTACACAGTATGAGCCTCGAGGCATGTATTAACAAGATTATTCAATGGGTGAGGGAGCAACACTGCCAAGCCTGATCCTGCTCCCTTGCAACATCCAAACATACAATTTCAAAGTCATTGGGTATCGATCAGGAGTAGGAATCCTGACTGCTTTATCGCCCATGACTAGCCTGGGGATTGTTAAGTCAATTGTAATACCTCCACTGCTACTTGTCTGAAGTAAGTTAAGACAGCTCAGAGGGGGAAACGAACCCGAGATCTTCCTGGGCTATATGGCTCAGTACCACCCCACACAGCGATTTTATCCATCTGTCATTTTATCAAGAAGAAAATCTGATATATTAGTATCAAACCAGGCTCACTGTTCTCCTGACGGGTAAGCCTACAGAGTGTACTTTTTCTTCAAAGTACGCCTATATCTCTATATTGATAAAAATACTCCAATAGAGGCCTGACATATAGAATCTCCTCTCTTCTTAGACACTCCTGTAACATCACTGATGGGGGAGGGCCGCCTGCATTCTCAAGTGATGCCGTTGCTTTTACTTGCCGAGTGTGCAGTCTACCTCGTTGGTAGGATGGTTTTTCTCGCAGTCAGGTAGATCCACATGGGCCTCTCGGTTGGTATGAAGCCACAACCCCTGTGAAAATGAATCCAACCACTCCAGAGTGCACAGGGCCTTCACCTCGTCAGCCCACACTACCAGAGCAGCCTGGAAGGAAAGAGGCCTGATGTGGCTCTAAGGTGAGACATTTTATTTATAAAGAAACAAGGAATATTTTTATATGATTTTTTTTTAAATAGACGTCGGAGAAGTCACTTTGAACAACAAGTCCTCCGCCACAATTTCCTTTAAGCTGACCCCAGATGACCTCAGCAGTAATGGAGGATCAACTATCCTAAAAACATTTAGCTTAAAAAGATAAAGAAAAGAACCTCAGTTACGATATTATAACTAATCATACACATTAAAAAAAATAAACAGTACTATTCCTTTAAACCCTATAAATATACATTTTTATGTAGCTAATTACAAGAGACATTTCAGATCCCATTGACTGCAGAAGAAAGAAACTACAGTATATTTTTGCCATACTAAACAAGTATTTTTACAGCACTGGCAACTTAATGTACAAGTTTATTTTTTTGTCAATTTGTATTTCCCTAGTGAGACTTGTAAAATACTGTGTTGTTTTCAGATATGAAAAGAGGGCTTCTTTTCAATTGAAAACACACCAGTAAATATGGCACAAATTCCAGTACACAGGAGTAGAGTAAAATAAACCAGAGGAAGGATTAAAGGAAATACTGGAGTGGGTGGTGGATTCCAATCTCTAATAAACCCCAGCTGAATATATAAAATGACTCCTGCGCTTAAGACTATAAGAGTTTCTTTTAATGGAACAACACTGATCCACAGTCTTAAAGCATGGAATTTAATCTGAAGTAGGCCAATTAAACAGCCTTGCACATAAAGTTCTCCACAACAAATAAAATCTTCAGAAGTTTAAAACTATGCCAGAACTGGAGAGAGATGGAACGGTGAGGAGGCGGCGGCCAACGGGAAGGCTTATATCAACCAGTGAACTTCCCAACAGCTGCTAGTGCTGTACTTGGAACAACCTCGCAAACTTAGCTTGAAACCGTGTTGAAAGTAGAGAAAAGGACAGAATTTCACCTCAGGCAGAATGTTGGTGACTGTAAAGTTCTTAAGTGGATTATTTTAAAAAATTTATCAAGTTAAATTACTTGCTTTCAGATTTCCAATTAAACAAGATTGTAGCCTCCTCCAGTGAGAAAGCCACTGTTCACCCTGAAGCTGAGCTGCCCAGGCCAGGAGGAGGTCTGCCCTCTTGGCTCAGCTGGTTAAGCAGTGAATAGCTGGATTGTACAGATTAGGCCATTCCCAGATTTGATCATCTCCAGCAGGGTGTTGAAAGGGTACTACAAATGGACTTAGCACCCTTGGGTTAGGAAGAGGGGAAAAGAAATCTGCTAGTGTTCCTGCTCCTGATTGCTATCTGGCAAAAATGGATGGATGACAGGAAAAAAGGAAGGAATCTACATTTAAGTAGTGTTTATATACTGTAGCAGCTTTCACTTCCTCTGACGTCCCAAAGTGCTTCACAGCTAATGTAGTAGTTTTTGTGTGTTGTAATGCAGCAGTTAATTTACACACAAGGTCCCACAAATAGCAATAACATAAATGACCAGAGAATCTGTTTTAGTGGTGTTAGTTGAGGGATAAATATTGGTGAGGACACCAGGAGAATGCTCCTGTTCTTTGAATAATGCCACAGAATCTTTTTTGTCAACCTGAGAGGGCAGATAGGGCCTTGGTTTAATGTCTCATCTGAAAAACAGCACTGCCGACAATGCAGCACTCCCTCCATACTGCACTGTCAGTCGAGATGATGTACCCAAGTCTCTGGAATGGGGCTTGAACCCATAACCTACTGATTCAAAATGAAAAGAGACAGACATAGATTATTTTCCAAGGACATTTTTTGGAATCCGAGGTCTTTGTAACTGAAGATAACATTTGCTTTTTAATTATGTTAATAGTCTGGAGTAGTTTCTCATCTCAAACAAAAATGAAGGTTACTTTCTTATTACTGTTAACAGTATTTTTTAACGTCGTATTAAAAACACACCATTAAAATGTGAGCAACTGCATTGCGTAGACGAGGTCACTGAAACATTTCAAAATTTTAAAGAAGTGCTCCTGCCCAATTCTTGCAGCTCTGTCTGTCTGTGGTGCATTATTGTCCCTGCAGAGCTATAAACAGAATTAAAATGAGTCATTTTTGCAATGTAAGGGGGTTCTGCCAAAGGATTTGGATTGCAACACAAGAATGGGAACACCCATTTGGAATGTTTTTAATTGACTGTTTCCTTTATCAAACTTTTCCAATTAAAACTGAAGATTACTCCAGAGGAGGTACTTTGAATTAACGCCAGATATGTTCCAATAAATTATTTCATTTTTAGAAGGAATTTGTTTCTGGAGTAAAGTGGTACATTTTAAAGAGTGCTGTACCAAGCCTTATACTAAAACATCAAGTGGACACATACAGGTGATACTAGCCAAGGGCATCCCTCATTTTTGCATTTGTTCTCGGGATGTGGCCAACAATGGCATGGCCACATTGATTGCCCATCCTTAGTTGCCCTGGGAAAGTGGTGGTGGACCTTCTCCTTGAACTGCTATAGTCCTTGTGGTGATGGTGCTCCAATGATGGTGTTCAGTAAGGAAATCCAGGATTTTGACCCAGCAACAATGAAGAAACAATGTCCAAATCAGGAAGGCGTGTGACTTGGAAGGAAATTTGCAGGTGATGAGCGTTCCTATGACATTGCTGAAGTTGAGGGGCTGGGAGGTCCTGCTGAAGTAAGCTTGACGAGATTCTGCAGTGCATCCCTGCAGAAACTACACTCCACAGACACATTGCACCAGTGATGGGCAGAGTGGATATTGAATTCAGTGGCAGGAGCACTGATCAAATGGACTGCTTTGTCCCGAGTGGTCTTTTATCTTCTTGAATGTTGTTGTGGCTGTACCCATCCAGGCAAGTGGCAAGTAATCCAGCACCCTCCTGCGTTTAGTTTGTGGATGGTGGAAAGGCTTTGAGGAATCAGGGTTGATTTGCTTCCCATCATTGGTATCAATACTTTTGGTTTCCATACCAACTGTGGGCTTTTTTTTTTTAAATCACTTCCTTGCTGAACATACCTGTTCCCACTTTTACAGTGCAGTAATCTTGATCTGATTTAAACTGAACCAGATTTGTCATTTACTCGCAGATTAGTTAGGGGCGTATCAATGATAAGCTAATACCAAACACTCCTGAAAAGGTTTGAAAGCACTACTCAGGCAACAAGAACTGCATCTCTACAAGAGCAGTTTGGATGTACATTGTTTAGGGATTGATGACAAATCAAGTTGAAAATCCGAACCGAACTAGACTCAGAACATTTCAGATCCATTTGGAAAAATCCTAAATTTCCATTCGATGAATCACTTGGAATGTTTTTTATTGGCTGTTTCTGTTGCTTTTTCTGGTAGCAATTTACTGTGTTCCTCCAGAATAGGCAACATTTAAGAGAGAAAAATCATCACACAAATGTTTGCGTGTACTTCAATAATGTGTGTGGTGTGTAGAACGCCACGTGAAATGGGAGGTTCAGGTTCAGTCCCATTTAGATCATACTAGTCTGGCTTTAATATACAAGGGTGCAGCTAATAGAATAATAAACCCACGTTACTGGGAAAGTATCATGAGTTACCAACACCAGGACTACCGACCAAATATTCCAATTTGCATACTCATGCTATACAAAGAACAGACTTCTGGATGAGTTTAGTTATATATTCATAATATAATCTAGAATATAATGACAAAATATGATTATCGACAACTCAATTAATACTCTGTTTAGACATGAGGTACTGAGTCAGATGGGTATTTGTGAAGTTTAGTGATAACTCTTAATGGGCAGAAAGATGTGCTGACACGAGAAGTGAGATTGACAGGCCAGTGGTTAACTGTCAGTTCCATCGCAGTCTTAATAGTTTTTCCAGACATGCCTGCAGAAAATGAAGGGGAGCATGCTCTTCATATATGACAGCATTCAAAAAGAATGTGCGTGAAAGTCATTATAGCATTAGAAGTGTCATGTGCCAGCAGTAGAGTCCTCATCAGATAGACAGCTTTCTGGAATTCGCTTTGAGGTTATTGGAAGCCTGTCATTCACATTAGCATGTTGAACACAAATGAAAATCCTTCATTAGTTTGTTTTGCTTGGTGGAAGTGCACATCAGGCCTGGTGTTGCTTTCTACTTATCTCTTATTGCCAGCTGATGACGGTGAGCAAATGGCGGAGAGCGCACCAATGCACTCCACCTCGTGTCCTGGCTCATTAGCGGCCCATGGTAAAATTGAGAGACAAGTGGACACTGAAGCAGGCTCCTTTTTCCTTGCATGAGCAGGCCAGAGAGCTCTCGGTAGATTTAATTAAAACTGCAGTGAACAGATGGAGAAGATGGAAAGAAGTCTAGCTTGAGACCGCTCATCTGTCTGGGCCTTGCAGCTTTCAATGAAGCTTTAGCTTTTGCCTGTTTCAGTTCCAAGCTTCTGTCAGGGTTAGGATCGTGCGTGCACAGCCAATCCTCATCCATAACCTTGGCTGAGTTTAAAGTTATGCACTCGTATGAAAAAAAAGCAAAACTTCAAACGAGTTTCCTCTAAACTAGTTATGCAACACTGTAAAAAGGCTTTTGCTTAGTTCAATTCACTACTACATTAATCTCATTATCCCTTGAACCGTTTAACTGGGAATGCCAAATGCAATTTGTATTCTGGAGCAAGGCAAATGTTCTAAACTGATTATCCCAATATGAACCATGGCAATCCTCTATATTGTTGGGTTTGAAAGGACGTCTAACTGCTGAATAGTGTTCCCATATGCCTTCTGAGTTTCATGACACAATGTTGCGTCTGCTTTGCAAGGGATAAATTAAGCGTGTGAAAGTCTCAGCAAAGCCCTCATTTTCCAGTTAATCAAATCTCCCCTAATCAAATTAGCACACATAATTCCTTGAGCCGCACTGCACAAAAGTACATTATCTCCTTCTTTAGGAGTTGAAAAGAAGAAATCAGCATGGTGCTTTTCTCCTCTGCCTGAGCAGGTCTGAATAGAGGGGCTCTTCCGAATGCTCCCCAAGAAAAGCAGGGAGACCGTAAACTTTAGCACTGGCGGAGTTCCCAGCTCATTAAAAACTCTGCCTCCGTGGCCACCTCCGGGGACCACTGAAGCATTTGGTAATGAGATACTTGTTTAATTTTCTTTCAAAGCGAGACATCTGTGATAAAACTCCCTGTGTTCGCCCCACACAAGGCAGATCTATCAATGAACCATAGGCCTCAATCTAGTTGATGGAGTGTTTGCCATTGAATGAACTAGATAATAAATTTTGAAGAGAAGGGAACAATTACCATTAACTCTGCACTCTCCAAAGAGTCAAAGCCCATCATGAAAATTCAACAGTGGAAGCTAAAGGGATAAATGTTCACAGTCAACCGTCTTAATTGATTTTGCTCTATAAGATGAACTATTGGGCTGAAGCTCCCCATCTTACCCTCCTGTTTCACTGCAAATGCATTTAGAACCACTGCTAAAATATTAATCCCTTGTGGGAAAAATAAATCTGTGGAGGACTGGATTATCAGATCAATTCCCAATAGTGTCAACAGACTACAATAGGAGAAAAGCATATCCGAGCTCTTTCAACACCTAACCAATTTCAGCCTTTATTGAAATCCAGCAATCCACATCTTGACAATTGACATAAATAAATAGTAACGGCAATCTGACATAATGGGAATCCGATGAACATAGACATCGCTGCACTGAAATTATACTAATTTGATTGTGTCCGATAATGGGGATCGCACACGTTATTTTATCTTGTCCTACTGAAGCACTTAAGAGGACGTAACAAAAGTCAGAAGTCCGCGTAAACTTTGTTGAAGGGATATTATTGAGTAAAAGGTCAGTGAAGAAACATTACCAAGTTTGAAGAGGAGTGCACAATGACACAATTGAAGACACTGTTAACAATTGCTTCTGTTATTTTTCCCAACCAAAAAAACACACATCTAAAATGCACTTCAGGAGTTCTTGCCACAAAAGAACAGCATCTGCTCCTGTACAAAATCATCGAAGCTGCCAGGATGGCAGTTTGGATTTTAGCGCAGAGTCTTATTGATAGTCTTATTGATATTTGCCCGCCAAACAATTCCCTGACATTTTCCTGTCTGTAAAGTTAAAGGAAGTTCTTCTGACTAAATGATCATTAAAAACCAATGACAGTTTAGTGAAATGTTTCTTTATACGCACAGATAATAATTTCTCGCAGTGACCATATCCTTTAATTTATAAACAAAAAGCAAAAAAAAACTGCTGGTGCTGGACATCTGAAAGAAAATAAACAGTACAGACAAGCTAAATAATAAAGACCAAATACAGATTAGGTGACTACTTTGCCAAAACACCTCCGTTCTGTCCAGAAGTGCAATCCTGAGCTCCTGGCCGCTTGCCACTTCAATTTCCCATCCCACTCCCACTCTGACCTCTGTCTTTGACCATCTACACTCTTCCAATGAAACTCAACGCAAGCTTGAGGAACATATAATAGGAACTCAAAAATGGAGCATGGTCACCATCAATGTCTCAACTTAAGCAGCAGTGAGTAGCTGAGCCATACGTACCAGGTAGGTTCCATGTTCAATCTACGATTTGTGCTAAGTTAGGCTGATCTTAGCCAGTGCAGAGGTAGAGATTGCCACAATTGGCCTCAGCACCTGTCAATTTGACAGGGTTTCTGTTTTTAATTGCTAGTAATGCACATCTGGACATGGGTGAGGCTTGAATACAATGCTTTCCATGGCTAGCAGATGAAGAATGACCAGTTGGACGAGATAGATGGCACTTAGCATGTGAAACCCTACTTGACAAGGAGTCAATGCTTTCAGGGATAGAAGGGAAAGAAATTGGCGCAAAAAAAGACAGGGAAAAATCAAGGGTTGCGTTTAATCAACATCTGCCATATCTACAATGAATATGGTTTCAAGATTTCCAGTCACTTCTTCACACAAAGGGTAGTGAAAATCTGGAACTTTCTTCCCCCAAAAAGATGTGCAGGCTAGATCAATAGAAAATTTTAAAATTTAGATTGATAGATGTTTGTTAGGTAAGGGTATTAAGGGATATGGTATCAATGCGGGTAGATGGAGGAAGATATAGATCAGCTGTTATCTAATTGAATGGCAGAACAGGCTGGAGGGGTTGAATGGCCTACTCCTGTTCCTAGCTAACTCTGTTTGCTGTGCTGCCCCAAGGCTGTTGATAATACTCTGCGTAGACTACACTGAGGATCTTCAGTCACATGTATAAACCTGAGCACCACACAAATGATTCGACATCTAAAGTCCTCAACTGTTTAATTGAGTCATCAGAACTCAGATCTATAATTCAATAGAACATCTTGTCACCAAAGGAAATAATTAACCAATTTTCTCAGGATAGGTAATAACCTGCGAGAAGAATTCCAAATGTACAGCCTGTTATATCAAAAATGTCAGATATTTTTAGATCGCGTTTTTCACATGAAAATCAGTGCATTGCCATCCCCACCCTTATGTTACCAAGTCAGTGCTGTTCTCAGGAAGTAGCAATGGAGAAGTTTCCTTCAGCTATCAGTAAATTATAATGTTTCTGTATTCAATGAGCTTGTGTGATAGTGCCTGACAATCGATCTACTCAGATATTAACTGATTGTTACTTTGGTTCCAGTTTTCAGATTTCACTGGTAAAACCCCATAAATTTCCGGCAGGTAGAAAAATTTGGAGTCAGTGTTAAACTTAGCAACCTAAACATCAGAAACCCTAAAAACCACATGCTGTACCATTATAAGATGGTACAATGTGGCTCAGTAGACTTACTAAATGATAGTGACATTTTCCCCCACATTTGGCTCCTTTTTTTCCTGCTCATCCAATTAGTTTTCAATGGTAAACATTGAGTTGAGAGGAGTGCAGCAACTATTAGCTGATCACGCTGTAAAGAAAGCTATTTATGATCAATGCGTTGTCTGAGGAACAGAGCCAATCCTGCTGGTGGAGGCGGAGGCAACACTGTTGGCAGATGAGGGGCAGGCAGCAAACTCAGGAGTCATTGGGGATGAAATGCAACGTAAGCGGGGCCGGAAAAATGAAAATCAAGCGGGATGTGTAAAGGGAGGCCGATTTGCCACTGCCCATTTTGCACCTCTGCTGAAAGCGAATTCCAACAAAATTGTCTTATTTAAAAATACCAGAAATGCTCAGGTTCAGCAAAAGTCCGAAAAGGCATTTTTTGCCTTACGAACCACATGCTCCTCCGGCTACTAAATGCTGAGCTGCTTCCTGTACATCAACATCCTAATACAGGAAACTCTCGTTTAAACGGCACCTAAATATCCGGAATTCTCTATTAACCGGCAAAATTCTCACTCCAAAAACAACACCTCAATAACCGGAAATGTTGCCGAGTCCGAGTCTCCCGCGGTGGCCGAGTTAGTGAGTGGGGGTAGTTCTCCAAACTGCCACTACTCGGCTTCTTGGCGCTGTCGGAAGTCCGAACACCTCAATAACAGGAGTCTGACTCTCCTGCACTGCCGGTAGTCTCTTCCGATCCGCCATTTTTCTGTGTGTCTCTCCATCTCTATCATGAATTATCTCCCCCATCTTGCATTATGGGATTCTGTAGGTGAGTACCCAATTACTGTATACTGCACATTTCTTGATTTTTAAAATTCCTGTTTGTTAAAAATAGTCTCGGTAGATAATCCTCTCAGTCATGCAGAATTTTTAATCAACCGGCACCATCCCTGTCCCGTCGGTGCCGGATACCAAAGAATTTCCTGTAGTGTGACGTAAACCAACACAACGACACAGACATATTGAACCATCTGAGCATCGGCTCCAAGGCCTACCAAATACAACTTTAAAATAAAATTCACACGACATTGAAAGAATTAGAGCAAGGTTTGATCTGGTCATTCATTTCTGCAATGCCCCCACCCCCCCCACTCCATTCCCCAGCCCCCCATTGGCCTGTTAGAGACTAATTTGCCTCCTCTTTGATGACAACCTGCTCTTCTTCCTTTTCCAAATAAGGCATCTTCAGAAGAGCTGAGATGAACGACAGTGTTAATAAGGTCTTCAGCACATAGAGGCTGGTTTCTCACAATCTGGTATAGAAGGTCAAAGTGCCTTGAGAGGCAGCTAAAACCACCAATGAGATGGAAAATTGGTGAAAAATAAACATTGAAACTCAATAAAAATCTCAGAAAAATGGGAAGTCTAATCATTAACCTATGGGATAAAAAATAATTCTATATAGTTTGCATAATTAATATTTCAATCCTGGCATTAAGGATTCAAGGGATATGAGGATAGGAAGGTGGAGTTGAGGTAGATCATAAGAACATAAGAAATAGGAGCACGAGTAGGCCATTTGGCCCTTTCCCACATTATAACAGTGACTCCACTTCAAAAGTACTTCATTGACTGTAAAGCGCTTTGAGACGTCCGGTGGTCATGAAAGGTGCTATATAAATACAAGTCTTTCTTTTCTTTTCAAGTCTGCTCCGCCATTCAATAAGATCATGGCTGATCTTCTCCACTTTCCTGCACTATCCCCTTATCTCTTGATTCCCTTAATATTCAAAAATCTATCGATCTCTGTCTTGAATATACTCAACGACTGGGCCTCCACAGCCCTCTGGGGTAGAGAATTCCAAAGATTCACCACCCTCTGAGTGAAGAAATTTCTCCTCATCTCCGTCTAGACTCCCCAGCCAGGGGAAACATCCTCCTTGCCTCAACCCTGTCAAGCCCTGTAAGAATTTTGTATGTTTCAATGAGATCACCTCTCATTCTTCTAAACTCTAGAGAATATAGGCCTAGTCTACTCAATCTGTCCTCATCGGACAATCCCCCCATCCCAGGAACCAGTCTGGTGAACCTTCGTTGCACTCCCTCTATGGCAAATATATCCTTCCTTAGGTAAGGAGACCAAAACTGTACACAATACTCCAGGTGTGGTCTCACCAGGGCCCTATATAATTGCAGTAAGACGTCTTTACTTTTATACTCAAATCCTCTTGTAATAAATGGCAACATATTATTTGCTTTCCTAATTACTTGCTGTACCTGCATGTTAACTATGTGATTCATGTACAAAGACACCCAGATCCCTCTGAACACCAACATTTCCCAGTCTCTCGCCATTTAAAAAATACTCTGCTTTTCTATTTTTCCTACCAAAGTGGATAACTTCACATTTCTCCACATTATATTCCATTTTCCATGTTCTTGCCTGTCTATATCCCCATGAAGCCTCCTTGCATCCTCCTCACAACTTACATTCCCACCCAGCTTTGCATCATCAGCAAACTTGGATATATTACATTTGGTCCTCTCATCCAAATCATTGATGTAGATTGTGAATAGCTGAGGCCCAAGCACTGATCCTTATGGTACCCCACCAGTTACAGCCTGCCAATGCGAAAATGACCTGTTTATTCCTACTCTCTGTTTTCTGTTCGTTAACCAATCCTCAATCCATGCTAGTACTGTATATTACCCCCAATCCCATGAGCCCTAATTTTGTTTAATAACCTCGTGTGGCAGCTTATCGAATGCCTTCTGAAAATCCAAATACACCACATCCACTGGTTTCCCCTTATCTATTCTGCTAGTTACAACATCAAAAAACTTAACAGATTTGTCAAATACGCTTTCCCTTTCATAAATCTGTGCTGACTCTGCCTAATCCTATTATTATTTTCTAAGTGCCCTGTTACCACGTCCTTAATAACAGATTCTAGCATTTTCCCTACTACAGATGTCAGGCTAACTGGTCTGTAGTTCCCGTTTTCTCTTTCCCTCCTTTCTTAAATAGGGAGGTTACATTTGCTACCTTCCAATCTGCAGGAACCGTTCTAGAATCTATGGAATTTTGAAGATGACAACCAATGCATCCACTATCTTTATAGCCACCTCTTTCAAAACCCTAGGATGTAGGCCATCAGATCTAGGGGATTTATCGGCTTTCAGTCCCATTAATTTCTCCAGAACTTTTTTTTACTAATACTAATTTCTTTCAGTTCCTCATTCTCGCTAGAGCCTTGGTTCTCCACTATTTCCGGGAAGTTTTTTGCATCTTCTTCTGTGAAGACAGACTCAAAGGCCATGATTTTATCGATTGATGCGGCTTGGGAGCGGGTCAGCTGGTTTCCGGGTTCCAGTCCCGCCCCCAACTTCATCTGGCCCACGGCCGTGATTTTACGTTAATTGGCCTTGTTAAGCCCGCTGGGTGAGCTTGCCAGCCAATTAAGAAGCCGGTCAGATGACGTCATTTGATGACGTGTCATCTGCCGGTTTTCTTAAAGAGACCACGCACATTTTTTCTTTGACAGCTCGTTTCTCAGTGTTTGACAGCATTGAGGTGCTGCAAACACTGAGAATAACTGTTCACAGGTGAGCTCTTGCACCCAGGCTCTCCAGTGACTCCCTCCTTAAGCTAGGACAGATGGCAGCTGCAGGTGAGATTACAGATGCGATCTGTCACTGGTGAGAGAGATTCTCCCAATGAGGTGGCACTAGACACACAATTCAAAACTTATTACCTACAGAAAAGTCTAAATGCATTAAAAATGAATTTCCCAACATTTCCTTACCTCTGAAACTCACAGTGCACCACTGGATCCTTCACACCACTTCTGCAGCTGTCATCAATGCAGAAACATTACAGCAGACTCACAACACACCACACTTACCTGGCGTGGTGTCCGGACATCGGAAAGCTCGAAGTAGAAGTGTCAAAATTGCAAAAGAGCCCAACCTTTAACAGGCAGTTAAGTGGCTATAATACTCTTCCCGCCGCTAGGTGTCGGGTCCATGCACAAATCAGGGACCCGACACTTGGGAAGATTGATTGGAGGCGGGTTGACAGTGGGTTTCCTGCCCACCGTCAATCTTTGTGATTTTGCTGGCTGTCCCGCCTCCAAACCCGCCCCGAGCGCCAGCAAAATTCCGGCCAAAGTATTTGTTTAATTTCTCTGCCATTTCCTTATTCCCCATTATAATTTCTCCTGTCTCAGCCTGTAAGGGACCTACATTTACTTTTGCTAAACTTTTCCTTTTTACATACCTATAGTAGCTTTTACAGTCTGTTTTTATGTCTCTCGCTAGTTTACTCTCATATTCTATTTTCCCTTTCTTAATCAATTTCTTGGTCCTCCTTTGCTGAATTCTAAAATCCTCCCAATCCTCAGGCTTACTATTCTTTTTGGCAACATTATAAGCCTCTTCCTTCGATCTAATACTATGATCTTATTGAATGTCGGAGCAGGCTCGAAGGGTCGAATGGCCTACTCTGCTCCTATTTCTTATGTTCTTATTAATGCCCATTGTAAAAACTCGCACATCGAAGTCATTGGATAGTAACAATGTCAGGGGAATACAGTCCAACTGTTTCAGGATACTAACACACCCAGCTCTGCCATTTTGATTTGTGATTTCTCATACTGGAGGAGTTGAGAGTAACACTTTCAACTTATTAAAATTATTGGAAATATTAGGAGTCAACGCTAGTCTGTTATCCTCTGTCAAAATGGAATGTTTAATCCCGATTGTAGTTTTTCCTGATTCTTCCAAGAACCTCAAGAACTTCCAAGGCTCATGTGTCAGAACATTTTGATTTTTTGAAGATTAATTTTCCCTGTCCAATTTTCTCTTTTCATCTCTTGAAGATATTGGCTCATTCTGTGATATGGTTCTGGAAGAGTGACCACCATCCAGTACCACCCCAAATGTCTACTCTTCCCATAAAAGCCTAGACAATGACTGCTAGCAGACCAGAGCCACTCCTGTTTCTTCACAGGGTAATGATTCGACTAACTGCTTTTTGGTACTTATTTTCATTCACTTGCGACGCTTAGTTTTCTACCAATTGTGAGTTGGGTGTTTTATTGGTGCTTTCCAATCATCCAATCACCACCCAAATGCAATTTCCAGCAAAGGTCACTGGATAGCCAAGCAGCCAATTAAAGCACCTGTTTTAGATCAGCTAACTGAAAGTGTTCAGAGTATGACCCCATAACCGTCCCATAGTGCGACCCCACAACCGTCCCATAGTGCGATCCCACAACCGTCCCATAGTGCGACTCCACAACCGTCCCCATAGTGCGACCCCACAACCGTCCCATAGTGCGATCCCACAACCACCTCATTGGGCAATCCCACAACCATCCCATAGTGCGACCCCACAACCGTCCCATAGTGCGACCCCACAACCACCTCATTGGGCAATCCCACAGCCGTCCCATAGTGCGACCCACAACTGTCCCATAGTGTGACCCCACAACCACCTCATTGGGCAATCCCACAACCGTCCCATAGTGCGACCCCACAACCGTCCCATAGTACGACCCCACAACCACCTCCTAGGGTGACCCCACAACCATCCCATAGTGCGACCCCACAACCGTCCCATAGTACGACCCCACAACCACCCCATAGTGCGACCCCACAACTGTCCCATAGTGCGACCCCACAACCACCTCATAGGGCAATCCCACAACCATCCCATAGTGCGATCCCACAACCACCTCCTAGGGCGACCCCACAACCGCCACATAGTGCGACCCCACAACCACCCCATAGTGCGACCCCACAAACACCTCATCGGGCGACCCCACAACCACCTCATAGGGCGACCCCACAACCGCCCCATAGTACGACCCCACAACCATCCCATAGTGCGACCCCACAACCGCCCCATAGTGCGATCCCACAACCGTCCCATAGTGCGATCCCACAACCACCCCATAGTGCGATCCCACAACCACCCCATAGTGCGACCCCACAACCACCTCACAGTGCGAGCCCACAACCGCCTTGTAGTGTGACCCAATAACCTCCTCATGGGACGAGCTCACTATCATGCCATGATCTATTTATTCTGCGGTTTAGATTATAAATGCCTTTGAGAATGTATCATATAGTAAGGAGCGGTAAGTGATAATTAACTGCAAGTAGTTATCATCTTTACTTTTGCTGCAGTTAATTATCACATTCCCAGGCCACAGAATTATCACTAACACACATAGAATGAAGCATTTTTAATAAACACTTAAACAGGCAAAAGAAATTCAAGCAACAGGCAGGTGAGACCTGGTATGGACGTTGTAGTAATTGCTCACAGATGCTGTTATGTTTGCGATATTACCATAATTTGGCATTTCTTAAATACTACACTGTTCCTCCCCTATATCTTTTCTTTAACTGTTTTTCTCCCTTCCCCTTCTATGGGCGCTGACAAATGCTAGAACCTGGATCAGCATTCTAACATGTGTGAGCCTAGACACTGATGCTGACAAGCTATTCGTGCATGGAAGGCATCACACTCAAGTTGGAACCTGTTCTCACCCACCATCTAATAGAGTCACTTGATAGCTATTGGGAAGATGAATCCTAGCTGATTCTTATCCTGCCTAGAACAGAGCCACCAAGTTCAATCATAGCAGCCCTATCCGAGATCAGCTAGCTCAGCACAGAATAGGCACATCAAAAGCTTGTACAATCTGATGCACATGTGAATCAAGAACTGGCAAAATAAAACACAAAAAAATTACATAGAATTTACAGCACAGAAACAGGCCATTCGGCTCCACTGGTCTATGCTGGTGTTTATGCTCCACACGAGGTTCCTCCCACCCTACTCCGTCTAACCCTATCAGCATATCCTTCTATTCCTTTCTCTCTCATGTGCTTATCTAGCTTGCCCTTAATTGCATCTCTGCTATTCACTTCAACTACTCCATGTGGTAGCGAGTTCCACATTCTAACTACTCTCAGTGAAGAAGTTCTCCTGAATTCCTTAATTGATTTATTAGTGACTATTTTATAATTATGGCCCCTAGTTTTGGACTCCCACCACAAGTGGAAACTGCTTCTCTACGTCTAGCCTATCGAGCAAAACAAAATTGCAGTGTTGATATGTTGCTGAAATGGTAAAAGTTTCAATCTAAGTGTCTCAAGCACATAGATCACTCTGTGGCAGTCCAGGTTTCCAAAGCAACAGACTCATGCAAACCCAGGGTTATAAATGGTGATACTGAAATCCATATCATCGATGTTCTTCACTTCTCAGTTGATGAGCAGTGCTTGCGTAGCTCAATACCCCAGTTTCAAATGTTGATTTTTCTGGAGACTCTTCAGATAGTTTCTTCCTTCCTCCATTTCCAACCCCTTGCAGCTACCCAGGCTATGGACAATTCTGCAACTGAGAGAGCAGAAGCAGTTCAAACTAGGCTTCCACCCATCACTCGGAGCCTGCTGCCAGGAATTGTATGGGGACTGTGTACTCATTCTCATTAGTAATAGCTTTCTGGAGCATCTGGTACCTGTAACAATGGTGAAGCTGAGATCAGGAACTCAGTGAGGGAGGGGACTGAGGCTGTGTCTCACCACTATTTTACTACAGTCCCCATCACAAAACGTCCACATTTAAAATGGGCATTGCTTATACTGGTCAACATTGAATAACCATTAGCCATTCGAAAGAAAGGAAAAAGAAAACTTGCATTTAAATAGCGCCTTTCTCGAACTCAGGATGTCCCAAGTACTTTTGAAGTGCAGTCACTGTTGTAATGTAGGAAACGCAGCAGCCACTTTGCGTACAGCAAGCTCCCACAAACAGCAATGTGATAATGACCAGATCATTGGTTTTAATGATGTTGGTTGAGGGATAAATGTTGGCCAGGGCACCGGGGAGAACTCACCTGTTCTTCGAATAGTGGCACATGATCTCAAGAGGGCTGGGCTTGTATGAGTTTGTTGCTTTGGAAACCTGGACTGCCAGAGAGTGGTCTATGTGCTTGAGACACACTTCGATTGAAACTTTTACCATTTCAGCAACATATAAACACAGCAATTTCATTTTGTTCGATGGGCTAAACGTAGAGAAGCTGTTTCCACCTGTGAGGGCAGACGGGGCCTTGGTTTAATGTCGCATCTGAAAGACGGCACCACAAAGTGCAGCACTAGTGTCAGCCTAAATTTTGTGCTCAAATCTCTGGAGTGAGACTTGAACCTGCAACCTTCTGATTCAGAGGCGAGAGTGCTACTAACTGAGCCACAGCTGACTTTTGCATTACCATCTATTTTAAAGTTGCCGGCTATTGCATCTGAAGTGCTCCGTTTATTCTGGGCAGAAACAGCCAGCGAGGTCCAGGAATTTGGTTCTATTGCTCTACAGACTGGATGGCTGTGGGTAGCTTCATCCCTATCGGAGCAGCAAATATTATAAATATCCTTTAAGGGGAAGTATTTCCAGGGGACAGGTAGAGAATTTACTGAAATCTTTTAAGAAATCCTAGCAGAACATGCATCTTACGCTTGGGCACGGCTATGAAAACTAAGACCCCCTGGTTACAAGCACCTCTCACTCAGCTGACAAGAATACAGCAACTCTTAACTTTTTCTGGCACTCCGGGACCCCAGACGTCATATTACTTTACACCAGCCGGCGCGGATAACGGGCTAAATTGCGTTTGCACGGGCGCACAACCAAAAAAAATCTTAAAATCAAACAGAATTTCAGCTGTCTCACTGTGGTCAGTGCTTCCTTCTGTGTACCTCACTCTCCATTGTAAGCTCTACATCTATACTGCTTTGTGAGACATCAGAACTTAACGGGAACGGCTGTAAGCAGTGGGGATTGTATTACCATCACTCCACACCTCTGGCAGTTACTCAGGAATTCGTGGTTAAGAGGATTTGGGAGCTTTCTTCTTTGGAGCCGTGACTTTGCACGCTCGGAGAAGAGACCCATTCACACGTTGAAAATCCTTTTTAGACAGGGGAGCTGGTGTTTGTGCAAGTCATGAATAAGTGAGGTGACTGGGGTTCAGATGTTGCTTATGGGTCAGTTCAATTACCATCCCCTCACTTCCACCAGTGTCAAATTTAGCTGTTTCTGCATATGGGGGGAAAAAAGTCAAATTCAGAATATTTCTGTCTTTAAAAAAAACTGCCACATCTGTCCAGCTCTGTGATTCAGCAAAGTTCCATCAATGTATGGTTTGACTATTTGTAGATTTGGAAAGAAAAAAATGACTTTCTAAAATGACATTTCTACATATTGTACTGTTCTGCGTGAGAGCTTTGTGATTATAATTTTTAAACTTAAAAAAAAAACACAGGACCTGAATCCGAAAAATCAACCTGAAGTTGAGAGCAGCTTGAATTTCCTAGCTCTGTGATGAACATATTCTTATAAATCTCCAGAAAATTGAGCTTAAAAAAAAGACAGGTCTGTCTCAATGGATTGCAAAACTGCCTGCAATCAGACCGACACACCATTATCTCTTACATATTCCAGCATGGCAATTTAGAAGACAATTTAAATAAATGTAGTTAAAGATGGCAGTAGTGGAGCTAAATAAGAAATATAGTCTGCTTTTACAAGCTGGAAAAAGTCAAAATTGTAGCTTTTTAAAGAAAAACTGAAAAGACCTGTTTCATCTGCGGGGAATTGTGGAAAACAAGCTCAATTAAAACTACCAATCGAAGTGCTGAATGGTTCCACAACACCAACTCAATGGTGTTAAACAGTGAAAATGTACCTACACGAACAGTTACTTTTAAAGAGCTGGAAACTGCGAGCCAGCTCGTTAAGTCAAAGTTTAATTAGAACTGTACTGAAATGAAAGTCCAGATACTATAAAAGTGGCTACTGAGGTTTAAACAAAGTAACAGGTCAAACCCGCCCCCATATCAGCTCAGCGTCTGTACTGCCAAGTCAAGCAGGCCTCCAATAAAAAAAAACTATAGCCTAAAATTTACTCTTGGAGATATCAGAGGTCAATCACTTCGTGCATTTGTATGATTTTCCTCTGTCTGCTACTTGAGAAGAGGTGTTAATCCATTAAAAATAAACAGGGTAAAAGCTGCATTAAAAGAGCTGACAAAGGAATACCGTGTGAAGTGTTTGGACTATCAACAGTAATTTCCAGGTTTATAACTTCCATGTGTAGCTTTAGCATGCTGGAGCCAATACATTACCCAGAGTAAGTAACACATTTACAGTGAATGTTTATGTTTGGTATCTTCACAAAACTTACAAAGCAAATGCTATAAATTATACAAATATTAACCACTGCAGTTTTTTTTTGTTTCAATATTGTCTTGACAATAACATTAAAACACTCTGCAAAACTGATGCCCATGGTACTGGCTTTGGCAACTAAAAGTATGTCATATAATGATGCTTGAATGTTATAGAGAAGTGCAGGTGACAGCAGATGGGTAGATCTGTGCTCCGAAATATGAATGCCCCGATCTGCAGAGAGTAAATGGCAAATGTGGGTCTACGCATTTGCCATTTGATTAAGGTTGCCTGATGCAGCAAGTTACGTTTGAAGATCCAGTCGCATGTGTTTTCACTTCTCCAGTAATCGTATTGAAGCCCATCATGGCCTACAGCACCCAAGAACAAATCTAAGACAGGAAGGAGTGGCAATGGAGGTCAGAGTCATAGGAACAGCAGTAGGCCATTCAGCCCCCTTGAGCCTATTCCGCCATTCAATTAGATTATGGCTGATCTGTAGCTCAATTCCATTTACTCGTCTTTGTTCCATATACTTTGATACCCTTACTCAACAAAAATCTATATCTCAAGTCTTGAAAATTTCAATTGAGCCAGCATCCACAGCATTTTGGGGGTTGCGAGTTCCAGATTTCCACTAACCATTGTGTGAAAAAGTGCTTCCTGATTTCAATTCTAAATGGCTTAGTTCTTATTTTAAGATTATGCCCTCTTGTTCTGGATTCTCCTATTCCCAGAGGAAATAGTTTCTCTGTATCTACCCTTTCAAATCCCTTAATTGTTTTAAATACTTTGATTAGGCCACCCCTCAAACTACTGCAGTCAAGGAAATACAAGCCAAATTTATGCAACCTGTCCTCATAATTTAGCTCTCGAAGCCCAGGTATCATTCTGGTGAATCTGCATATACCCCTTCCAAGACCAATACAGGAAACTTTCGATTTACCGGCACCTAAATAACCGGAAATCTCGGTTAACAGGCAAAATTCAGGAGTAGGTTCAGGTAACTTTTACTTCATATTACTTGCCTTCCTCGATCTGTTGCTGTGCAATTGGGTGTGGCTGCAGCTGTTGCTAAGCTACAGAGACGCTTGGAACTTGTGGCCATTGTTCTGCAACTGTTGCTAAGCAACAGGGTTTGTTGCTTTATACGCAGCTCTCAGCTCTCCGTATCTTTTACTATAGCTCTCGGTTATCCGGAATTTTTGATGAACCGGCACCACGTCGGTCCCGTATAAAAAAAAGTTTCCTGTATATCTTTCCTGAGGTTTGGTGCCAAAAACTAAATGCAGTGCTCCAGATAGGGTCTGACCAAGACTCTGTACCACTGAAGCATCACTTCCTCTCCTTTGCAATCCAGCCCCCTTGAGAGAAAGGCCCATTCCATTAGTCTTTTTGTACCTGTGCACTGTCTCTCAAGACAGAAACAAAATAAAAATGCCTTAAAAGCATCATAAAAGTGTTAAGAGGCGCTTACAAATTTGGAGAGATAGACTGGCAGAAACCACCAGAAGCAAGACATCTTAGATCACAGAAATAACAACAGAAAATGCTGGAAAAACTCAGCAGGCCAGGCAACATCCGTGGAGAGAAAATAGAGCCGACGTTTCGGGTCTAACCCTTTTTCAAAATTTCGGATTTCCAGCATCTGCAGTATTTTGCTATCATCTTAGATCACAGTGTCTGAAAAGGAGTTCCACTGAATTAGTATCTCAAAATAAGAAAGGAAAGTATACCGCTTTAAGTTACATACGAGTTTCCCTCTCTGGATATATTTCAATTTCACTCAGCACCTTTTTAAAAAAAAATCTTCAGGTATGAATGTTACCACAAGACCCCCCCTAAAAATCTAAAAAATGCTGGGAATAACTTCAGGTGGTGCTGCCCATCCTGTCACGTTATTATCCCGAACAATAAATGCTTTAAACATCAAAATGTATGCCCGTCTGCATTATATTTCCATTTAATCCTGTGTCCACATTTGATATTTAAAATTGAATGCTCATATTTCACATCTACATTTAAACTGTAACACTTGTATGTGAAGTTACATCTTGTATACATACGTGCATTTCATATTTCCATTGTTCGTACTAGCATTATAGCACGATAAGCCGGGCGAGAAAATCCCTTAATAAGCCTCATCCCGCATCCCCTTCACTTGACAGTTTTATAGTGATTTAAAACTTGCATCATTATGCTCATTAATTAAGTGCTGTCTGCCCGCAAACTTACCTGCTGGATTTCACCCTCGGGATATAAAACTGGCCCACTGCTGTTTAGTCATGAGAATAGCAGTTAAGGCACTTCCACTAGATGGGGACTTTCTAATATTCTCAATGTATGTCTCTCGCACCCATTTTTAAAAAAGGAAACGGTGAAAGGACAGATCCATTCTCTCCTTTTTTTCCCCCATCAAAGTTTGATTGGGAAATGTCTTTGTAGATTCAATCCAGTTGACTGTGGATGAGAATCCACATGCTGCCCGTGATTTAGCACTGAATCGTCAGTCCCACTTGGAGGCTGGTGTGGGAAATGGAAGTGTCACACTGGAGCAGTAGGGTGTGCTATTCCGAGCACAGAATTCAGCCATTCTATTGGGGGCAATTCGAACCTGTTACACTGACCTAGTGCAGAATAACGCAGATACAGCGGAGAAAATGAATATCTCAGTCTCAAGTTGTGACACCCATCAGTCTGAACACATTTCCACGAGATCTTCAAAACAAATTATCCGGGCATGTCGCCCTTTGAAGACCCCCTTTCAACATAAATCAATGTGCAATAAACAAATGAGAAAAGTCTGCCTTTCATTTAATGATCTACATAACAAAGTAAGGTCTACTAATGCCCCTTTTATATTTTAGAGACTTGCGCATAATTGAAGGTAATGTATTGGGGCTCCCACTGCTGTGCCCATAGCATCAGTGACACTGGAACTAACTACTGTATGCTTGCAATCTTGTGCAAGCAAGGTAACGCCAAAACTGCAACCGTGCAGATCCAGCCAGGCTAGAGATATGGAATACTGAATTCTGGTTTATATAGATTGACTGAGCACGCCGCTTACGCACTGAAAAAACCTACAAGGTGCTGCCGCCAACGCCAACTTTTTATTTGTCGCTGGTAGCTTTGCCACCTCTGGAGGACCCTCAGAAAACCAACCCCCCCAGGTGGCTGTAGCGCCACTTCATTTGTATTACAGCTCCAGCACTGACGTCGATGTTATTAGTGGCAGTGCTACAATAGTGAAGGGACATCAAATGTCCATCCATGATTTAAGCAAAGGTTAGGCACGGCGCCAAAAGACGTAAATTATTAAGTCCAAAAGGTGTCAGAATAGGCACCACCACAATTAATGCAAGCTTCCTCTTCATTACAGCACCTCTAGTAGGCAACTGGAGGAACTAAATTTGAGACGTTTTTTTCCTTTTTTGGGGGGAGTGGGGGTGGGTCGGGGGGGGACGGGACGTGGCTGAAGGAAAGAGGGCAAAGTGAGATTTCAAATTTTTACTTGAGTATGTGAAAATTGGCACTGGCTCAGCCAATAGTATACCTCAGCAAACGCCCCTCCGTCAGATAATTACTTGCATCAATGTGTAAAATCGCCGTGGAAGATCTCTTGAGATATTTAGAAAATAGATCCTTTTGGTGCTATGCAAGACTAATATAAACAAGACAGTGCTATGGAGGAACGCAGTGCCATCTCAAGGGGTGGCTTTCTGAGGGTCCTCCAGAGGTGGTGGTAGTGTTACTAGGAGCAAAATGGAAACAGTGCCCTCCCCAAACTGATCCCCACTTTTCTGGATGTTACATGCATGCCCAGCTCACCCGTACAGGCCAGAATACAATGTACATCTTTGCTGGCTCAGACAGACTTCAGCCAGAAATCTGCAAGCTGAAAAATGAAATGTATTATCATCTTACATCACCATACATTTGAGGGCCACCTAATTTAGAGATCATTTTCTCTTTTGCACAGTAAATTTTTCAGCATGCTCTTCAAAGTAAAAACCTTATATTCCAAACACAATTTGATATTCTTTCTCAAATCTAGATTAAAAATCACTGAATCAGTACTGTACGGCATTGAAGCCCAAAGACTTAGCTGCCCATAAAATCATATTAAGCTGTAAGAATATAATGGAATGTACTAAAAAGAAAACATTCAAACAAATTCACTGATATCCCATTCTACAGTTGTAGCTTTTATTCCTTTAATCTGGATAGGGTTTGGTCAGTCTCTGCTGAATAATTTAGTCAGCAACTTATTTATGGGCCTGTAAAACCACTTTGTATCCATTGGATTTGACTGTCAGTGCACCTCGCAAAAAGGCTTTTGTAAAAATTCGTCCACCCTTTGGAGAGCGGCACGTAAATTCACTCAACCCCAGTTTGCGTATTGCCTGCCTGGATAGGCCTAGCTCAGCTACTGGGACAGGGCTGCACAAAAGGATATAATAGTCACGATTGCAATTTTTGAATAAGCGTGGTTGCCCAAGGTTGCACCTTAGTTACAGTTATTTCTCCAGCGTCACCTGTGTTGTGGAATCCACTCCGCAGCGCAATGGAGTGGATTCCACAGCAGCAAAACACTGCGGAACTCCTTCAATTACTTGCAGTTCTGTGGTTTGTCCAAGTGTAGGGGGAGTTAGCACATCACAGAAAGGATATGCATTTATAAGTATCTGCCCACTTACTGTACTGTGATCAGGTTTGTGTAAACCCATTGAAACTATAAATAAAAGATGCTGGAAATGCAGAGTAGATCGATCAGCATAGGAAAGATAAAGAAAGGTTAATGTTGCAGGCATAATCGTTCACCAGGACTCCTGGAAGGCCTATGAAATATTAACCAACTTCACTCTCTGAGATGCTGATTGACCTGCTGTGAAGCTTCTGTTTTTATTTCTGATTTCTGGAACTCACAATTTTTCTTATTGTCCCACGCTGTTCGACAAAAATCGACACAAAGTTAGCTGATGGTCCAGGCGCAAGATCTTGACACAATGTGCACGACCAACTGCTCCTCCAAATGGCTTAAGGGAGGGGTTAAACAAGTCAAGGGTGGATTTGATTTTAAACCTTTAAAGAGCTAGCCCCAGCAAGGGATATGCAAGTTTATTCAGTTACTTAAAAGGTTAGTTTTAATATTTCTTTAAAAATATCCAGTTTGCTATGTATGAAGAAAAGGGGACATCGCCTCTTAAACATTTCAAAGCAGTCTCTGTAAGCTCATGGATCGACCTTGCGTCTGTTTGTATGTCTCTTGCCAACAAAGCAGTGGACTGTAAACCACAGTGTCAAGCTCTGGGCAACCATTTGTGAAAGGATGAATGAATGGATTGTAACAGCCAGTATGTGCATACTGCTATCTTTTTCTGACAGCTGTCATCCTCCCTGCTGAGGCTAAGTCTTAGGTCTAAATTCTAAAAGCAGTACGCGTGATCAGGTTACTGGGACAGGATGTCAAAATTCTTCACCATGGAAAAGAAAGGCAGCTAACTAAGCTCTCATTAGTGGAGCTTTCTGTCATCCCTAGCCACAAGACTCCACTGAATAACACTGACACCCTGGATATGACCACATACAGCTCAACTGTGAACCATCTGGCCAGGGCATTGGGGCCAATCAATCAGACAGTGCTTCTTCAGTGGGACTTGCGACAATTATATATAACATAATACTCATATTTTTGGTTTTGCAAGCAAGAATAAATATCAGGCACACAGTCCTCAGGCAGATATTAATCTGAGCTCACCATGTCCATGGAAAATAAACACTGCATGTTGAATAACTTACTTATTCCAAACTCATACCATTGCGTTAAAAAGACAAAGCCACTTATCACATTAGCCAATTATTCCTACATTATAGCCACTTTTTCCTACAACTGTGTGGCTGCGCAATGGTATGGAGATCCCACGCAGGCTGCTCAATGGCTTTATAACTGAAATAACCGCGCACGCACGAGAAATTGAATGGGCCTTGCATCCAATTAAAGGGTCCGCGCACCAAAAAATTTACAGGGAACATTGGCTGTGACTACACTTCAAAAGGACTTAATTGGCTGTAAAGCGCTTTGGGATGTCCTGAAGTTCTGAAAGGTGCTACATAAATGCAAGTTCGTTCTTTCTTTATAACAGCTGTACTACCTAGCTAAGCTAAATGAAAACTACCGAGGTTGCCATTTCCTTTCTAAAGGCACACAGTGGTAGTATTCAGCCCAGTGATTTTGACCAGCATAAGATGATAAACCATATGTGCCCTACTTTGAAGCTACGGAAAGATGTATCATGTACATTATTCAACTGCCATTGCTCCCACTAGCTCTTAATTATGTTTTGGTGGCAAGTCTACACTTTTTACAGCTGTCCATCAGTAAATGTTACAATTTAGTCTTCAGCTCTATTCTTAAACACGTTACTGACCTTGCCGAGGCAAGAAAGACAATGTACGTCATTTATCAGGATTTTAAATAGCCATTTGGTGTTGCCCACAAAAAAGAGAGACTACTGCAAACGGTTCAGGCCCACAGGGCAGATAGAAATACATTGAATTGGATTAAAGATGGCTAGTTAAAAGATTGCAACCATTTGCAGTAAATGGAAGATACCTGGCTAGGATTCAGTTATTACTGGTTTGGGGATACAGCAATTTATCATTTTTATAAAAGACTCGGAGACTGAAGTCAGTTCAAAGGTCTCCAAATTTGCAGACAATACCACAATTAGAGCAGCAAATGATGCGAACCACTGTGCACAAACACAGAAGTATTGGAGATGCTAGGTTTATTTGCAGAAAGTGATAGATGCTGTTTAATACAGGTAAGGGTAAAGGGATGGTAATAGAGCAGGATAGAGGGCCGCGATTTTCCCTACCTCGGCAGGCGATGTCGGTGGCGGGTCGCGGCCTCGCTGCTGGCTCCATCCCGGCCTCCGACATGACTGTCCCCCGATTGGGCTTGTTAAGCCCGCCCAGCAAGTTTCCCGGCCAATTGAAGGAAGCGGTCTGGTGACGTCATTTGATGACGCTTCACCGGCCGGTTTCCTGAAAGGGACCATGCTCAAATTTACTTTGACATTTCTGCTGTCAGTGTTCTACAGCATTGAGGTGCTGCAAACACTGAATTACTGCACAAAGGTGCAGGGCTGCACACAGGCTCTCCCATGACCCCCTCCATATGCTTATGGAGGGAGACACAGCACGCAGGGAGGTTCTCTTCCTTTCCAATGGGCAGAAGAGACCTCCCCAGGACACCAACGCAGCCTGGTTGCACACTGCACAGGAGGACACAAGCAGGGATGTCGTCAGGAGGACCTGGCTGCAGTGGCGCAAACCTTTCAATGATCTCAGTGGATCACGAAACGTTATTGCAGAGCCACATGCAACCTCATCCTGCTGTGCCACTCATCACATCCCCATCACTCTGCCTTCCCTACCCAACTCCTGCACATCCTTACTCACACCAACTTACCTTGCACCTCCACCCATCCCTCTCTATCTACATTATCACTTCCCCATCTCACTAGCCACCCTCCACACTCACCCTCATCCTAGTGCAATCATACCAACTAACAACACACAAGGGTTGGCACTTGTGTGTTTTAGCCAAAGTTCATGTGAAGTTTCTGTTCATGTGCTGTCAAACATTGAAATCTTTATTTTTAATACTTTGCTTTCTTGGACAGATTTGTGTGCACCTTTGGAAGTGGCTTGGTGAGTTTCCATGAATGGTGAGACATAATGGTACCCGCTGCAATGCTGATGAGTGTGAAAGGAATGGCTTGGGCATTGTAGGGATGCTTTATGTTGTTGCTGTGGGGTGGGGCCAACCTGGCACACCATGTGGCAGCCAGGGTGTGCAGCATCAAGTGAAGTAAATGTTTCCATGGTGAGGCCATCCCTGGTATCTGGGGCAGCAATGTGGTTGGGTGCTGATGCCCTCTGTCCTGTGCAGCATCAGGTGATTGCGGAGAAGGTTGGTGTTGTTGTTGGTGCTGCTGGTGTGCCTGGTGCTGCTGGTGTTGGGGCTGATCATGGTCAGATTCTGAGGAACAAAGTGAGAGAGTATAAAGTGCACCCATGCTGATAGAATAGATGGTAGGTGAAGTAGAGATGACAGAAGCGAGCTGTCAATGGTGGAAGAGGTAATGAGGTCAGACTGGATGGAAACTTATGTAAAGACTTGCAGCTTCCTGAATCTGTATTGTTAATGCAGTTTAGAGATGCTAGTGCTTAAGAGAAGATATCTCAATCAGCTGGGAGCTTGAAGCTGACATTTGAAGCAGTCAGCTCATCAGCTGATTCAACAGCCACTGACCTCCTGCCTCAGCTTCACTGACGAGGTCTAAGCACAGTGGGAAACCCATGGGAGACCGGTGAAAGTTAAAAAGCTGGGGGGGAAAAGCCACTAATGATTTGAATTGGGTCCCCCGCCGCTGCCTGTCGGGTCTGCTCAGCGCTGGCAGACCCGACATCGGGAAATGCAGGTGTGCGCGTTTTGACAGCGGGTTCCCAACCCGGTCAATCATTTAAAATTTCACAGCTGACCCGCCACCAATTGGGTCCACTGAGTGCCAGCAAAATCACGGCCACGGTCTTTGAACACTGGTGAAGAGCTCACCTACAGAAACAGCTCAGTGTTCTCAGGCAGTAACGAAGCAAACCAATATTACATAGAATTTACAGCACAGAAACAAGCCATACGGGCCAACAGGTCCATGCCGGTGTTTATGCTCCACACAAGCCTCCTCCCACCCTACTTCATCTAACTATATCAGCATAAGCTTTCATTCCTTTCTTCCTCATGTGTTTTGCTAGCTTCCCTTTAAATGCCTCAACTACTCCTCGTCTTAGGTCTTAGCATGTTCCACACTCTAACCACTCTCTGGATAAAGAAGTTTCTCCTGAATTCACTATTGGATTTATTAGTGGCTATTTTATATTTATGACCTTTCGCTTTGGCCTCCCCCACAATGCTGCGTTTTATCATATTTAAATTGAAAGACTTCATTTTAGAATTGTACACTGCCCTGTTGAGGCCACATCTGGAGTACTGTGTTCAGTTTCGGTCCCCTTCATTTTACTGGAGAGTGTTCAGTGGAGGACAATATTAGTACCAGAACTTAGAGAAAGAAGCCAATGAAGAGCAGCTATGTACCCTGAAAATCGCTCTTCAGTAAAGAAGTCCAAGGAGAAATTTGACCTTAGTTTGTAAGGTTATGAAGGGCTTCCATTAGTCGGTAACGGGTTTTTCTGCTGACTTCAGCAAAACTTCAGAAGCAGGAGCCATAGATTTAAGATACAGATAACTTCAGTAACTAGATCTTCTCCTTACTTTGTGCATGATTGCAAACCCCAAATATTGGGAGATCACAGCAAGTGCAGCATTTGTTCGCAAAACATACTTCTGGAGAAATAAATGCTACCATAGATATCAACCATGGCGCTTAATACAGTTTGCTAATTGTTTAAGGGCATCGCCGCCAAATCATCAAGTTTGTTCAAAAGTCTTAAAATCACCAATGGTATAAAGGCACTATTTCTGACTTTCCACAATTGTAACTGTAGGTGCATAATTTTCCATTTGTGCGCTCGCGAGATTATCCTGCTCATTAAAAAGAATGTAAAAAGTCACACAACACCAGGTTTCAAATAAAGCTGTTGGACTATAACCTGGTGTTGTGTGACTTTTTACATTTGTCCACCCCAGTCCAACTCCGGCATCTCCACACCATTAAAAAGAATGGGGGAAGTACTGCAGACGTCAAGTGCACAACACCTTCTTCCTTCAATTGAAGTAACAAGTGAAGCAACCACAGACTGCTCAGCAACTTCTAACTCCAATGCCACTCCAAGCCTTGCAAAATAACGGGCAGTGGGAGAACCTGACTGTGTTCCTGGACTTAGAAGTACTGACCAGTACAGTCATGCAGCAGTTAACTATGCTCTACCATTGGCTCAAGCTTTAGGCCTACATTAATGAAGAATTTTCAGGGTTGGTCCATTAGCTCAAGTGGCCTACATAGGATGAAAAGCTGGGATAGAACTAGCTTTGATCTAAAACTTGCTGTCAACAGTTCTGACTGCCTCCTCCCTTCTGGCTCATGATCTACTTGAGAAGAAAAGCCACATCAGACAAAGGGATGTTTTTACTGAAAGGAATTACAAAGGTAAAACGTCATCAGAACGTAATAGAAATCATGGATGAAGAAATGTCGCTTCAGCCCGCTGAATTTCATCCCTCCGAATCTCATCCCTCCCAGGAATTCAGTCACGACTTGTTTTTTGGTTTGGGGTGCATGTGCTGGGGAAGAAATTACACATCAACAGTGTGGGACGGGGCACTCGCGTGTCCAAATTGAGAACACATATGAAAAATCACATTCTTCAAACAGATATATTAAACTGCCCACGGTGAGTCCAAAACTTTTATTAAAACAAATGCGTATTGATATACCAAAGGTTTTCTGTTATCTACTGTACACACAGGACTCGAGGGATGGACACAGCACAGCTGCTTGGTAGCACAGAATCTATGAGTGTCATGACCCGAGTTATCTATAGGCCTTTATGATAGAGGAGTTGAGGTAATGGACACTGAAGGGTGATTAATGATCTGTCAGAGGTTTTATGAGACTGTATATAGCTGTGTTTGATTTCCAGGAACCATTTGCCACCTTATGATATGACTTCTCATGTATGAGAAGCTAGTCTGAAAACATACACAGACTTTTTTAGATCAGCTCTTATACTGTGAGGTCAGTAGGTGGTCTATATTACACTGTCACTTCTATCTGCACTAAAAACAATCTGCAACATGATGTCGTTGTCTGGTAACTTTAGTTCTCGCAATGACAGGTGCATAGGGTCTGCACCATGAAATTCAATACAGATAATAATCAGACCCATTGCCTTATGAACAGAGCCAGTTGACTGGAATGTGCTCCTGGTGCCTTTGCTGGATCATTGTAGAGATAAGTGAACCACCATCAATATAATGCAGGCTGACAATGCACTATGATACATGCAGAATGGGATACTCTAATTGGGGATACATGTAAAAATAAAGGAATTTAAAGGGAAGGAAACAGCATCAAGCCCATCACAAGCATTGTGAAATACCTTGAGAATGCTCGCAGGAAGCAAGGTTTGATGTGGGGCCAGCGGGAGGAGGTGGGTTCTCTCAAAGGTCGATGAACCTGCTCTAAACTTGCAGGTTTTAGCAAGGCTTTTGACTGCTCTCCTCGCAAATGGAAGAGTCTTTGCTGCTAACGCTTACTTATCCTAATCCAATCCCATCACTCTGCAGCTTCTGTCCTGTTCACACCTGCCCGTTGTATTGATTTCTTTGTGAGTTCAATGACGAGACATTTATGAAAGAGAATGAGTTTTAATCTAAAGCTTGTTCAACTCTTTTATACAGCTTTTACTGGAGACACGATGCTAGTGATGCATCTAGAACGAAACTGAAACTAAACCAAACTGCTTGTCTCTCACATGACCTCTGCTGGTCAGGCATAAGTAATCAATACATGCAAACATGCTATTAAGGCATCATAATCAAACAGGCAAATACCATCTCTATTTGCTGATATCATTACATCTCCTTTTCTTAAAACAAAAGTATTTTACTTTTAACTAACAACATGTTTTCTTTGTATTAATCTGCATTTTAACTGTAACACTTAATGAACTTACATTATCATGATCAAGGTTTTTTAACCTTGCTTTGTGTGTTCACATGAAATATGTCAATACACTAGAACTTGAAGAAAGAATAAGATAACATTACTTCCTTCTATAACAATAGTCCTTAAATTTGCTCAATGAGTCTCTCAGGAGGCTTCACGTGTCTTGAGGATTTTCTGATTGATTGTCCTTGAATCTGAGTTGTTGCCTCAGATGATTGGTTCTCAGCTGTGTGATCAGGTTGTTCAACAGTATCAGTCTCTTGACCTGCTGTGGCTGGTCCCATGAGAAGATCTCGACGATTTCTTCTCAGAACAGCACCCTCATCTGTCTGAATGGTGTATGATCTTGGTTGAACGTCACTCAGGACAGTTCCCTTCTGAGTCCATGTGTTTGTTTTGTCTTTCAACCTTACTTGGTCACCAGTGTGGAGTTCAGGTAGGTTTTGTGTTCCTCTGTCATAGTAGTACTTTTGCTTTTCTTTCTGTTGTTCTTTGAACTTCCTCACTTTCTCCCCCTCTTTTGTTTTCAGGAGGTTCTCCGGGATGGGTAGGTTTGACCTTAGCCGACGTCCCATCAGGAGTTGGGCTGGTGACTTACCACACTCGAGCGGCGTTGTGCGGTATACAAGCATGCTCTGGTAGAAGTCAGTTCCACTGTCTTTTGCCTTGTACTTCAGTCTTTTCACTGTGTTTGCGGGCTCTCCTGGGTCAACAGCTCTGGACAACGTGTCTGCTGTATACATCAGCTTACCCGGTGTGTACACAACATTCAGTTCATCATAGACTGTCTCTCCTTCGCTTTCCACAACGAGGACTCTCTTTACCAGGTTCAGTCTCTCACAGGCTTTTAAACCTAGTATGGCTTGCACATCCTTTGGCACCACGATTAATGCTAGCATGTGCTCTCTGTCCTTGTGTGTTACTTTGACAATGCATCTTCCTTTCACTGGTATATCAGTACCTGAGTATCCTGTCACTTTCACTTTTATTCCATGTATCTTTGGTCTGGGTCTAATTTTCTTAAAATCAGTCTCTGATATCACATTAACTTGTGCTCCAGTATCCAATTTAAATGGAATATGTATGTCATTCACTTTTAGTGTCAACATCCAGTCTCTTTCTTCTTTTTTGTTTTCAGACACAACATCCACATTGAACTCCTCGATCTCGCTTTCATCTACTGTATGGACCTTGCTTTGTTGCGCTTGGTTCTTACAGCAACGGGCATAATGGTTGTTTTTGTTGCAACTATTGCATGTTTTACCATATGCTGGACACTTTCTTGGTGTATGCTGTGTACCGCATCGACTACATGACTTCTGATTGTCCCTTTCATTTTTGTTCGCTGGCCACGCCTCTTTTTTCACATTGGCGCTCGTTTTGTTAAACGGTTTGTATCCGTTCTTTCTCACTGCATCCACGTTGAAGCTATTGTCACTGAACAGCTCCTTTGCCTGCGACTTCACAGTCTCTGTAGCCCTACACAGTGCTATGGCTTTTCCCAGGTCTAGATCTTGCTCTCTTAGCAGTCTTTCCCTTAGACCATTATCTGGAATACCACACACCAGTCTGTCTTTTATCAGCGAGTCTGTCAGTCCCCCAAATTCACAAGATTTGCTTCGGTTTCTCAGTTCAGTCACATACTGATCAATAGCCTCACCCGTTTTCTGAACATGTGAAAAATCTGTGCCTCTCAAACGTCACGTTACGTTTAGGTATGCAGTAGGCCTCAAACTGTTCCATTATTTTATCTAGCTTCATTTTGTCTCCATCAACAGCGAATGTGAAGTTATTATACACCTCCAGTGCTTCATCACCCACGACATGTAAGAACAGTGACGATTTCCTTTTATTACTTTTCTCGTCAGCTCTGATTGCTGATAAATACAACCCCAAACGTTGTTTGAACCTCCTCCAATTTTCAGCCACATTACCTGTCAACTGAAGCGTCGCCGGTGGGTGTAAACCTTCCATTTTTTCACTTCGTTAGCTATTCTCCAATGGTAAGCAACGATGTTCTCTTTTGGCTTGCTAATTTGTGGAGAGCTGATTTAACTTCAGATTTTTTCTCTTCATCTCTTTCAATCACTTCTGACACCATGTATTGATTTCTTTGAGAGTTCAATGACGAGACATTTATGAAAGAGAATGAGTTTTAATCTAAAGCTTGTTCAACTCTTTTATACAGCTTTTACTGGAGACACGATGCTAGTGATGCATCTAGAATGAAACTGAAACTAAACCAAACTGCTTGTCTCTCACATGACCTCTGCTGGTCAGGCATAAGTAATCAATACCTGCAAACATGCTGATAAGGCATCATAATCAAACAGGCAAATACCATCTCTATTTGCTGATATCATTACACCCGTTACAAACTCATCTTTTCCACGAGACTCACATTCTACCCCCTTGATCTGTCCCCACCCAACTCCAGACCACTCAACTGTCAAGTTTGCTCCCAGTGTTCAACAACATTTTTAGTGGCTCCCTTTGTTCAGGCACTGCCCCTCTCCCTTTCAAAGTCATCACCATCACTCCCTCCTCAAAAAGCCCACACTTGGCCAGACATCCTCTCCATCTAGTGCCAAATCTCTCACCTCCCCTTCATGTCTACAGTCTCCCAAAACTCTATTCAAAACCCTTCAGCCCAATTTCTGTCCTTCTCACGGTACTGACTGCCCTGTTGAAGATAACTGATGATTGGGTCATCTGCTGTCTTACCATTTACACAAGTATAAATGATGGATTGGAAGGGCATCAGGTCAGGTCTCTACCACCAAATCTGAAACTATTTAAGCTTGCTTATAAACCTGGATCAGGTAACAACTTCTTCATTTTGTGCAATTTCAAATTTAACATGCGTAGAAAAGGCAAAACCAAAACCCAGTATGGGTCTGTGAATTCGGGGTATGTTCTACCCTTTTCTGCTATTAATACTTTCATAGGATTGAGGAAATCAAGAGAAAGTGATCACTTTCCTCTAAAATGCCAGCCTACTGCACAAACACAAGATCTGAAGGGAAACCTTCATCACTGAGTTCTTCATTCAGATGTTTGAATTGCTTGTGATTCAGTGCATGGGTTTCAAATGTAGTTTACAGTTTATAAGTCAATCTTCATGGAATGCTTCTATTTCAGGTGCTTCAACGTCAGCTGCTCCTGATGCAATAAAATATCCAGAATTTGGGAAAGCTGGCATCAGCTTTCCAAACCTTACTGACCCGAACATTGCTGCCTTCCATCCCTGGCAATGGCAGCCAGTTTCCATAATGGCACCTTAACTTTCTGAACGACAGATATCAGAGCTTCCTTGGTATCCATACCCCAGGTTTTACTTTTTAGTGTTATATGTCAAGCAGTTCTTCCTTCACAGTGCAGCCATCAAACTGATCTGGGCTGATGCCCCAGTGCAGCATTGAAGCAGTGACAGGTGCGAAATATCAAAACAGAAACCCCACCAGCCTGTTTCGGTAGTTCAGGTGAACTTTAAAGTTCCCAAGGGACTATTTGAAGAACAGTTCTCCTGGTGTCTTGGTCAACAATCCTCCCTCAACTAACATATAATCCTGGGGTCCTACTGTGCACAAAACAGTTGCCAAGTGTGCCCACATAACACAGTCACTGCACTTCAAAATATCTAATTGTATGTCAAACTCTTTGAGACACTTCTGAGAGATGTAGTAAGGTGCTTTATAAATGCAAGCCTTTCATTCTTCCATTGCATTGGCAAGTGGTTCAACTTTCATTTCAAAGTGATTAATGCTGCAATTGGGAATTTATGGTGGTATAATGTTTGGGGACTGTGACTGCCATAAGTTGTCAGTTCAGATAGAGTTAATCTTATCTCAGAACTAGTGAATTACAAAGTATGCCAACAAACCTTTGAAGCAAAGGTCTATATGGTTTATATGTTCCACGGCACCACTACTTTGCTTGGTATTCAGAGAGGGGAATGAAGGTTTAATTGCTTTTGTAGTGCGAGTCCTCTCAAACTACCAATACCAGAGCTGCAGGATTTTATTGAGGCCATGTTTTTGTTTTTAATGAAGGATTTGTGTGGGATATTAGAAGTTTCTTCCGAGAGGTCCCCGACGGTTCAGTTAATTAAGGCAATAAGTAATTGAGCCATACAGACCAGAAAGATCCCAAATTTAGTTGCCAGTCTGTACTGAGCTATTACAGGGTGGGGAAAAGCCCACACTCCTGATCACTATCGGGCAACCGCCGCTGGAAGTGCCATGTGCGGACACTGAATAAGGATTGAACAGAGCTGTGCTGTGGTGCTCCTTGCGGTTGACTAGCCTGCCTACACTCATTATCAAGGTTCACAGGGTGAACAATGACCACTTTGGAAAGTTACTGGTGGAACCAATATTTTTAGGACCGGATGGGAGGGGAGAAAACTCTCAGATTCTCACAGTTGTTCTGTCCTGACTCTTGCCTGAGCATCTCCGCTATTTGTTAAGCACTAATTATGTGGCACATTTTGATGGACTGCTACAGTATATGGCCATAAAATGGGGTATGGCCCCCCTATATATACACATCTGTATTTAATGTTATGTATATTATACCTCTTTTCCTGGAGCAGTCTTTCAAATGGGGGTATATGGGGTGAGCCCTAAAGGTAGAACACCTCTGCAGGGCAAACAATCGCACCCAGACGGGTGATTTTAATCAGCAGGCGGTCGTGGCAACTCACCCAGTTCTCACGATTGGCTCCAAGCGCTACACCCCGAGCCCTTACCTCGGTTCCCCTGCCAAACCCAGTGAGAGTAGCCAAGAGTAATGGTCAAACACATGGCAGCTTCCAGACCTCCAGAACCAACTGGGCCCCATCGTCGCTGCTGAGCTGACGGACGGGAATTTAAAAAGTCTGAGTAGCCTTTCAAGAAAGTTTTACTTTTACAAGTGAATATTATAACCAAACTGGCACCACAGATTTGTCTCCAGTTGTGCCCTGTTGCTCTACTTAACAGTCATCTCAAAAGGGTAGCACACCATCGATGAATGCGTCAAATAAAGCACATGTCTACCCTCGTGAGCAGCAACTCAGGTCAAACATCACACTTGGACTCTTGTATGTTTATTCAAAAGAGCGTTGCTTCCAAATACATATTTGAGTGAACAATGCAGAATATAAAGGTTTAAAAATATTAAAAGGGAATGACGATTGAGCACAAGATCATGTAGCAGAATTTAATCATGATAGAGAATTTCTGCTCTATGAATAACACTTGCCACAAGAGACCACGAGAGCAAGGCTATCAATGGGTTCAGCTCAAAGCCTCCAGCCTTGTTGAATGAAATCACTCACTGTACTAACGTCTTGCTGCTGGCAACACCCAAAACTCACTGCTAGGCATCTGTAAAAGCTGCCGTGGCCTCAAAAGTAAGAGTACAGTATTCTCTTGTTTATATACATCCGTAAGGATTCAAGTTCACTCTTCATGGGACCCACTGCCTTCCACCTATTTACAAAGCAGCTTAAAACATGCATGGAAGGCCTCAGGCACATAAAGCTCAGATAACAACCCATTCATCCCAAGGAATCAGAACTGACCAATTGTCTTCATCAGAGCAGACTGCTAACGAAGGCTTTTGCAAACATCTTAAAAGTCTCCAGTAAAATGCTGACTATTGGAATGCGCATGGGTAAAGGAAAATACTTGCCAAATTCCAACTCTACGCAGACACGTTGGATAAAATACCTTACTAACTATTTGATGAAGGGGGTCCTTAAAGGTCATTTATTATTGACTATTTTAAAATTGCAAGTTAGAAATGAAATCTTGAAGAAACAGCAATGTTCTCCACTTGGAATTCAACACTTTTCATTTGTGCTGTTGTGTATTACACACCTGCTAGCAAGATGACAACAGAGCTTTAATTTCCCTTTTTGTGGCGAGAAGTAGCAGGTATTATCTATGTACAATGGTCTCAAATCAGGTTTCTACACAGACATTTGTCTTTGTTGAGAAACCCACTGTAGACTACCTACTGGATGCGCTGCAACAAAACGTCAGGAGTTCTTCGGCAGCACCTCCTAAACCAGCAGCCTCCACCGCCTAGAAGGACAAGGGCAGTAACTGCATGGGAACACCACCACCCTTAAGTTCCCCTCCAAGTCACACAGTGTCCTGATTTGGGCATATATCGACATTCCTTCATTGTTGTTGGGTCAAAATCCTGGAACTCCCTAGAAGGTGTGGGAGTACCTTCACCACACAGACTGCAGCGGTTCAAGGCGGCGGCTCACCACCACCTTCTCAGAGCAACCAGGGATGAGTAATAAATGCCCACATCCTGGGAATGAATCTTTTAAAAACTTGCCAAACCACCTCGTCAAGTGGAATGGGCTCTCCTTTTGGGGTTACAAGCTCCCAAGAATAGCTTCACATGTCACAACTAAGGTGAGGATAAGATGCCCATGCTAAACATAGAAGATAATGGCCCAGAAATTCGGGTCGGGGGCTTCCCGCGGGTGCAAGCCCCCGACCTACACTTACATATCGCGCTGACATTTGAAGACTGGGCCTGCGTGGATTTCCGGTCTGTGGCCCGGTTCAGCTCCCGGCGCGCTATGCGTACTTAGTGCGATGAGCCGGCTGGGATCATGTGAGCACTGGGCAACCAATGGGAGTTTACAAAAGTCCATTCATGAGTTAGACATAAGACCTGTCAAACTCATGAAAAGTCCGGGCGCCCAAAACGCTACTTAAACTTTAAATAAAAGTTAAAAAAACATTCCAATAATTAAATTAACTATTGATAACTTTAAAAAACTATTTAAAACAATTATTCAAATTTCTGCCAAAATTTTTTTTTCAAGAAATCGGGTCCAAAAATACACTTACCTTACTGTAAATTCTTTAAAAATAATAAACCTGCGGAAAAAAGTTTCTAACTTTAATTATTAGACCACTTACCTTTTAAAACTAGGTCCTTACGTCTGCTTTTTTCATTCGTAAAAAGTGGAGGCCTTCACGCACGGACAAACCTGTCAAAAAACCCGAAGTTCAACGCGTACGCGCTGCCTCAAACGTCGCTAGGGAACCGCCTCTTAACCCCTTGGTTCAGAGGAGAGGAAATGCCGGTTTTCCGCGCATGCTGAAATCCGGCACTTCCAACGAGCCCATGCGTGAGTACCCCGTCCGTACTCACGTGTTGGGACCGGAATTACTGGGCCCATCTTTGTGCATATCTAGTGCACGAGTTTGTGCAACAATTAATAAAGTGTCAAAATTTTGGCCTGGGAACAAATAAGATAACGGAGGTTACCCAGACAGATCTCAATAAAAGAGAGTCATAACTTGCATTTATATAGCATCTTTCACATCCTCAGGAAACCACAATGTACATCACAACCAATTACTCACTTTTGAAATACAGTCAACACTACCCTCAATTTGCACACAGCAAGTTCCCATAAACAGCGATGAGATAATGAGCAGTTAATCTGTTTCGGTGGTATGTTGAGGGATAAATGTCGCAGGGCACCCAGCAGGTTTTTCAGAAAGTGCAATGGAATCCCTTAAATCCACCAGAACAGGCAAGTGGGGCATGGGTTTCAAGTCTCATCCAAAAAACAGTATCATTCTAACAAGGCATCACTCCCTCAGTCCTGCACTGAAGTGTCTGCCTCGATTATGTGATCAAGGCCTGGATTGGGGTTTGAACCCACGACCTCCTGGTTCAGAGGTGAGAGTGCCACCACTGAGTCAAGCCAAAGGTTAAAAAATGTGAAGCCCAGTAATCCCTCTACCATAATGCTCGCTTTCAAAATCGAATATAGTGAGTTAAAGATATCTTATGTTATATTGAACTACTAGAATCATTCAGCATAAAAGGAGGCCATTTGATCCATCATGCCTGAGCTGGCTCTTTGAAAGCGCTATCCCATTAGTCCCACGCTCCTGCTCTTTACTACAGCCCTGTAAATTGTTCCTCTTCAAATATATATCCAATTCATTTTTGACAGTTACTATTGAATCTTCTTCCACCTTAGTGTTCTAATTGCAGGTTGATTTTGAAAACATCGCTTACATTGTATTACACAATATTTATAGCACAGAAATAGGCCATTCGGCCCAGCAGGTCCATGCCGGTGTTTATGTTCCATACAAGCCTCCTCCCACCCTTCTTCATCTAACCCCATCAACATATCCTTCTATTCCTTTCTCCCTCGTGCTTATCGAGCTTCCTCTTAATGTATTTATGCTATTCACCTCACCTACTTCTTGTGGTAGTGAGTTCCACATTCCAACCACTCTCTGGGTAAAGAAGTTTGTCCTGAATTTCCTATTGTATTTATTAGTGACTATCTTATATTTATGGCCCCTAGTTCTAGTCTCGCTCGCAAGTGGAAACATCTTCTCTACGTCTACCCTATCAAGCCCTTTCATAATTTTAAAGACCTATCAGGTCAACCCTCAGTCTTCTCCTTTCAAGAGAAAAGAGCCCCAGCCTGTTCAATCTTTCCTGGTAGGTATCACCCCTCAGTTCTGGTATCATTCTAATAATCTTTTTTGCATCTTCTCCAGTGCCTCTATATCCTTTTTATAATATGGAGACCAGAACAGTTCATGATACTCCAAGTGTTGTCTAACCAAGGTTCTATACAAGTGCAACATAACTTCCCTGCTTTTCAATTCAATCCCTCTAGAAATGAACCCCAATGCTTTTTTTGCCTCTTTTATTAACCTGCATCGCTACTTTGAGTGAGTTGTGTACCTGTACTCCCAGTACCTGTACTCCCAGATCCCTTTGTTCCTCGACCCTATTTAAACACTTATTTTCCAATGAGTATGTGCCCTCCTTGTTCTCCCTACCAAAATGTACTACTTCTCTCTTCGGCAGTCCCTCGGAACCGAGGATGACTTGCTTCCACATTAAAAATGAGTTCTCAGGTGACTGATGAGTCCAATGCGGAACCTACAGTCTCTGTCACAGGTGGGGCAGACGGTGGTTGAAGGGGCGGGTGGGTGGGATGCTTGGGTTGACGTGCGCTCCTTGCGCTGCTTGCACTTGGCTTTCGCTTGCTCCCGGCGAAGAAACTCAAGGTGTTCGGCGCCTTCCCGGATGCTTCTCCTCCACTTTGTGCAGTCTTGGGCCAGGGATTCCCAGGTGTCGGTGGGGATGTTGCACTTTTTCCAAGGAGGCTTTGAGGGTGTCCTTGAAGCGTTTCCTCTGCCCACCTGGGGCTCTCTTGCCGTGTCGGAGCTCCGAGTAGAGCGCTTGCTTTGGGAGTCTCGTATCGGGCATGCGGATGATGTGACCCGTCCATCGGAGCTGATCGAAGCTTTGACCACGCTCAATGCTGGGGATGTTGGCCTGAGCAAGAACACGGACGTTGGTGCACCTATCCTGCCAATGGATTTGCAGGATCTTGCGGAGGCAGCGTTGGTGGTACCTCTCCAGTGCTTTTAGGTGCCTGCTGTACATGGTCCATGTCTCTGAGGCATACAGCAGGGCGGATATCACTGCTGCTTTGTAGACCATGAGCTTAGTGCCGGGTTTGAGGTCCTGGTCTTCAAACACTCTCTTCTTCAGGCGACCGAAGGCTGCACTGGCACACTGAAGGCGGTGTTGGACTTCGTCGTCGACGTCTGCCCTTGTTGACAGTAGGCTCCAGAGGTATGGAAGGTGGTCCACGTTGTCCAAGGCCTTGTCGTGGATTTTGATAATCGGGGGGCAGTACTGTGTGGCGGGGGCAGGTTGGTAGAGGACCTTTGTCTTACGGATGTTTAGTGTAAGGCCTGTGCTCTCGTACGCTTCGGTGAAAGTGTTTACGATGGTTTGGAATTCCATCTCCGAGTGAGCGCAGACACAAGCGTTGTCTGCATACTGTAATTCGACGACAGAGGATGGGATGACCTTGGATCTGGACTGGAGGCAACGGAGGTTGAACAGTTTCCCGTTTGTTCTGTAAATTAGCTCCACTCCAGTGGGGAGCTTACTGAGGGTGAGATGGAGCATTGCAGCAAGGAAGATACTACCTCACACTTAGCTACAATGACGTTCATTTGCCAATTACACACCCATTCTGCAAGTTTATTAATGTCTTCTTGTATTTTGTCGCAAACCTTCTCTGTATTGACTACACAGCCTAATTTGGTGTCATCCGCAAATTCTGAAATTGTACTTCCGATTCCAGAGTGCAAATCGTTTATGTAAATAATGAATGAATAACAGTGGTCCCAGCACCGATCCTTGTGGAACACCGCTCCCCAGCTTTGGCCAATCTGAGTAACTATCTTTAATCCCTATTCTCTGTTTTCTGTTTTGTAGCCAGCTTGCTATCTATTCTGCTACTTGCACCCTAACTCAACTTGTTCTTACCTTAATCATGAGGCTACTGTGTGGTACATTATCCAAGGCCTTTTGGGAATCATAATATATTACGTCTACTGCATTACCCTTATCTACCCTTTCTGTTACTTCTTCAAAGAATTCAATAAGGTTGTTCAAGCATGACCTTCGCTTTTGGAATCCGTGCTTACTACTCTTTATTATATTTCACTTTCTAGATAGATAGAATAAGTGGACATGACATTGGATCATGAGATTAGTAATAAAATAACTGCATTTAAAATAAAAAGAGGATATATATAAAATAAATGAATCAAACGCAAAGAGGTAAAAAAAAAACCTGGTCTGGATGGATTACATCCACGCATTTTAAAAGAATCTAGGGAGGAGATAGCAGAGGCATTACTATACATATTTAATAATTCATTAGAAAAAGGTGTAGTGCCAGAGGACTGTTGGATAGCTAACATAATACCTATATTTAAAAAGGGAGATAAAACATGTCCAGGGAACTATAGACCAGTCAACTTAACATCGGTGGTAGGGAAAATAATGGAATCCCTACTAAAGGAGAAAATAGAACATCTAGAAGGCAAAAATATGATAATGAATAGTCAACATGGATTTCAAAAGGGAAAATCTTGCTTGACCAATCTCATTGAATTGTTTGAAGTAGTAACAAAGAGAATAGACAAGGGTAATACAGTAGATGTAATTTATCTAGATTTTCAAAAGGACTTTGATAAGGTATCACATAATAGACTAATGAATAAGGTCAGAGAATGTGGAATCGGGGAACAAGTAGCAGAATGGATTGCTGGCTGGCTTCAAGACAGAAAGCAGAGTGTAGGGGTAAAGGGTAGCTATTCATAGTGGCAGAAGGTGGGTAGTGGTGTTCCACAAGGATCAGTGCTGGGACCACTGTTCTTTACAATTTATATTAACGATTTAGACTTTGGAATCAAAAACACAATTTCTAAATTTGCAGATGGCACCAAATTGGGGGGGATAGTTAATACTGAGGAGGACTGCAACAAATTACAAGAAGACATTAATAAACTTGCAGAATGGGCATATATTTGGCAAATGAAATTCAACACAGATAAATGTGAGGTATTACATTTTGGTAGTAAGAATAGGGAGGTCACTTATTACTTGGAGGGTGCGAGTCTAGGTGGGGTAGAGGAACAAAGGGATCTCGGAGTACAAATATACAAATCACTAAAAGTTGCGACACAGGTTAACAAGGCCATAAAAAAGCAAACCAGCACTAGGGTTTATTTCTAGAGGGATAAAATTGAAAAGTAGTGAAGTTATGCTAAACCTGTATCGAACCTTGGTTAGACCACATTTGGAATACTGCGTACAATTCTGGTCGCCATATTATAAAAAGGATATAGAGGCACTGGAGAGGGTGTAGAGAAGATTTACAAGGATGATACCAGAAATGCGAGGTATAACTACCAGGAAAGGATGAACAGGCTGGGTCTCTTTTCGCTTGAAAAAAGGCTGAGGGGTGACCTAATAGAGGTCTTTAAAATTATGAAAGGTTTTGATAGAGTAGATTGAGAGTGTTTCCACTTGTCAGGAAGAGCAGAACTAGAGGCCATCAATATAAGATAATCACCAAGAAATCCAATAGGGAATTCAGAAGAAACTTCTTTACCCAGAGAGTGGTGAGAATGTGGAACTCGCTACCACAGGGAGTGGTTGAGGCGAATAATATAGATGCATTTAAGGGGAAGCTAGATAAGCATATGAGTGGAAAGGAAATAGAGGGTTATGCTGATGGAGTTAGATGAGGAAAGACAGGAGGAGGCTCGAGTGGAGCATAAACACTGGCATGGACTGGTTGAGCTGAATGGCCTGTTTCTGTGCCGTATATCCTATGTAATCCTATATGTTTCTCTTTTGCATCTTTGAGTAAGGATTCCATTATATTTCCTACCATCAATGTTAAACTAATTGGTCGATAGTTCCCTGGACTTGTTCTAGGGCCCTTTTTATTTAAAGGAATCACGTTAGCTGTTCGCCAGTCCTCTGGCACTATTTCCTTTGCTAATGATTTTTTATATACCTGTAATAGTGCCTTTGCTATCTCTTCCCTAACTTCTTTTAATATGCACAGATGCAATCCATCTAGACCAGGGGCTTTATCCTCTAAGTTTGATTCGTTTATCAATTACCTCCCTCCTTTCTATCTTAAATGACTTTATATATTTTTTGATCTCTTTCTCTAATGTCATGTCCACCCCGTTAGTCTCCCTGGTAAATACTGAGCCAAAGTAATTACTTAATATTTCTGCCATTACCTATGAGTTTATCGTGTGTATCCCTCCGTGGCCCTATCTCTATACTGATTTTTCTTTTGTTATTTATGTGTCTGTAGAATACTTTACCATTTCTTTTTATATTCCTTCTGGATGATCACTGAATTGAATGATTTTAAAAGTTCATTATCTCCCCTAATGACTGAGTACTTACAAAGAGAGAAGCATATGAAAATGTCAGACAGGAAAAGACCAACTGGTCCATCTAGCCTGTCCCATACAGTCAGGACGCCTTATGCATCACTATTAAGACATTCGCTAATCACCAAGAGCCAAGTCATCTCCTCAGAGAGGTGAAAAAACAGATAAAAACCCACGGCCAGTTCGAGGGGAAAAAAACATGGAAAACTACTCTCAGATCCCCTTGGCAATCAAAACTATTCAAGGAGACCACAATGACCATTACTTGGTACCTACCTCTTGTATGATGTGACCTCCGCCCCAGCCAGCTCTCATTTGTAGGTATACATTTACCGCATGAGCTGACAACTTACTCCATAGGTCTACTATTCTCTGGGAGAAGAAAAACCACCTAACATCTAACCTATTTTAAGTGCTTTGGGATGTCCTGAGGTCATGAGAGGCACTATGTAAATGCAATCTTCCTTTTTTTATTTCTGCCCTTGCGCCCTGGTCCTCCCCAACCTATCTAATTGAAATAATTTGTCAATGTGAACACAATCTAGTCCCATCATTATTTTATAGACCTCAATCAAATTGCCCCAAGTCTACACTTCTTTACAGTATATAGACCCAGATTTTTAAGCCTATCTAGGTAGCTAATGAGGCCTAACCAAGGTCTTGTACAAAGACAAAATTATGTGTTTCATTTTATACTGAATAACCCTGTGAATGCAGCCCAGTACTCTATTTGCTTTAGCTATAGCTTCACTGCATTAGTCATGAACCTGTTGAGAGTTATGTACTATGATAGCAAGATCTTTTTCTTTTACCTCAGGCTTCAGTTCTGTAAGGAGTATGTCTATTTAGCATTGGACCATGTGCATAACACTGCACTTGTCTATGTTAAACGCTATTTTTTAAACACAGACCCATTCCCCCAACACATCGAGATCTGCTTGCAGTAGGTTAGTCTCCTCCGCAGTCCTTACACTTGCATAAATCTTTGTATCAACCGCATTGTATTACTGTATTTATATTAACTGTCCTCTGCCTCCTAACGTAGCTAAAAAAAACTTCTACCATTGCTACCACAATTGTCCACTATCCTCTTCTCTAGTGACCTTTTAGCTGCTGTAATAACAGCTTTATGTTGGGTGTCAGTGGGGTAGTTGTGCTGCCATTACTGGGCTTCATGCTGTTTTTTAACCTTCAACCCATTCGTTGGAACATTAGATCCTCGGCCAAACATTTTGAAGTGCAGGTCCTGCACACCCAGAAAGGTAAACCTTATGGATTTGCCGAAGCTGGTGCCCAAAGAGACCCAGTAACAAAACTGGAAGCTTGACTTGGCGAATCCGACAGGTTAACACTGGGGTTGTTGCCAGCTGCGTAAGACCAATATTAAAGCTGATCTCAGCCGTGGTGGCAGTAGGAGTGCTTCAATCAGCCTCAGCACCCAGGCTGAAGCCAGAGAAAATGAGCCAGAATTGTTAAACCTGACCACTCACCAGCAACCATCCTGGAAATGCATGTGTGTGGACATCAATTAAAGGACAGTATTGGGATTGGCTCCATTGGTGGAATGGCCTGCTGTCGCTCACTATGAAGAATCTCTCATGAATAATGGCCACTAGGTATTAAGAGGCTACTGGCAGTCTGGCACCCATGGAACTGTAACCCAACAAGGAGTCAATACCAGGAGAAGAAAGAAGGCAAGATAATTAGTGAGAAGAAGAAACAAAAAATAAAAGTGGTTACAATCTCAGAATGTGGCATCACCCGTTACACTTAATAGTAGATGACAACCAAAATGTTGCTAGAGCTAGATTTTGAATCAGGATTCAAACTGTAAGCAACATTTTCTTAGCAAACTATAAACGGTGCCAAAATCCTGTTTATAGTTTGTTTTGTTATTTCTCAGGTGCTTTGCTTTGCTGATCTGGACATAAAAAATGCTACTGCCAGTGAGACAACAGAATCCAATCTGCATTGAAAGTGAAAACATTGCCCCAATAGCACTGTAATATGAGGTTACTGTACGAAATACTTTATAATGAGCCTCCTTGTCTTTACAATATTGTAACTGTGAACAGCACGCTTGTGTTAAGTGAAAAGCTTTTATGCAAAGCCAGTAAGGTGGTTAATGAACCACTGGAATCTCAAACCATCAACTCCCAATTTTCCACAATCAGAAATATAAATTGAAAATAGGTTAGTTATTAGTTATTATTCTGTGGGTATAAAAATTAATGTTTTATATTTGCAATGGTTTAAGATTGTTTGAAGAGCTTACAGTAGGATATTTCCACTGTCTAGACTCTAATAAAAAGATGAATAATTAATAGTCTAGCTTTTGCAATGGCACAAATGAAGCAATGGACTGAAAAACAACACTCAATGGAAAATTACCCTCATCATCTAAATGCATGTTTTTGGGGCTGATACTATGATCAGTGTGGTGATTGAAATCCACGCTGGGAATGGAACACTTTTGACATCCAGTGTCAGCATCAAGAACCATCATGTCAGGTTAACACTGGCTAGATGCTAAAGCTCCCTGCGTGCTGCCCCAACAATGTGCTTTAATACCAACCTTAGCATCCCCCTACTGTGAACATTCCCACTTTCTGCTTCATCTGTCATCAGTGAGTGACACTATCACTTTATACTGCTCTAAATGGAAGGACAATCGGGTGTTTTTCCAACCAGCCTGTGACTCTCCCTGTCAGATTTTCCTTGTACAGGAAACTTTAGTTTATCCGGAGGTTAACTGTCCAGAATGCTCGATCCACCGGCAAAATTCAGGAGTCGGTTCAGTAAGTTTTTTTTCTTTTCGTTGCTTTTTTTTCCACCAGTCAGGCTCTGCAAGGTCTAGCTAAAGCTGTTGCTTAGCTACAGAGACGCTTGCAAGCTGCAGCTGACTGTTTAGAAGCTGTTGTTAACAGGGTTTGTTGCTAAAAGCTCCGTATGTTTTAACATTAGCGCTGGTTTGTCCGGCAGTTTTAATGGGACGGCAACAGCTCGGTCCCGTCGGTGCCGGATAGCACAAAGTTTCCTGTACTTCACATGCACGACGCTCTGTGTCCAGACAGAAAGACAAAATTTTTCCTCTGTAATTCTAAAATGTCCGAATGTAGATTAAGCTTGATGTATGTGAAGCATGTGAACAAAGAGTTCTCCTTCCAAACATGCATTCAAAGATCTTCCTCTGGCTGGTGTGCAAGACCCAGCTGTGAGATGGATATGTGGAGAATAAAGAAAACTTTGGAGGGACTGAGAGATAACTCTGGCCTACATTGACCTGTTACAGAGTACTGTGGCGGAGGAATAACAACAGAAAATGCTGGAAATACTCAGCAGGTCAGGCAGCATCTGTAGAGAGAGAAGCAGAGTTAACCTTTCCAGTTCTGATAAAAGGTCATTGACCTGAAAGAGTTAAAGATGTAACAGGTTTTAAGCAGCTCTTCTAGACCCATCTTTTGTTTCCTTAATTGTCCCATTACCATTTCCTTTTGCCTTGCACCATCATTCCTTTTGTCTTTTCACTCTCTCCAGCCTTCCATCCTATCACAGACCTTCCCTTTTGTTCTTTCCTCCCCTCCCCCTGCCTCTGCACTTGCTGAAAACCTGCTGTATCTCTAACTTTTTTCAGTTCTGACGAAAGGTCATTGACCTGAAACACGAACCCTGTTTCTCTCTCCACAGATGCTGCCTGACCTGCTGAGTATTTCCAGCATTTTCTGTTTTTATTTCAGATTTCCAGCATCCGCAGTATTTTGCTTTTGTATCTGTAGAGGAGGAGATGGCTTCATGGCGAGTGCATTTCTTTCACAAAGCTCATCACATGAGGACCTGGATTAAACAGTTGGTACATTGTATATTATATAGAATAACACAGTAGCCTAGTTGTTAACTAACTCAGACTGAGTGAATTTATTATCCCACCATGGCAAGTTGTAAAACTGAGTTCAATAAATCTGGTCGTTTGTGAACTAGCACCAGCAAAATGACCATGAAAGCTGCTGGATTATCGTAAAATCCCAACTGGTTCACTAAGGTCCTTCAGGGAAGGGATCCTGACACCCCTACAGAGTCTGGCCTACATGTGACTCCAGTCACAAGCTAGATGGTTGATTCTTAATGCCCTCAGGACAATTAGGGATGGGCAATAAATACTGATTTACCGTTTTCGGTTACATCCCAAAAAAATCTCCTGTCAGTATAAAATAGCATATGGTTAGACATACTTTGAGCAAAGTCATGAGACTCTTTTTTAAGATAAACAGAAAACACGAGAAAATAAACAAAAGGGCATTTTTTTAATATTGTGAAAACTCATCATTATAATGAACGATGCTCAAATATATATATATTATATATTTTTAGATACTTTTCATTTCCTGCAAAGGGGTAGATAACCCCTGACCCTCCCTCCCCCGATAAAATAAATGTCATGCTTTTAGTGCTCACATCCCCCTTCAAAAATTTTATAATCTGCCACTCCAAAAATTTGGGGTACTTTTGTTTTCTTTCCAGCATACAAGTAACATAATAATAAGCATACCTGCAGCTTAAGTTCAAACAGGCCGAAGTGACACTGCACTCTCAGTGTAACAACTTATTTTTACATGTCATAGACCATTGGGTTTCAACTTTCACAAAATGGACTGACTTGCAGAACGTGATCCCCAAGCACTGGTAAAAATCCTGGCATCCCATGCAATAGAACAGAATTTAACTTCATCAGTCACTGTAAAGCTGTAGCCTAGTCATAGGCCTACATTCAGGGTTGTTTCTGAATTGTTGGTCGTTGTTGTTTTTGTTGAATTGTCAGCATTTTTGGAGGCTTATTAGATGCTGCTAACTTTTGCTAGTTTTCTAGGTTAGCATAGACCACTTCACTGGCTTAAGTGGAACAGGCATCAAGGGCAATGTGTCTTCAGTGCTGTCTCATTTACATAGGTGATTTGCCACTGACTTTGGAGCTGCCATCCTGGAGCCTAACTGCGACGGCTGAGAAGATGCAACTGGGAGAAGCGTTCCTTTTACTGAAGAAAGTCTGGTGCTTGCAGCTGGAGGAGGTGCAGTGAAGGTGGAAACCTTGGAGGCTGACTGGTTCCTCCTACCTGAGCCAGTATGCAGAGAGCATGGCAGGGCTTGCCCAGCGTGTAAATGCAACCTCCTATGTCTATCGGCAATAGGACTGAGGAACAATGCCAATGTATAATTGACTAAAGTGTGTCCACTCAAAAGAAAGGAATGTCTATATCATACACATACAGTATTAGTCACTGATCTCACAACATGCTACCACCTCAGAAATGCAGGCTGGAGAACCCTCATATCTTACCCCTCCCACACCTATGATGTCTGTAAAGCTTTGGTTACAATTTGTTGATCGTCAAACAAAAGGCCTCCTTTGCCTCAAAAAACTTGCATATTAAGTCACTGTAGTTCCTCAAACAATTTGCACGCTCTGCATTCATCCTTTCACACCACGTTGAATCTTAATGCTGCAGGCATCAGTTTGGTCGATTTTTAAAGAAGGTTGCCGACAGTCATCGAGACAGAAGCTGCACTGGTGGCAAAGCAACTCACCTGCAACGCTTCATGAGGCACAGCCCCTAAAAATGACCTTGTAGGAGGCCAGAGAGAGTTTGGGCTAAGGAGAACATGGTGGCATTGTGGCAACTCAACAAGGCAAGTGTTCTCTTCAACTTCTTTTTCCTGCTAGCCCTTCAAACTTACTCAATGAGTCACACGCATGCTCATCTGCCCATCAACAGCAGGGCATTGTACTGGTCTTGCTATTGTGTGCACAGCCATTTGTCACACACCCCAGGCTAAAGCATGATTCCTTTCCCTTGTGCAGGGGTTCCCAAGGTGATGTAACAAGCACCCACCAGAAAGCTGGCCATCACGAGAACCCATCAAGGACTCCTCAGCACACAGGCACCAGCACGAAAACATCCACTTTGGGAGATTTAGATAGCGAGTCAAAATGTAGCACCAGGTGAAAGCCCAGCCCCAGAGCAAGTAGAAGTGGCAGCAGGCAAGCAACAAGAGGAATGGTGGGCAAGGGCCATCTGTCCAGTCTGCCTGCTCCTTGAAATATGCTGGCACCATCGATTGGCACCAGATGAAGACATCGTGGCTGCTGCCAGGGCATTATTCTCTTCTTGTGGTCCAACCTGTATGTTGATGAAACAAAAGCCTTCCCACTTCATATATGCCACACAGTTGATATTAGGGGCCTTGATGATTACACGTGTGCCATCAATGAGGCCGTGCACATTTGGAAAACCCACCACCTTGCAGTTTTATGTAAGGAAGGCTCACATTTGTGTGTGTGGGGAATCACATTTTTCCACAATTATATGTGGCCCAGTTTTGACAAATGTAGCTGGCTCCCAGCTCCAAAAAAGGTTGGACATTTCTGATTGAAACCCTTGAGCTGTGTGGCAGTAGGGAAACATTTCAAGTGCCTGTCCTGTGCACAGTGCACAGCACCTCTGCTATGTGAACAGTTGCATAACTCCTGGTTTTGTCAAAAGGTGAACAAGTTTAAATGGACAATGCTAGTTTGGTCACCCATAAAATTTGAATAGGTGACCACACAAGCTTTTTGCACACCCTTGTTAATGAGTCAACATTTTTTAAATATATACAAAATATTAAATATGCAATTAATAGCAGGTTTAGCATGTGTACGACTCATCATGTCATTCTTGATGACATTCTTTCCTTGATGGTTGTAACTATGAGGCTCCAAAGCTGATTGATATTGACTTTAAAGCAAGCCCACAGTGATATCTTAATCTAATCAATTGCGACAAACTGTATTACAGATGGTGGCAGTGGATTGAAACCCAAAGGGTAAGAGGATGAAACTATTATTAGGATGATGCGTGAATCAATTATTTCTCAAAGTTACAATGTGCATATAAATAAAGTTGTGGCACTGTAAAGCATGACTATGACAAATCAATTGGAACTCTCGTGTTCACTATTGAGGAAGCTCATTGTTGGGAATTTTTAGGATAAAGAGGCAGGTGAGAAACCAATGCCCTGTTGCAGTCGAAAATGTTTGAAATAGACTGATCTGAAGATCTAGCTCAAAATATCGGCTTTGCGATAGAAATGAGTCTGGCCCCAGACTCGGTGCTGCACGAACAAACGGAGGCGCCCTCGGCCTCCCAAAATTGGGCCTCGAGCCTCAACGACATCACCGGGGTGAGCTGCCAGCACTCATGAGAAAAAAAATGAATTTCAGGCCGTCAGCTGTGACCCTCGGGCAAGTTCCAGGATCAGGCAACGAGAGGGGGGGCGATCACCAGGACTGCGGAGTCGGGGGAGCACTCTGGCTCCTCCTAGCTCTGCAAAACGTTTTTTTATCAAATGGTTTTTTTAAAAACGTATCTTTAGTTGGCAGCTGCTGACTTAGCAAATATTCCTTAAAAGATAGAGTACCCAGGAGGTAAGATATTCCCTGTAAATTTACTTTAAGATCATTTTTCACCCATTTATGATTTTTTTCTTAGGTGTATGTTTTCAAAGATTATGAACAACAACATTAGAGAATGAAATATTTTTATATTTACTGTTAGCATCAGGAACTCTAATGTCAGATATGGCAAGGTTATTTGAAACACGTCTTATCGAGATAGTTAGATAGTGGCCGTCAGAAGAATATCTTATCAGCGCCTTTCTAGTTCCGACTTATCGCTTCTTATTGTCTCTTAGAAATTTTCAATAAATTACCATTAACAATGTACTGGGAGAAAGGTTCTTGGCTACTCAGAAATGATCTCACAGCACCAGAATAAATTTCAACTGCAACCTTAAACCTCTTTGCTTTCTAAAGCACTGTGTTGACAAATTTTCATTTTCTTGTTCCTCCAGTTATCTCCAATAATATCTCCCCAATCTACTTTCTGTTCACAGTTATTTTTCGGCAATTTAATAGCCCCCCTCAGAAGTCCAATTGTTGGAATGAAACGTCATCAAACTTACAGCGAATCCCCAAAAAACGTCGATACCAAAAAAAGAGGAAATAGAGCAAGGCAATGAGAGAGTGAATGAGTGAGAGAGAGAGTCACCAAATATAGAGAGAAGGAATGAGAGAAGAAAAATAAGAGCTCTTTGTTCACTTTCTCTGGACTGGTACAGAACAAGAGGGGTGATTCCATGATCCGGCATTCCCAATGGGAAATGCCACTTGCAGCCCGTGATTTTTAATCCATTTGTGAGCGTCATTCCCTGCTGGGAGCATGAGATTACAGGATCGCCACTAAGGACCCAGAGCATCAGTACTAGTGCTCTGAAACACCAGGGATAGCTTTTGCTCTCACTGGGGAGCCTCGCCAGATGAGAGTGTCATGCATGATTTTCTGACCAATCGGCTGCAGCACGTGTCTCTCAGCGGGCAAGTCTCCCGGGCTAGAGTGTGAAGTTGGAAAATGGTGTCAACTAACATTTAATCTCAACTGTTTTGTCGCTCTTAAGAAATGTTTGAGCCATGAGAAGCTTCATCGTCTTTATTTAAGACTCTTAAAAGGAAAGATCCTGACTTTGAGATCTCTAAATGAAGATTAAATCCAGCATTGTGTTCATTCAGTTCTCTGATGTAAAAGCCATCATCTTACACGAATGATTACAATACAGGATAGCCATTCTCCCTGGCTGGATTATATGGTATAGCCTAACAAAAACAAGGTGACACCCTGTTCAGCATATTCCCTGACAGTAACTGACAAGTTCTGTGATATAACTGCCTTAGGGACACAAGGACGCATCTGCAACTGAATGTAGTAGCTGCCATCTGTACTAACTGCATTATTTAACTGCATTGGTACTGATTAACATTTGCTGTAACCTGTGGTAATGGACTCTTGGGTTTTACATGTCTGCTGTGTTGTGACAGACGGTCCACTGTCCCAGCTAGAAAAAAACAAGGCTGTTTAATTTTTAATACAGCACATGTTCGATTGACTATACAAACAAAATTAGCAGAATTGAACTGCGCAATAAGCTCTGTTAAAATTATAGGATTCCTTTATCTTTGTGTGTCGATTCTGACACCTCTAACAAATTAAATGAACACTGTTCCTCGGCTCTCCTTCAATTCTAATTGGATCATTTTTCTTTTAAAAATCATTGATAAAAAAAAAGTCCCTGCAAATCCTGCAATATTAATTGTACTCATGGAAGAAGGTTTTCTCTTTTCATTACTGAGATTATGTTGAAAAGAAATCCTAGGATCAAACTGTATTTCTAAGTAGTGCCTAATTCCCAAATCAAATAGAGTGGTTAGAAAACGAACAAGTTGAGCCAACCATCAGAATGGCTAAATAGAAGAAAGCACACAAGAACTAAAGATTAGCACAGTCCAGGATTGCAACGCCAATTAGACCATTGTGCGCCTTTGTTGGTGTGTACCAAATTTTGGATAAGTTTAAATTCAGATGCTCCTCTTCTTAAAAAGAGGACCAGATATCATCCTGAATTTACATAGCGTCACCATCCATGATCAATTTCAAGTTTCCTACTGTCAGGAGACCATCACATCACGGCACATGTCATCACACACTCCTCTGTTTACAGAACCAGTAACTTGCCTTGCAAGAACCTTTACCAGATGACAATGGCCCTTTGTGTATACTGTACCAGTGTGCTGTAACATGGGGTCTACCAGAAGCGTGTCAATCATCCAAATGCACAAATTAAAGTACCACTAATTCACAAGAGTATCTTGTACTTGTGTGAGCATCAATTTATTTTGTTAATTAGATTTTTTTCTCTTTTTCCAGATAATTGACACAATGGGTCCTCCATCAGCTTTGAGAGCAGGGCAAACTGTGCCAGAGGCTTCTCTATAATCATGTTTCCTCACACAGCGGCAGTATTATTCAAACAAGAGGAATTTAGCATTCTCAGATTAGTCATCCTTCAAGACAGCAACCCTCCTCACACAAACCCTCACCAGCTCTTGAATCAGCCAAGAGGCAACAAACCTCATCCAACTAAAACAAATGAGTTTGAGTGAAAGGCATTTCTGATTGTTTAGTTGGGAGGTGACTATTCAACTACTTGAGGTGCTGCTCCCATGTTGCTGCAGATTCTACCATAGATCAGTAATGGCCAAAGATAGGATTATGCAAATTTCAAACTCATGGGTCGGCATTTAGCCTTACAGAACAGGAAGAGTCAAAGGGTCTATCCCTGGTCTATACGGAGTTAGCTAATCTCAGAGCGGGAGAACAAATAATCGGCATCTCTGAGCCATGAACAGGAAAAAGCAGCCAAGCTTCTTGCTCCTGTTTATTATCCAGTGATCTCTGCTGGAGAGTATGTATGTCTGTGGATGTTTGATGAGGGCAGGCTCGGGTTCTGCTGTGGTGCTGTACCCGATTCCATAGCTTGCCAATGCTCATGTTATCAGCTCACATAAGAATACCCACTAGGGCATGTTACCAGAGGGCTGTCGGGGCCCATGGAACCATACCCAACCATATGTCATTGCCTGCGGGAGAGGAGGAGGGGGAAAAGCTGGAAGAGAATAGAACTGTTACGAAAATAAACTACACAGTAAATAACTTAGTCTTATTATTTGACTAGAATCACGCACTAACAAAATATAATTTCGAAGAGAAAGATTTTAGAGACAAAATATCAAAAAAAGGATTTCCAGTTCATCAACAAATCTCTGCAATTGGTATCTTGAGATTCTATTTAAGTCAAATGCAGGGCTTAAGACAACAGACACATTTACATCTTGCTCCTCATAAATAGCAAGAATATAAGCATATCTAGGTATCCAATCTACAGTGAAAAAATGCAAAAATCCATCCAAAATCTGATGGACAGGTATTTCTTACTTGGGTGGAAGACGACAATGGCAGTCAAATGCAATCTTGTTATGCAGCCTTTGGGAAGGTCGACCACACCATTCTCCTGCAATGCCTCTCTTCTGTTGTTCTGCTAAGTGGGTTTGCCCTCGCTTGCTTCCACTCTTACCTATCCAATCCTAGTCAGAGCATCTCCAGCAATGCCTTCTCTGCCCATTCTCACACCATTACCACAGAGTCCCCAAAGGATCTATCCTTGGACCCCCTCCTCTTTTTCATTTACATGCTGCCACTTGGCAACATCATCCAAAGACATGTGATAGCTTCCATATCTGTGCTGGCGACACCCGGGTCTACCACTCCACAACCTGTCTCAACCCCTCCACTGGGGGAAGGATTCAAATTCCTGGGACATTGGAACCGGTTCTGGGGGAGGTGGGACCAGTACAAACCGGATGGTTTGCACCTGGGCAGGGCTGGGACTGATGTCCTAGGGGGAGTGTTTGCTAGTGCTCTGTGGGAGGGTTTAAACTAAAATGGCAGGGGGTTGGGAACCTGAGCAGGGAGACAGAGGAAAGGGAACCAAGGATAAAAACAAAAAAGATAGGAAGGAGAAAAACAAAAGTGTCAGTCAGAGAAATCAACGGTTTAAATCAAACATGGCCACAGTAAATAATAATTCTAATAGGTCTAAGAGCATTAAAAAAACAAGCCTGAAGGCTTTGTGTCTTAATGCGAGGAGCATTCGTAATAAGGTGGATGAATTAGCTGCGCAAATAGTGGTAAACGAATATGATTTGATTGGGATTACGGAAACATGGCTCCAGGATGGCCAAGGCTGGGAACTCAACATCCAGGGGTATTCAATATTCAGGAAAGATAGGCAAAAAGGAAAGGGAGGTGGGGTAGCATTGCTGGTTAAAGAAGGGATTAACAGAATTATAAGGAAGGATATTAGCTCTGATGATGTGGAATCTGTATGGGTAGAACTGAGAAATACCAAGGGGCAGAAAACATTAGTGGGAGTGGTATATAGACCTCCAAACAGTAATGCGAAGGTTGGGGATGGCATTAAAAGGGAAATTAGAGAATCGTGCAATAAGGGCACAGCAGTCATCATGGGTGACTTTAATCTACATACAGATTGGCCTAACCAAATTAGTAACAATACTGTGGAGGAGGAATTCCTGGAGTGTTTACGGGATGGTTTCCTGGACCAATATGTCAAGGAACCAACCAGAGATCAGGCCATCTTAGACTGGGTATTATGTAACGAGAAAGGATTAATTAGCAATCCTGTTGCATGAGGCCCCTTGGGTCGGAGCGATCATATGATAGAATTCTTCATTAAGATGGAGAATGAAGTAGTTGACTCAGAGACTAGGGTCCTGAATTTAAATAAAGGAAACTATGATGGTATGAGGCGCGAGTTAGGTAGGATTGATTGGGGAATGTTACTCAAAGGGTTGACGGTGGATAGGCAATGGCACACATTCAAAGACCGCATGGATGAACTACAGAATTTGTTCATCCCAGTTTGGCATAAAAATAAAACAAAAAAGGTGACTCAACTGTGGCTCACAAGGGAAATTAGGGATAGCAGAAGATCCAAGGAGAGGACATATAAATTGGCCAGAAAAAGCAGTAAACCTGAGGATTGGGAACAGTTTAGGATTCAACAAAGGAGGACAAAGGGATTAATTAAGAAGGGGAAAATAGAATATGAGAGTAAGCTTTCAGGGAACATAAAAACTGACTGTAAAAGCTTTTATAGATATGTGAAGAGAAAAAGATTGGTGAAGTCAAGCGTAGGTCTCTTGCAGTCAGAATCAGGGGAATTTATAATGGGGGAACAAAGAAATGGCAGACCAATTAAATACATATTTTGGTTCTGTCTTCACAAAGGAGGACACAAATAACCTCCCAGAGATGTCGGGGAACATAGGGTCTGAAGAAAGGGAGGAACTGAAAGAAATCAGTATTTGTAGGGAAATGGTGTTAGGGAAATTGACGGGATTGAAGGCCAATAAATCCCCAGGGCCTGATAATCTACATCCTAGGGTACTTAAGGAAGTGGCCCTAGAAATAGTAGATGCATTGCTGATCATCTTCCAACATTCTATGGAATCTGGAACAGTACCCATGGATTGGAGGGTAGCTAATGTTACCCCACTATTCAAAAAAGGTGGTAGAGAGAAAACGGGGAATTACAGACCGGTAAACCTGACATCGGTAGTGGGGAAAATGCTGGAGTCCATTATAAAAGATGTAATAGCAGAGCACTTGGAAAACAGTGACAGGATCGGACAAAGTCAACATGGATTTACAAAAGGTAAATCGTGCTTGACTAAGCTACTGGAATTTTTTGAGGATGTAACTGGTAAAATAGATAAGGGAGAACCAGTGGATGTGGTGTATTTGGACTTTCAGAAGGCTTTCGATAAGGTCCCGCATAAGAGATTAGCGTGCAAAATTAAGGCACATGGGATTGGGGGCAAGGTATTGACTTGGATAGAGAACTGGTTGGCAGACAGAAAGCAAAGAGTTGGAATAAATGAGTCTTTTTCTGAGTGGCAGGCAGTGACTAGTGGGGTACCGCAGGGATCGGTCCTTGGACCCCAGCTATTCACAATATATATTAATGATCTAGACAAGGGAACTAGATGTAATATCTCCAAGTTTACAGACGACACAAAGCTGGGTGGGCGTGTGTGCTGTGAGGAGGATGCCGAGAAACTCCAGGATGATTTGGACAGGTTGGGTGATTGGGCAGAAGCATGGCAGATGCAATATAAATGCGAGGTTATCCACTTTGGTGTCAAAAACAGGAAGGCAGATTATCTGAATGGCAATTGATTGGGAGAAGGGGAAGTGCAACGAGACCTGGGTGTCCTTGTGCACCAGTCGCTGAAGGTAAGCATGCAGGTGCAGCAGGCGGTTAAGAAGGCAAATGGTATTTTGGCCTTCGTAGCGAGAGGATTTGAGTACAGGAACAAGGATGTCTTGCTGCAGTTGTACAGGGCCTTGGTGAGACCACATCTTGAGTATTGTGTGCAGTTTTGGTCGCCTTATCTGAAGAAGGATGTTCTTGCCATGGAAGGAGTTCAGCGAAGATTCACCAGGCTGATACCTGGGATGGCAGGAATGACGTATGAGGAGAGATTGGGTCGATTGGGCTTATACTCACTGGAGTTTAGAAGAATGAGAGGGGATCTCATTGAAACTTATAAAATTCTGACAGGACTGGACAGACTAGATGCAGGAAGGATGTTCCCGATGGTCGGGGAGTCCAGAACCAGGGGTCACAGTCTAAGGATAAGAGGTAAGCCATTTAGGACAGAGATGAGGAATTTCTTCACCCAGAGAGTGGTGAACCTGTGGAATTCTCTACCACAGAAGGCAGTAGAGGCCAATTCATTAAATATATTCAAGAAGGAGTTGGATATATTTCTTAAGGCTAAAGGGATCAAGGGGTATGGGGAGAAAGCAGGGACTAGGTACCGAATTTGGATGATCAGCCATGATCTCATTGAATGGCGGAGCAGGCTCGAGGGGCCGACTGGCCTACTCCTGCTCCTATCTTCTGTGTTTCTATGTTTTTGTGTTGTCAAATTGCTTATCCAATATCCAGTCTTGGATGAGTCGCAATTTCCTCCAATTAAACATTGGGAAGACCAAAGCCATTGTGTGTTCAGCTCCTGACACAAACTCTGTACCCTTATCATTAATTCCATCCTCCACCCCAGCCACTGTCTCAGGTTCAACCAGACTGTTCACAATCTCAGCATCCTTCTGAACCCGGAGCTAAACTACAATCCCATATCCTCACAAAGAGCACCTACTTCCACCTTTGTAGCATCGCCCGCCTTCAACCTTGTTTTAGCCCATCTGCTGCTGAAACTCTCATCTATACATGTGTCATCTCCGGACTCAACTATTCCAATGCTCCTCTGGGCAGCCTCCCATCTTCCACCCTTCTTAAACTTAAGCTCATCTAAAACGCTGCAGCCCAAATCCTATCTTGCATAGGGTTGACCTGGGGTCTCCAGGAATTAAAGATTCATCTCCCGGACGCTTCTGCAATCAACTAGGGAGAAAAATCATGATGGCTTAAAGAAATTGAGAGCTTTTTTCATTTTCCGTGAACACGTTTGTTTATTAATAAAACATATTGGACATGGAAAAAAACGCTGTATGACTGACTATCAAGAATCATCGAATCAGGTAATCAGGTAACGAAGAGTCGGATCATTTTCCAAGTGGCGTGGGAAGGCGATGCGCTGCAAGGATCAAGGATGGATGTGTCAGACGACCATTGGTGGAAGGTTGGGGGCAGGACAGTTAGAGGTAAGAGGTCATGTGGTGAAACCTCCGAGAATACGTCCAACAAGAGTGGGCAATCCTAAATGAGTCAAGTCCCACTCACCCATCACTCTTGTCCTTGCTAATCTACATTGGCTCCTGGTTCCTCAAAACCTCCAATTTAAAATTCTTATCCTTGTGGTTAAATCACTTCATGGCCTTGCCCCTCCCATCTCTAACCACCTCCAGTCCTACAACCCCCTATATCGACCGATTATGGACTCTTGTGCTTCCCCCATCCCTTCGTTCTACCATTGACAGCCAGACCGTTAGTTGTCTAAGCCCATTGCTCTGGAATTCCCTCCCTAAACCCTTCCACCTCCCACTCCTCTCTTGACCCTCATTAAAACCCACATCTTTGACAAAGCTTTTTGGTCACCCCTCCTCCTTTAGGTTGGCGTTCATTTTTGTCTGATTACAACTCTGTGAGGCGCCTTGGAATGTTCTACTACTTTAAAGGTGCTATATAAATGTGAGTTGTTCTTCCTCTTAGAGGGATCACATTACTCAGTGCCTTCAGCCTGCTCCATGCATATCATAAGAAAGTCATGCGTGGTATTCTTGTGACAGAGTAGGTCATAGGTGCTGTGTAATTGGGCACAAAGGATTATTCAGCAATAAATGACCTGCAGCTAGTTAGGAAATGGGTCCTTTTTAACCTTTGATCTTTTATGGCAAATAACATACAGAGGAGGCAGTGAGATGAGGTAGCATGTCATTTTAGAAAAACACTCCATTAATATCATGATGCTGGTCTGTTACAATAGTAGACCATACAGCCCCTCAAGCCTGTTCCGCTATTCAATTAGATCATGGCTAATCTGTACTTCAACTCCATACACCCGCCTTTGCTCAATATCCCTTGATGCGCTTACCTAACTAAAATCTATTTATCTCAGTCTTGAAAATTCAATTGATCCAGCATCCACAGCCTTTTGGGGTAAGAGATGTAAGGTGGTATTTAACAATCCTTTAGCAAAGAGGAATATTTTATGACTTTACAATAACAGAGCAGTAAAAACAACTGCCGTATAAACAGAATGCATAAAGCTCCCCCAATGGTTCAGTGAATAAATGCTGTGCTGCTGAGCCAAACAGACTACGAGGGTCCAAGTTTAATCTGTAGTCAATTATCTTGGCCCAAATTTTGTGGTGGTAATGACAGCGAAACTGTCAGCATTTGCCGTCATTACCCCTCTGAAACTGACCACAACTTCAGGATTGAACGCACGTGCAGATAAATGCAGAAATCCTGAAGTTACGGTCAGTCATTCACTGCTTCACCATAGGTTGCGCTGTGGAGCTCCCCAGAGCCGGCAATCAGTTGAAATCACATTTAAGGACAAAATCTTCCCCTTTTATGATGGAATATTGCTGTTGAGACCCACCTAAAACTTTAAGCCTTGTTGAAAAAGGTGTAACTGGGTTTTCATCAGCGTACTGACTGCTGAACAACCGGTCTGGCCCTGAAAAATGAATTTTATATTTGTGGAATGTCAATTTTTTCCATTAATATAATTAAGAATTACAAGTTTTTAATGTAATATATATTGTTTAAGTTTGTTGATGATATTTCATCTTCTACCTTAATCATATATGTCCCAATCTTTATTTCACTCTCTAAAATTTATAAAAAGTAAATTAGAATCTGTGCATTTTACTTCCTGGTTTGCTCCCTGTGAGAATTCCTTAATCTGATTGGCTGTTTCGCCTTCTTGCTGACATCACTGTTGCTGGACGCTTAGGATTCGTTTGATTTGATGCCAGATTCAAACAAAGGTTGGCAGGGCCGAAATTCACACCACAGAGATCACTAGATCTTTGTGGGCAGCTTTCTTCCGAGGTCAGCGGTGAGCGCTGTCGCTTCGCCACTGACCGCAAATTCTGGGCCCTTATCTCAGATGGGGTAGTAGTTGGGGCACAGAGGTTTGTCACAATACTTCTTAGCCTGGTGAAAAAAAATCAGCAACAATGTCTGCTTCTGATTGTTATCCAGTGATTCCCTACTGGAAAGTGCATGTATAAACATCATGTGAGGGCAGGACTGGGCTCACCTGTAATGTAGCCAAGGTCAAATAGCCCACCAACACTCATTATTTGAGCCAACACATGAGTGAGGTACTGCAGCACAACCAGCACCCGTGGAACTATACCCCAACAAGAGTTAATGCTTTCAAGTCAGGATGGGAGGAAATGGGGCGGAGTGAACAAACTGAACACACACTATTAAATCCCTTATGTACCTGGCCCACATAACTGATATTAATAAACTTCAATGCCAAAACTATAAAAATCATATATCACAGTATCCTCCTTGCGTTAAGAATAAATATGTCTTACTGCAATTATATAGGGCCCTGATGAGACCACACCTGGAGTATTGGTCTCCTTACCTAAGAAAGGATATACTTGCCATAGAGGGAGTGCAACCAAGGCTCACCAGACTGGTTCCTGGGATGGGGGATGGTCCTATGAGAAGAGATTGAGTAGACTAGGCCTATATTCTCTAGAGTTTAGAGGAATGAGAGGTGATCTCATTGAATCATACAAAATTCTTACAGGGTTTGACAGGGTAGATGCAGGGAGGATGTTCCCCCTGGCTGGGGAGTCTAGAACCAGGAGCCACAGTCTCAGAATAAGGGGTCGGCCATTTAGGTATGAGATGAGGAGAAATTTCTTCACTCAGAAAGTGGTGAATCTTTGGAATTCTCTACCCCAGAGGGTTGTGGAGGTTCAGTCGTTGAGTATATTCAAGACAGAGAACGATAGATTTTTGGATATTAAGGGCACCAAGGGATATGGCGTTGAGGTAGAAGATCAGCCATGACCTTATTGAATGGCTGGGCAGGCGCGAGGGGCCAAATGGCCGACTCCTGCTCCTATTTCTTATGTTCTTATGCTAGACAGCTTCTAAGGAGTCAACAGTCCCCAGTGCTGATCAACAAGGCGATGTTTTTCCTGAGGGACGTTTCAGCAGTCTTGTGAAACTATACAGAAGCAGTTTTTAAATATCATTTTTTTCAGCAGTGAATATTTGAACAATCTGCTAAAAATATTGCAAAGAAACATTATTGTGATTTTTGCTGAGCAGAAAAAAAATTAGAAAAAAATAAACTTACGCAACTCCATCATTCGTGCTTTAAAAAAAAAATACTCAAGAGGCACTCTCTTTAAACTTATCCATGTTTTATTGATGGGCCAATTGATTCTGCCCATCTTGGCTGAACTGAAAATGCGAACATTACGATGCCTGTATTTACATGCAGTCAATAATGTTGACTTCTTTTTCTTGTCAACCAACTTGAACCTAGTCAGCAAAGCAGGAGACATCATTACTTGTTCACAGGTTAGCTTGCCAGCTGTGTTTTTTTAGACAGGCAATGGTGTTGCTGTTAAATCTAAAAATGCTGACTTATTATTGAATTTCACCAGTCTCTGGTATACCTGTGAACCTAATGGCCAAGGACTGCAACCAAATTTTGTGATTTGGTGACTAATTTCTATCAAATTTAAACCACCACAATAATAGAGGCCGCATTTTTCTACTGGCAAATCTGAACACCAAGACTTTGATCATTTTTAGGATAAATTCCTCAAATGAATCTGACTAATAAAGTAATAAATCATCCTCTACCTATAACAGAATCTGAACACGTTTTCAAATACTTCTCCAATGGCCGAGTTATCCAGTGTACTGAGCAGAATGGAACTGAGCAAAACAAGCCATGACGTTCCCAGGTCCAATGCCCCAGCCAGTGTTGTGATGGTTGATTGGCTGGGGTAATGGTTGGCACCAATGGTGCCCCTCATTTTTTTTTCGGTCCGCAGCCATGCGCGAAACTAAACATTGGAAAATCCGGTCCTGGACTGCGCAGGACCGGCAGAAGGTCACGCAGCTTAGAAGGAACGTTGGTTGGCACACTATAATTGGCCTCAGTACCCACAGCTAAGAAGCAGTAACAATCAGCCAACGTTTCCACTCCTGATTGCTATCATGCCCGAAAATACATGTCAGGCAAGGGCAGCATTGTCTGTGGTCCCCACATCATCTAATGGCCTACCAGAGAACGGCTGGAGCCTGTGGCCCCCAAACCTCGCCCTAAATCAGGCAATGATGCGCTCTCGGGCCCTGGCACTGCAGTGAAGTGGTCACTAGAAGGTTACACGCAAGGCTGATTTCCCTCCAATGCCAACAGCTTCAAGAAAAATTGTAAATTCACAGTGTGGTGTGTCTTGGGCACAAACTGGATTCTCTGGAACAGCACATTGGTGCACTAACCATCTGAGCCACCGGGCTGTCCCACTTAATGTTTTTGATTTATTTTATTTCTCCATAAACTGGTGAGATACATTACTAAGCCACTGCAATCAACCTTGTCACACTGCATGATGCACAGCCCCACCATTCCAGTAAACGACAGAGATAAATGTAGAAGGCAAGGCAGACTGTTACACCTGGGTAAATGAATGGGGCTGAGATTAACTGATGAAAATGCAATTATTATTATCTATTATTGAATCATAAAAATAATATACAGCTACTCTGTCCTTCCATAACACAGTGTTTCGTAATAGTGCCCTATCTACAAATACACATACCGACACCCAGATCTAATCAACTCCTGAGTAAATTGATAGGGAAGAATTACATTTAGCTACCAAGTATTAGGTAAAATATTAATGGAGTGAATATCAGCTTTTCCCTTTTGGAGTCCCATCATTTCGCTACATTCAAAACTCCTTAAGAATCAAAACACAATTTAAAAAAAAAAATCCAGTACAATTTATTTAAAGATTTGAATTCACTCAGTAGAATTCAAGAGATTAACAGACACCAGGTTCAGAAACTGCGTGTCATTAGAACTCGCAAGTCGTTCAGGGATTACAGCATATATGTTCTTCAAATTTGAATTTATTTAACTTATCATGGGAAACTGATTTAAAATAACTGTCTATCAGACATTATGGGGGAGAAATTCCCCTAGAGGGCCATTTGGGGCACTAAGTCAAAAATTGAATGCAAGAGGCGGGGAATGTCCCGATCCGGGGCGACGTGTTCAGCAGCGCCACATGTGGCCACGCATGGCGCTGCAGGGGCTCTTCCCTCAATTAAAGGGACGGGCTCCCCGCTGCGAGCTCTGCATTCTTTTTTGGCATCTGCTGGAGCACCAGGGTGCCACGCTGAGTGCCGGGCTGACCGATCACGGCACTCAGCCCGCCTCCGGTGCTCAGAAATTGTTTTTTTATAATCGTCAATTTTTTTTCTTGTCAGCCGTCCACCGCACCTTTAAATGGCACCCAGTGAGCGGCCGCCCTCGCTGTTCACGTCCCCTGCAGCAGTCGGTAACATCGCCCAGCGCTGCTGCGGGGCACAAGGGGGAATTTTTCTCCTGGGGCGCTGCTCCCGGAGATGACGTCGTGATCTCCGGGCGCGGAAGATCGGGGCAATACCCGGTAGCGCCGCTGCTAACCTCCCACGGGGGCACTAACGATGAGAATTTCTCCCCCTATGTGTTTAAAAAAACATTAAAAAGAGATTTTAAAAACAGTAGTAAATAGGGAACTGGCTGGTGTGGTGGGTTAGACATTAGCTTTTCACCTCTGGGACTTGGATTAGATTGATGTGAAAAGAGTCTTTGCTGTCTGCCGGCCGTAAGGGTTCAGGCAATCTCAATCTATTTCCTAGTGGGCATGGATCGATAGCACAAAATTGTCCCCAATTCAGCACTAATTGGCAATCTCACTCAGAGATGAACACCTTCATGAACACAAAACATCTGTGATAATTAATTAATCCATCTTGAAATTCTGCCACCAATACTAAACCAGTCAAGTTTCAGACCTGCTAAAACCACTTGCATGTCAGTCTGATGAGGTAAATGCATGTGTGCACATGGAGGAAGTCACTGTATAAATTACCTTCAAGGCAACAATGACTCTTTAATTCCCACCCGACACGGCAATAACCTCCTGCAGCCCTACAAACCTCTGAGAACTCTGCGTTTCTCCAATTTTGGACTCTTGTGCATCCCCAACTTCCTTCACTCCACCATTGGCGGCCGTGCCTTCAGCTGTTTAGGCCCCAAGTTCTGGAATTTCCCCCCGCCAAACCTCTTCACCTCCCCGCCACTCTCTCCTCCTTTAACACTCCTTAAATCCTACCTCTTTGGCCAAGCGTTTACTCATCTGTCCTAATGTCTCCTTCTTTGGCTCGGTGTCCATGTTTCTCTGATTGCGCTCCTGTGACATGCCTTGGGATGTTTTACTACATTAAAGGCGCGATATAAATGAAAGTTGTTATTTGTTGTCTAATTTTATCCCCTTTTGTGTCCTGATGGTGATGACTCTTGCTGAGGTATAATATTATTGCCACTAACAGCCAAACTGATATAACTTGCTTAAATGGAGCTATTTGAGTGTGGAGGGCCTCGCAACTCAACTGAACCCTGTCCCGCACCCAATTTCCTCATTAGTACATTCTCAGTATGGGTCTCTGGATAGTAATCAGGAGTTAGACCCTACCTGATTATTTTTTTTTGGCACTCCCTCCTCCAGGAGCACCAAGGCTAATGGCAGAGGTCCAACTACCACCGCAGCCGAGATCAGTATGGATTAGGAATCAAACCAGGTTCTAGTCTTAAAAACGGGTGGCCACTCACAAAACACCCAGCTCTCTCCAATCTCCATATATTTAGTGTGGTGATGCCGAGCCTTTACCCTCAACACAACAGACAGCAAATAAAATCCACGACCTAATTTGAAGGGGCTCTGCTAACTCACAGCAGAGAGAGAGAGTTTTATTTGCTCATAAAGATAAATGTGCCGAAAGGAAATGTTTTTGTACTAGTTGGAGTGTCACCATTTAATATTTACACTTTACATTTGCACTTACTCTGCCCTACATAATATAAGGTATAAATGAGACCATTGCATATTGTTTTCCTGATTTAAAAATGAGGATTGCTTTTAAATCACAAAAGAGGCGGCTTGTTTCTGTCGATTTACTTTGGTTATCATAATGGCTTTGACCAGCACATGTAAATTTTCCTATGTACAAAAACAAAGAGGTTTAAAAAAAAAGCACAAATATAAAATTCCTTTGAATTATTCTATAAAGTGTCAATTTTTAATTTGTAAAACATTGTAAAGCAATCTCTGTTTCTGTGTATGGCACACAATTAACTTACCGTTCCCACTTTGGGTTGCGATGAGAAGCACTAATCTAAACAAACAGGTTAAGGGCAGCACTCTACCTGTGGTCATAATGACTAGCCAAAAGAGTGAACAATTCGATATTTGGCCAATTCAATGATTTAAGTGATTTAAGGATTACATCCAGTTAAACAGGCACAAGCTTGTTGGAGTATTAAGCAGCTCACAGGGGTGCAGCAAATGCGTGTCATTGTAGTACCAGTTCAGTGCTGGATTTGTCAACTTGGGTATTATAAGATCCGGGTGTGCCAATGCTTCTGGATATTGTACCCCTGCTGGCTTCTCGTCAGGGCCTCCAGAAACATGAGCCTGAGTGCACATTAATATCATGCTGGCTTCAGAATAACCATTGGATCAACACAAAGTAAATGAACTCCAATCAGCAGAATTTCCAGCATGAATCTAACTCTTTTGGGCCTGTAGACTTGTGCCAGTAGCTCAGTTCAACATGCATGAGATAGGCGAGAATGAGGCATGAACACTGAATGGTGTGATGTTGGCTGCTTGTACATGTGCATTGGGCGTCTGAGTATCATTGGAAACTGAAAGGCCCATACTTACCATATACTGTAGTTGACTTTTTTTTTGGCCTTGCACTATTCAATGTTTGTGAATCCCTGCTATCCCAGTGAATCACACACATTAAAAGAATGATGCAAAATGAATAAGTTAATCAAACCAGTGTGTTTTGACAGTGCTGAGTGTCATAGAGTAATACAGCACGGATAGAGGCCCTTCGGCCCATCGTGTCCGCGCCAGCCATCAAGCCCTGTCTAATCTAATCCCATATTCCAGCATTTGGTCCGTAGAGTGCCAGTAAGTATATCTTCTTTGAGCTCACAAAGGCCTTCGACATTGTCAACCATAAGGGATTATGGAGTGTCCTCCTCAAATTCGGCTGCCCTCAAAAGTTTGTCACCATCCTACGCCTGCTTCACGACGACATGCAAGCCGTGATCCTGACCAATGGTTCCAACACAGACCCAATTCACGTACGAACCGGGGTCAAACAAGGCTATGTCATCGCACTAACGCTCTTCTCAATCTTCCTTGCGGCAATGCTCCATCTCACCCTCAGTAAGCTCCCCACTGGAGTGGAGCTAATTTACAGAACAAACGGGGAACTGTTCAACCTCCGTCGCCTCCATTCCAGATCCAAGGTCGTCCCATCCTCTGTTGTTGAATTACAGTATGCAGACGACGCTTGCGTCTGCGCTCACTTGGAGATCGAACTCCAAACCATCGTCAACACCTTCACCGAAGCGTACGAGAGCATGGGCCTTACACTAAACATCTATAAGACAAAGGTCCTCTACCAACCTGCCCCCGCCACACAGTACTGCCCCCCGATTATCAAAATTCATGACAAGGCTTTGGACAACGTGGACCACTTTCCATACCTCGGGAGCCTACTGTCAACAAGGGCAGACGTCGACGACGAAGTCCAACACCGCCTTCAGTGTGCCAGTGCAGTCTTCAGTCGCCTGAGGAAGAGAGTGTTTGAAGATCAGGACCTCAAACCCAGCACTAAGCTCATGGTCTACAGAGCAGCAGTGATACCCGCCCTGCTGTATGCCTCAGAGACATGGACCATGTACAGCAGGCCTCAAAGCACTGGAGAGGTACCACCAACGCTGCCTCCGCAAGATCCTGCAAATCGATTGGCAGGATAGGCGCACCAACGTCAGTGTTCTTGCTCAGGCCAGCATCCCCAGCATCGAAGCTTTGACCACGCTCAATCAACTCCGATGGATGGGTCACATTGTCCGCATGCCCGATACGAGACTCCCAAAACAAGCGCTCTACTCGGAGCTCCGGCACGGCAAGAGAGCCCCAGGTGGGCAGAGGAAACGCTTCAAGGACACCCTCAAAGCCTCCTTGAAAAAGTGTAACATCCCCACCGACACCTGGGAATCCCTGGCCCAAGACCACACAAAGTGGAGGAGAAGCATCCGGGAAGGTGCTGAACACCTCAAGTCTCTTCGCCGGGAGCAAGCGGAAGCCAAGCGCAGGCAGCGCAAGGAGCGCACGTCAACCCAAGCACCCCACCCACCCGCCCCTTCAACCACCGTCTGCCCCACCTGTGACAGAGACTGTCATTGGACTCATCAGTCACCTGAGAACTCATTTTTAATGTGGAAGAAAGCCATCCTCGGTTCCGAGGGACTGCCTAAGGAGAAAGTATCATAGCCTGTGCAAGTGGGGATGTGTTGTTTAGTGCCATTGCTGAGCTAGAAATAGAGCAAGAGCATTAAAGACTTGAGGGGTTGCTCATTCCATAAGCCTTAAAAGCAGAAAATTTAACTTTGAAACTCGATCCCCCCATTCTGATTTCACTTCACCTACAGCTATACATACCTCTCTATAGATCAGGAGGAGCAGATTTTGCAGGTGAATTTCAACTCTGTCTCGCTGATGCGCTATCAATTACTCATAAAAGACGGAGAGTTAGGAGAGTAACTAAAAGGCTTTTATTAGCAAAGGACAGAGCATGCCTCTCGTGGTTGACTGGGTTCCAAGAAGGCAGGGGGCTGCAGAGCGGTCACCTTTATACCTGGGCCTGTGGGTGGAGCCAGGGGCGGAGCCAGCAGAGACATGCTGAGGCATGCATAGGTACCAACAGTGTGCAACAACAACAACGGTGAACAACAATAACAGTGGTTTACCACATTCACCCCTTGTTTAAAATTGAGTCCGGCGGGGTGAAGTGTACTAAAGGTTCGTGTAAGTAAGTCTATCAGGTGGCCTTGTATGCCGTCCTGATCGTCGTGGTGGCGGCGGTGATGGTGCAGCATCCAACGTTGAATCAGGCGTCTCATTGAGTGGTTGGGTGGTCAATGACGGGTCCTGGGGCTGCGGCATGCCGTCTAGCGGGGTTGGGTTGTGGGTAGTGGTGGATGGCAATGGTAGTGTTTCAGGGGCACCCGAAGGTGCGAGATCTCGTGTGGAGGCTGTGTCCTCCCGCCCGTCCGGGTACGCTACGTAAGCGTACTGGGGGTAGGCGTGGGTAGTGGTGGGTGGCGAAGGTGGTGTTTCGGGAGCACCCGAAGGTGCGAGGTCTCGTATGGAGACTGTGTCCTCCCGCCCGTCCGGGTACACCACGTAAGCATACTGAGGGTTGGCATGGAAGAGGCTCACCCTCTCGACCAGGGGGTCCGTCTTATGGGACCTCACGTGCTTCCGCAGTAGGACGGGTCCTGGAGAAGTCAGCCATGTCGGTAACGAGATCCCCGATGTGGACTTCCTGGGGAAGGAGAACATTCTCTCCTGAGGGGTGGCATTGGTGGCTGTACAGAGCAGTGACCGAATGGAATGGAGCGCCGCAGGGAGGACCTCCTGCCAGCGAGAGGTCGGAAGGCCCTTAGATTTCAAGTTTAAAAGGACTGCCTTCCAGACCGTCGCATTCTCCCTTTCCACCTGGCCATTCCCCCGGGGGTTGTAGCTGGTGGTCCTGCTTGTAGCAATACCTCTCGCGAGCAGGTACTGACGAAGTTCGTCGCTCATAAAGGATGAACCCCTGTCGCTATGAATATAGCTAGGGAAACCGAACAAGGCGAAGAGGTCATTCAGACATTTAATGACCGTGGTACTGGTCATGTCTGAGCAAGGGATGGCAAACGGGAAACGGGATACTCGTCAATTATGCTGAGGAATTACACATTGCGGTCAGACGAGGGGAGGGGCCCTTTAAAATCGACGCTCAGCCGTTCAAAGGGGCGCGTGGCTTTGATCAGGCTTGCTCTGTCTGGCCTATAAAAATGCGGTTGTTAAGTCTGTGTGTTATAGTGAGAATTACTACACAGACCACAAGAGTAAATTCAACAGGTCTTTACTGGTTGGAGGTCGGACTATACTGAATACAATATTATTACACTATGCTTATATACCGGTGTGGTCACCACCGGTATTACGTATACAGCAACCAAAGAAAGTAGTACCTTTCTTAAGGTGGACCAGGCTTAAGTTCTCTTAAGGTGGAACAGGTTACATACACCACAGCGGTTTGCACTCGGCACAGATTTGGCAGTTCCTGGTCATGGTCCTGAACTCCTCGATGGAGTAGGGCAGGTTACGGGATTTGATGAAGTGAAAAAACCTGGTGACCCCCGGGTGGCAGAGGTCATTGTGGAGGGTCTTCAGTCTATCAACCTGCGCGTTGGCGCATGTACCACGTGATAGGGCATCTGGGGGCTCATTGAGTTTCCCGGGCCGGTACAAGATATCGTAATTGTAGGTGGAGAGTTCGATTCTCCACCTCAAGATCTTGTCATTCTTGATTTTGCCCCTCTGCTTATTATTAAACATAAAAGCTACTGAACGCTGGTCAGTGAGCAGGGTAAATCGTTTTCCGGCCAGGTAATGCCTCCAATGTCGCACAGCTTCCACAATGGCCTGGGCCTCCTTTTCGACAGAGGAGTGTCGAATCTCGGGGTCCTTGAGAAAAAGGCCACGGGTCTCCCCGCCTGGTTAAGGGTTGCAGCTAGGGCAAAGTCGGATGCGTCGCTCTCCACTTGGAAAGTGATGGACTCATCCACTGCGTGCATCGTGGCCCTCGCAATATCTCTTTTTATGAGAGTGAAGGCTGCACAGGCCTCTGCTGTCAGGGGGAAGGAGGTGGACTTGATGAGGGGTCTGGCTTTGTCCGCATAGTTGGGCACCCACTGAGCATAGTACGAGAAAAACCCTAGGCATCTCTTCAGTGCTTTTTGGCAGTGGGGGAGGGGGAGCTCCATAAGGGGGCACATCCTGTCGGGGTCGGGGCCGATGACTCCGTTCTCCACTACACAGCTAAGAATGGCAAGGCGCGTGGTACGAAACATACATTTGTCCTTGTTGTATGTTAGGTTCAGCCGCTGGGCCGTACGGAGGAATTTCTCTAGATTAACATCATGGTCCTGCTGGTCGTGGCCGCAGATGGTGATGTTGTCTAGATAGGGGAAAGTGGCCTGGAGCGCGTTCTGGTCAACCATCCGGTCCATCTCCCGTTGGAAGACTGAAACCCCGTTGGTGACGCCGAAGGGAACTCTGAGGAAGTGGTAGAGACGACCGTCAGCTTCAAAAGCTGTGTACTGGCGGTCCGCAGCCCTGATGGGGAGCTAGTGGTATGCCGACTTCAGATCAATCGTCGAGAACACCCGGTATTGTGCTATCTGATTGACCATGTCAGATATGCGGGGGAGTGGGTATGCATCTAGCTGGGTGTAGCGATTGATTGTCTGGCTGTAGTCAATAACTAGGTGCTGTTTTTCGCCAGTCTTCACTACCACCACTTGTGCTCGCCATGGGCTGGTGCTACTTTCAATAATCCCTTCCTTCAGGAGTCTCGCTACCTCGGATTTAATGAAGCTCCTATCCCCGGCACTGTAACGCCTGCATTTGGTAGCGATGGGCTTACAGTCGCGGGTGAGGTTAGCGAACAAGGAGGGGGGGGGACTTTAAGGGTGGAGAGGCTGCAAATGGCGCGCGGCGGGCGATTTAAAAGCTGCTGGCTGCAGACTGTGAGTGGGGGGAGGGGTCCGTCGTACGCTAATGTGACACTCTTAAGGTGGCACTGAAAATCCAACCCCAGTAGAACGGCAGCGCAGAGATGGGGCAGGACCAGAAGTTTAAAATTTTTGTATTCTGTGCCCCTTACTGAAAGGGTCACTACACAGTAGCCACCGACGTCCGCTGACTGGGCTTTGGAAGCCAAAGAGATCCGATGGCGCGTCGGCAGGACCGGGAGAGAGTAACTGCGCACCGTGTCGGGGTGGATAAAGCTCTCCGTGCTCCCGCTGTCAAAAAGGCAGGTAGTGGCGCGGCCGTTTACCGTAATGTCCATCATGGACCTGGACAGTTGATGAGGGAGAGATTGGTCCAGCATCACGGAGGCCAGCGTATGGTCGAGCGAGTCGATGTGGTCGTCAGATGAGGCGGTGGTTGAGTCCGGGTCCCCCGTGGTTGAAGTTGGAGACGTCCAAGATGGCGGACAAAATGGCAGCGCCCATGATCCCGATCCCCACGCGGCTGGGGGAGCCCACGATGGTGGACAAGATGGCTGCCCCCACGGTTCGCACGTGGCGCTGCTGGCGTTAGCGGTTTTACCTTTGCAGGCGCTGACATAGTGTCCTTTCTTCCCGCAGCCGGAGCAGGTAGCGTTTCTCGCCGGGCAGCGTGCTCTGGGGTGTTTTGCCTGGCCACAAAAATAACATTTCTGTGCCTTGGACATCGCAGCAGCAGTTGAAGGTGGCGGTCCCACGACCCAAGGTTGTGGCGTCCACGTTGTGGAGCGGTTAGGGGAGAAGGCGTCCATATTCCTGTGGGCCGCGTCGAGCGAGAGCGCGAGGGACACTGCCTTTCTCAGGTCCATTTCTCCCTTTTCCAACAGTCTCTGCCGGGAGTAGTCGGACCTTAGACCCGCGATGAAAGCATCTCGGATCAGTCCCTCCGTGTGTGCTGCGGCTGATACTTCTTTGCAATCGCAGCCTCGGCCGAGTATCCGTAGTGCCCGTAGGAAGGCCTCCACCGATTCCCCGGGCTGCTGTCTGCGGGATCTTAAGAGGTGCCTGGCATAGACCGTATTTACCGGGCGTGCGTATTGCCCTTTTAGCAGATCGATAGCCGCCGCGTAGGTCGTCGCGTCCTGGATTATTGTATAAACTTGGTGGCTCACCTTTGAGGCCAGAATTTCCAGCTTGTTTTCGTCCAGGGTCACAGTTGAGGCTTGCAGGTAAGCCTCGAAGCAACGCAGCCAATGCGCGAATTTGGTGGCCGATCCCGCTTCTTGGGGGTCTAGGTCCAGGCATGTTGGTCTGAGGGCTCGCAGCAGCTCCTGCTGCTCAGTGTTTGGTGCAGCAGCCTGCTGCTCAGCGTTTGTTGCCAACATTTTGTTTTTGCTAATAAAATTGATGCGCTATCAATTACTCATAAAAGACGGAGAGTTAGGAGAGTAACTAAAAGGCTTTTATTAGCAAAGAACAGAGCATGCCTCTCGTGGTTGACTGGGTTCCAAGAAGGCAGGGGGCTGCAGAGCGGTCACCTTTATACCTGGGCCTGTGGGTGGAGCCAGGGGCGGAGCCAGCAGAGACATGCTGAGGCATGCATAGGTACAACAGTGTGCAACAACAACGGTGAACAACAATAACAGTGGTTTACCACACTCGCTATCTAACTTCAGAGCAACATTTCCAAATTTCAATATGCCTGCCAAGCCTAAAACTGTTGGCCAATCAAAAGCAAAATACTGCGGATGCTGGAAATCTGAAATAAAAACAGAAAATGCTGGAAACACTCAGTAGGACAGGCGACAACTGTGGAGAGTTAACGATTCAGGTCGGTGACCTTTCGTCAGAACTGGAAGATGTTAGAGATGAACAGCTGTTAAGCAAGGAGCCAGGGATTATCATCTCATTCTGCCTTGCACCCTCATCATTTTTGTCATTTAATCACTCCTGCCCTCCACCCTATCACCCCTTTGTTCTTTCCCTACCCTTTTTCAATGGCTCTGCACTTGTTTAAAAGCTGTTCGTCTCTAACATCTTCCAGTTCTGATGAAGGGTCAGCGACCTGAAACGCTAACTCTCTCTGAAGATGCTGCTTGATCTGCTGAGTGTTTACAGCATTTTCTGGTTTTACTTCTAAACCTGTTGGATCTTGGGTCTGTTTTTCGTAGCTGGGGATGAAACAAGTCTGAAATGTTAACTTTATTTCCCCCTTGCTACTCAATTAGCGGAATTTACCCTTTGTTGCATTTCAGTGGTGCATAGTTTAAGATTTAAAATATATATCAGCATAAATATCAGGTGTTAAGTTCTCTGATTGAGAATAGTGGAAATAAATACATTAAACATATGCCAGACCCAAATGCTTTTTGCTTGTATCGAACAATGAATTAAACTCAATAAAAAACACAGAAATAATAATATTAAGAAATAAAAATGTTAGGATATTGGAACATTCCTGGTAATATGCTTAGTAACATTAAATACCCCAATTTTGACCAGGAACCTGGCACAGGCATGTTGGCCTAAATGGTCTCCTGTGCTGTATGAAGTTTGCAATTTGAGGGGAATACTTAGAGCTGCTATATCAGGGCGAGTGGGCCACACTGGTGAAGTGATTGGATACAATTAAAACCCATAAGCAGGTGACAGAGTGGCAACATTCACGATTTATTCCCATTTCAGAACATGCAGAATAGTCTTGGCTTTTATTTGGGTTTTTCCCTCTCAAAATAAATTTGCAGGGATTCAGAACCCTGCACGGGAAAACATGAAGCAAAAAACTCAAGAAAACACAGACACACACAACAATAACTCAGTGTTTTACATAAATCAAAGGGATTTAGTTAATAAAGGGGCTGGCAAGTGGAAACAGGAATCCTCCCATTCCAAAGGATTAAACTATTCCACCAGGAATTAGGGCATGAAGAACTAAGCATAAGGTATCTATCTGGAATGAATAGACGTATAGAAACTGATTTAGGACGCTGACAACTACAACTGTTCTACAACCTCCTGTTCCCAGGAGGACATAACACAGATGGCAATTAGATCAGAAGGACGTCAACAATAACTAGTTTCATATAGCAGTACCACCCAGAGACGGGTGAGCAGACTCCCATGAGTCAGTTATGAGACTGTTTACTGCAAAGCCTTAACAAAATACCTTTCTGATAAAACTTTTATGGTAAACTTGTTCTTTCATAAAACCAATATTATCTCTGCTGGTCATTTCTTATCACTACTGAACACAGGTTATGTTTATTTTTTCTATTTCTTTAAAAAAAAAAGTAAAACCCTTCTTCCCCAATGGTCTGGTGCTGGTAGGAGGTTGTATACTATCCCTGTTTAATCTAGTGAAAGGGATATATTATATCCAAGGAACATATGTTCTCACTCTAACCATCCAATGAAGGGGCTATGCATCCCAGCCAGTGAAGGAAATACATGACCCATCCCTGGCTGTGTAATGAATGGACCAAAGTATCCCATCCCTGGCCAATGAGTCGGGACATATATGCCTCATCTGGCTGCCATTGTGCATTGTTAGGACTTCCAATAATATTGCATTAATAAAGAAATAACCTGTTTGTATTGAGACTGAAAACAAATTTCCACACAGCAGTGTCTTACAGCTTATAAGTTCCAACTTGCAGACTGACTAACTTATCCAGCCTGGGTCTAACCAGTTGTCTAAATACAGAATTTACAGGTGTCAAAAGAAAGTGCCTAAATTCTCATACTCAAATTGATGCACAGTAGAGATGTACGTTCCCCATCCCTGGCTGTCTTGATGGGTAGGCGCATTCCCATCCCATCAAGACTAACGGTGATTTGCTGCATCACTTCCATTCCTTTGCAGATCCATATTTCAAGTCTGTGTAATCTGGAATTGGTGTGTGAAGAAACTCCTTTGCTCGGAGCAGGAGAGGTTAAAAACCTTACACTAGAAGATTGAACTTCTCATAACTGGATTTGACGCAAGAGATCTTTACAAAAAATGTTAGACGAATTAAATAAGGTTGATTAGATTTTCTAATCAGCATCTGTGAAACATTCAGGAAATGGAACCCATTTCAAGCATTGCCGGGGTATCTAATTTCACAAAGATCGTCAGTTTTAATTTGACTAATGAAAGACTGCAGCCTTTTATTTGCTCTTTAAAAATAAATAAAGGGTTTTTAATATACAACAGAAATAAACTACGACAGTACAGTCAACTCCAGTAGAAGGTTAAATCCCACTTGGAATTTGAGGCCAATCATCTCCATCATTGGGGGCAAAAATGAATCAGAGCAGCTGTGTGGCATTTTCAATCTAAAGATGAGAGAACATGCAAGCAAAGCATAATGCCATAACTTATATCATTGTGTTAGCGTTTAGCAAACAAATGTGATAGGTTTCTGTATTTCTTTCAGTATGTGGTCCCCCTTTAAAAATATAATTCTAGAATGTAACATATTTGGCTTACATTAATTCTAGAGATTCAATTCGCACTAAAAGGGGCTATGTAGTATTGCATTCTTTGTATAAATACGGTGTCCATGAGGGCTTCATCACATTGCTGCTCGTGTGTACTGTGCTCATTTTTCAACACAAAAAAATTGAAGTTAAATTCTACTTTTTAAAACTCACTTGGGAAAATCTCACACTGTAGGAGCCGGTCTGGTGCCCAGAGTGGATAATTACAGCCTCATGCAGCAGCCTGTTCCCGACTGCCTGAGGGACTGAATTAGCGTATACAACCTCCCCCCGATAACATAGCGCCTTTATGATTAATAGATTAAATCATAACTGGAACCTAGTGGACTGCTGTTTCACTTCAGATTCAGACGGTGTAAACTAGCAAACTGGAGTGAGGCTTTCTTTTCTACTTCCTCCGTGCTAGCTGCATGCATTGCATGAGATGTGTGCATGTGCCTGTTGTGCAGAGCCGCGCATGAATTTCCTGCTGGAAATTGCAGGCGTTCACTTCGATCCCTGTCTGGTGTTAGATACAAGTATTTGGGTTTGGATCCACGATTCTGAAATCCTGAATCCATGCTGCACAATTAAGTCTGCACAGTGATTTTTGACAAAGAAAATCACTAGAAATGTAATCCGATTGACTAACGAAACCTCGGTTTTTCATGTTTCCATAGACGTCAATAGTGTGCTATGGACTGACAACGTTAATCACTTTTTAGTTAAAAGCTTTTGTTGACTCTGAAGTTTGGTTACTACAGGAAAGGTATTCCTCGAAAATTGAGTACAATTAGCATCTTTTTAAAGTATTGGCGTACACAGAATCATACAATCTTACAGCACAGAAAGAGGCCATTTGGCCCATCGTATCTGCGTGGCTCTTTGAAAGAGTGGTCCAATTAGTCCCACATATATCCTCCATTTTAGATTCCCTGCAGTTGGAAGAGCAAGATAATACGGGTTGTGTCTTTTAATGCTATCCTGTGCAATGCTATGAGCGGAACCATAGACATTTACAGCATAGGAGGCGGCCATTTGGCCCATCGGGTCTATGCCGGCTCTTAGCTAGGACAATCCAAAATTAATTCCACTGCCTTACTCTCTCCCCATAGCCCTGTATCTTGCTTTGCTTCAAATATTTATCTACTCTTCCCCATAAAAATGTAATGGTCTCTATCTCACCCACTCCCTGTGGAAAGCATTTCCCAACAGCTCTGCATCAATAAATTTCTCCTAACCTCCCTCTTCAGACATTTGATGACAATTTTAAATTGATTATCCCTCATTACTGACTGTGCAACCAAAGGAAATAGTCCTAACCTAGTCACCTTTATCATTTTAAAAAGCAGTATTAAATCCCTCTCCTGGCCTTCTCCGCTCCAGTGGTACTAATACCAGTCTCTTCCCATAATCAGAGTTTTTCATCCCTGGTACCACTCTGGTGACTCTACGTTGTACACTCTCTATATTCTTTCTAAAATGGGGCACCAAAAAATGCACACAGTAGTTTAATTATGACCCAAGCAATGATTTGTAGAAATTTATCATGATCTCTTGTTCTTGTACTCTGTGCCCCATGTACAAAACCCAAGGCCTTTTCCATAGCTTGATCTACCTGCACTCATACTTGTATTCCCTTGAGCTTAGAAGGTTGAGGGGTGATCTAATTGAGGTATTAAAATGATTAAGGGATTCAAAAGGGTAGATACGGTGAAACTATTTCATTTGGGGGGGGGGGGGGGCGGAGAATCCAGAACAAGAGGGGATAGTCAGGAAGCACTTTTTCCACACAAAGGGTAGTAGAAATCTGGAACTCGCTCCCCAAAAGGCTGGGTCAATTGAAATTTTGAAGAGTAAGATCGATAGATTTTTGGTAGGTAAAGATATCAAGGGATATGGAACAAAGGCAGGTAAATGGAGTTGAGGTACAGATCAGCCATACTCTGGCAGAAAAGGCTCGAGGGGCTGAATGGCCTATTCCTGTTCCTATGTTTCTTTCCATATACTTTCAGAGAAATATGTACCTGCACCTCATTCAGGACTCCCAGTCACGGCTGAAAAATAGGATCTGTGCAATGCTGCTTTCCATCAAAGTGGAGCTGTACAAAACTGTTTTTCTCCATTTTGTTTCTTGGTTTTTTAACCCTGTTATGCATTCTTCAAAGTCTAAGTGCTTTAAAGTAAATATGCACCACACAGTTCAGGCAGGTGTCAATTATGAGACTGCTGACAACTGGCTCTGGTATTGCGTGTTCCTGAAGAGTTTATTTATACATTTCGTTGAAGTATGACACAGAAAGTTGAATGTGATGTTTAAAGTATGACAGAGAAATGTGGCATTCGCAAAATGTGCACTAGATGTGCCATTTTTACAATATCAATCGATGTCCTGTGGTGGTGGATTGAGGCAATTGTGGAGGAACTTCATGTTTAACAAAATTGTGGTAAGATGGTGTGAGGGAGAACGAGAACCAACACATTGGGATGGGTTTTCATTCAGGAGTCGGGACTACAACTTTCGGGGTTGTAGTCCCGCCTCCATCGAGATGTGGCCAATCCACGCGATTTTAACTTGATTGACCTTGTTGAGCCAGCCCAACAGGTTCAGCAGGCCAATTAAGGGCCATAAGAACATAAGAAATAGGAGCAGGAGTAGGCCAATCGGCCCCTCGAGCCTGCTCCGCCATTCAATAAGATCATGGCTGATCTGATCCTAACTGCCAATCCACTATCACAGAACCATCTCCTGCATCTAACAGAATTAGACACATGAAATAGGAGCAGGATCAGGCTACACGGCCCCTGGGCCCGCTCCGCTACCCACAGGGCCATGACCGATCCGAACCTAGACTCATGTCCAAATTCCTGCCCGCTCCCCGTAACCCTTAATTCCCTTTACTTCTAGGAAACTGTCTATTTCTGTTTTAAATTTATGCAATGATGTAGCTTCTACAGCTTTTTGGGGCAGCATATTCCATGGACCTACCACCCTCTGAGTGAAGTAGTTCCTCCTCATCTCAGTTTTGAAAGAGCAGCCCCTTATTCTAAGACTATGCCCCCTAGTTCTAGTTTCACCCATCATCGGGAACATCTTCCCCGCACCCACCCGATCCAACCCCTTCACAATCTTATATGTTTCAATAAGATCGCCTCTCATTCTTCTGAACTCCAATGAGTAGAGTCCCAATCTACTCAACCTCTCCTCATATGTCCATCCCTCATCCCCGGGATTAACCGAGTGAACCTTCTTTGTACTGACTCGAGAGCAAGTATGTCCTTTCTTAAGTATGGACACCAAAACTGTACGCAGTATTCCAGGTGCGGTCTCACCAATACCTTGTACAACTGAAGCAATACCTCCCTATTTTTATATTCTATCCCCCTAGCAATGAAAGCCAACATTCCATTGGCCTTCTTAATCACTTGCTGCACCTGCATACTAACCTTTTGAGTTTTGTGCACCAGGACCCCCAGATCCCTTTGTACTTCAGTACTTTCCAGTTTCTTGCCATTAAGATAATAACTTGCTCTACGATTTTTCCTGCCAAAGTGCATAACCTCACACTTTCCAGTATTGTATTCCATCTGCCAAATCTCTGCCCACTTACTTAGCCTGTCTATGTCCCCTTGAATGTTTTTTATGTCCTCCTCACTCACTACTTTCCCTCCCATCTTAGTATCATCTGCAAACTTTGATATGTTACACTCGGTCCCCTCCTCCAAATCGTTAATATAGATTGTAAAGAGTTGGGGACCCAGCACTGACCCCTGCGGAACACCACTAGTTACTGATTGCCAGTCTGAGAATGAACTATTTATCCCAACTCTCTGCCTTCTGTTAGATAGCCAATCCTCTATCCATGCCAGAATATTACCCCCAATCCCGTGATTTTTTATCTTAAGCAATAATCTTTTGTGTGGCACCTTGTCAAATGCCTTTTGGAAGTCTAAATACACTACGTCCACTGGTTCCCCTTTATCCACCCTATATGTTACTTCCTCAAAGAACTCCAGCAAATTTGTCAAACATGACTTCCCCTTCATAAAACCATGCTGACTTTGTCCTATTAAATTATGGTTATCCAAATGTCCTGTTACTGTCTCCTTAATAATGGACTCCAAAATTTTACCTACCACAGATGTTAGGCTAACCGGTCTATAGTTTCCAGCCTTCTGTCTACTGCCCTTTTTAAATAAGGGTGTTACATTTGCAGTTTTCCAGTCTGCCGGGACCATTGCCGAGTCCAGGGAGTTTTGGAAAATTATTACCAATGCATCCACAATCCCTACCGCCACTTCCCTCAAGACCCTAGGATGTAAGCCATCAGGTCCAGGTGATTTAGCCGCCTTGAGTCCCATTATTTTACCGAGTACCACTTCCTTAGTGATTTTGATCGTGTTTAGCTCCTCCCCCCCCTTTAGCCCCCTGTTTGACTAGTGTTGGGATATTCTTAGTGTCTTCTACTGTAAAGACTGATGTAAAATATTCAGTGTTTTTGCCATCTCCATATTTCCCACCATTAATTTCCCGGTCTCATCCTCTAAGGGACCAACATTTACTTTAGCCACCCTTTTTCTTTTTATATAACTATAAAAACTCTTACTATCTGTTTTTATATTTTTTGCTAATTTACTTTCATAATCTATCTTCCCTTTCTTAATCAATCTTTTTGTTATTTTTTGCTGTCTTTTAAAGTTTTCCCAATCCTCTATCCTCCCACTAGATTTGGCTACCTTATATGCCCTTGTTTTTAGTCGAATACTATCCTTAATTTCTTTACTTAGCCACGGATGGCTGTCTTTTCTTTTACACCCTTTTCTTCTCAGTGGAATATATATTTTTTGGAAGTTGTAAAATAACTCCTTAAATGTACACCACTGATCATGTATCGTCTTACCCTTTAATCTATTTTCCCAGTCCACTCTACTCAATTCCACTCTCATACCTTCATAGTCTCCTTTATTCAAGCTTAGCACGCTTGTTTGAGATCCAACCTTCTCACCCTCTAATTGAATATGGAATTCAACCATGTTATGGTCACTCATTCCAAGGGGATCCTTTACTAGGACATTTTTAATTAATCCTGTCTCGTTACACAGGACCAGATCTAAGGTTGCCTGCCCCCTGGTCGGTTCAGTTACATACTGCTCAAGAAACCCATCCCTAATACACTCAATGAACTCATCCTCAAGGCAGCCCTGCCCAATTTGATTTGTCCAATTAATATGATAGTTAAAATCCCCCATAATTATAGATGTTCCCTTATTACAAGCCTCAACTATTTCCTGATTGATACTCCGTCCAACAGAGTTGCAACTGTTCGGAGGCCTATAGACTACGCCCACTAGTGTTTTTTTCCCCCCTTATTATTCCTTACCTCCACCCAAACTGTTTCATTATCCTGATCTTTTGACCCAATATCATTTCTCTGTATTAGTGATTCCTTCCTTTATTAACATAGCCACCCCACCTCCCCTTCCTTCCTGCCTGTCCTTCCTGATCGTTAAATAACCTGGTATGTTTAATTCCCAGGCATTGTCACCCTGCAGCCATGTTTCTGTAATGGCCACAAGATCATACCCATATGTAGTTATTTGCACCATTAACTCGTCTATTTTGTTACGAATGCTACGTGCATTCAGATAGAGAACTTTCAAAGATGTTTTGTGACACTTAGTTCCTGCTTTTGCCCTTTTTATTACTTTACCTTTTACTCCATACCTTCTGCCGCTTCCTGACATGCTCTGGTTTTTAATTTCCCCACTGCTACCTAAGTCTATGACCTTCTCTGTTGTCATTTGTATTATTTGCTCTCTAGGAACCTCCCCCCACTAGTTAGTTTAAAGCCCTCTCTACAACCCTGGTTATATGATCCGCCAGGACTCTAGTCCCAGCACTGGCCAAGTGAAGCCCGTCCCAACGGAACAGCTCCCTCCTGCCCCAGTACTGGTGCCAGTGTCCCAGGAAGCAAAACCCATTTCTCCCACACCAGTCTTTGAGCCACGCATTTAAATCTCTAATTTTATTTGTCCTAGCCAAATTCGCTCGTGGCTCAGGTAATAATTCAGAGATTATTACCCTTGTGGTTCTGCTTTTTAATTTGGCCCCTAGCTGCTCAAACTCCCTCAGCAGAACCTCCTTCCTTGTCCTATCTATGTCGTTGGTACCAACATGGACCACGACAACTGGATCCTCCCCCTCCCACTTCAAGTTTCTCTCCAGTCCAGAGGAGATGTCCTTAACCCTGGCACCGGGCAGGCAACACAGCCTTCGGGACTCTCGCTCTCGGCTGCAGAGAACTCTATCTATCCCCCTAACGATACTATCCCCTACCACTACAACATTTCTTTTAACTCCCCCCACTTGAATGGCCCCCCGCTCCACGGTGCTGTGGCCAGGTTGCTCATCCTCCCCGCAGTCCCTGTTCCCATCCTCACAGGGAGTAAGAGCCTCGAACCTGTTGGACAAGTGCAAGGGCTGCGGCTCCTCCAACACTACCTCCTGGATCCCCGTACCTGCCTCACTTCTAGTCACACCATCCTGATCCTGGCCACGGACTACATCTGAATTAATTAATCTAATTGGTGTGACTACCTCCTGAGACACAGAGTCCAGGTAACTCTCCCCCTCCCTGATGTGTCTCAGTATTTGAAGCTCGGACTCCAGCTCTTCAACACGGAGCCGGAATTCCTCGAGCAGCCAACACTTACTGCAAATGTGATCACCGTGAGCATCAATGGTGTCCACCAGCTCCCACATATTGCAGCAGCAACACATCGCCTGATCTCCCATTCTATGTAATTAATTAAATCTATTAATATTATTCTTAAATACCCTCTGCCTCGATTCTAGATGGTGAATATCACACCTTAGAAACTATAAACCAAAGAGATTTAAGCTTAAAAAGGGAGAAATACTTACCAACCAATCACTTTCCCGCTTTGTGGTGACGTCACACTTGAATACTTTTTACCTCTCTCCTTCCCTGAGATTGGAGATTGGTGAGGCCTACCTGAGCCTCTGGGGCCTCTTGTAGTCGCTCTGCCGCACTGCTCTGCCTCCACCCGCTGCTGATGCCGCACTGAGGCCTACCTCAGCCTCTGAGGCCTCTTGTAGTCGCTCTGCCGCACTGCTCCGCCTCCACCCGCTGCCAATGCTGCACTGGGGCCTACCTCAGCCTCTGGGGCCTCTTGTAGTCGCTCTGCCACACTGCTCCGCCTCCACCCGCTGCCGATGCCGCACTGGGGCCTACCTCAGCCTCTGGGGCCTCTTGTAGTCGCTCTGCTGCTCAGCTCCGCCTCCACCCGCTGCCGATGCCGCACTGGGGCCTACCTGAGCCTCTGGGGCCTCTTGTAGTCGCTCTGCCGCTCAGCTCCGCCTCCACCCGCTGCCGATGCCACACTGGGGCCTACCTCAGCCTCTGGGGCCTCTTGTAGTCGCTCTGCTGCTCAGCTCCGCCTCCACCCACTGCCGATGCCGCACTGAGGCCTACCCGAGCCTCTGGGGCCTCTTGCAGTCGCTCTGCCGCTCAGCTCCGCCTCCACCCGCTGCCGCACCCGGCAACAGGTGATGTCATAGACTGAAATTTCATCTGTCAAGAGGTTTTGACAGATGAAATATCAGCATTTCACAGCTGTTTGAAGCTGTCAAACACTGACATGTTATGAGTCCTTCTCCACAGACTCAGTTAGAAATCTCGCCAACACAGAAAGCTGAAGGCTGTCACTTTTGACAATTTGCAGCCATTCTGCTTTCTGTGCCGGTGAGATGAGGGACTCCCAAGACCTAAAGGAAGGAAGGCTGAAAAGGTAAGAAAAGGTAATTTAAACTTCTTTAAATACTTTAGACACACCAAGCACACTTACCTTTGCACTCATGCACACATCACTCACCTGAACACCGACATCTCGACCCCTCCAAGTCCTTCAACCCGACGGCCCGCCTTGCAAACTTGGCGTGGTTTGGAGCCGTCGGGAATCCCACACTTCAGCATTAAAAATAGGGATTAGGCTAAAAACTGCCTGTTAACTACCTGTTAACAGGCAGTTAATTGGCACTAATCCCTTCCCGCCTCGGGTAGGTGGGTCCCAGTGCGGGGCGGGTACCCGCCTGCTTTGAAACTGGCATGGAGGCGGGTTGGGTGTGGGATGGGGTCGGGACACCTGATTTCTGGATTTTAACTCCCCACATGCCTCCAATCCCGACTCCACGGCCCAATGAAAATCCTGCCCATTGTTTTACATAGGATATACAGCAAAGAAACAGGCCATTTGGCCCAACCAGTCCGTGCCAGTGTTTATGCTCCAATCGAGCCTCCTCCTGTCTTTCCTCATCTAACTCTATCAGCATAACCCTCTATTCCCTTCTCCCACCACCCCTTAAAGGCATCTATACTATTCGCTTCAACACTCCCTGTGGTAGCGAGTTCCACATTCTCACCACTCTGGGTAAAGAAGTTACTTCATTGTAGTAATAAAAGGTACAATATAATAATAATAATAATAAAAGTTTAAAATATTAACTGAAATGTAAGATTTTAAGATGTTTAATTGGAGAAGAAAGGTTTATGAAGTAATTTATTTTAGAGCATTTTATTTCTTTTATTCAATGAAAGCTCTGATTTTCTAATTATAGCAAAAATGGGGTTGCTCAGGGTGCAGGTTGCACCAAATTTCTTGACAGAATTCCCTCTGCTAAATTGAATCGGCTACTGGCACATTAAAAGTTTCCCCATAGAACGCCTAGTCTGTAGCACACTTGGCCGTGGGACTGGAAAATTTGGCACGGGAGCAACTCTGAAAGGGATGCTGCTCACCGTTAAAGGGCAAATGGTCCTGGTGGCAAAAGATGGACTATTTGTTCACAATGGTACAGCAAATACCTGTGGCCTGCACGGCTACATTTGATGCTAACGGATTGGAAGTGCTGCCGTCAGGGATGCATGAAAGGAAGGCGGTTCTATTTGAGGCTGTAGGCCATCCGACAGTAAAAGCACAAGTGCAAGCTGCATGGAGGGAGGACAGAGTGCCTGCAGTCACCAGAACCCTCAATGCAGGCTCCAACTGAGGAAGAAGTCTGCTGGTATCTGGAGGGAGGTGAACTTAATTACATTCCTCAATTTTGGTCACATTACTTGTGGAGCCCATCCATCATGGCACAAGTCTATGTTGGGAACTGCTGTACCCTTTGGAAGATACCATTTGAAGCAGTGTATCATTTCCCTTTGGCACACACATTTTTCATTGTGCCAAAGCTGGAGGTGACTTCGGAAGAGCAGTAAACAGGTGATGAGATGTCCAGGACAAGGCACCTCTCTGTTGAGGAGGAGGAGGAGTGGCCACATTTTGCCATATTTGTGATTATTTTTCCCACAGAACGGATTTGGAAAATGAGTTCCTGTTAATGGTGGGGTTTTAAGGCAAAGTATACTCTCAAGTTTAAAAATGGTACCTGAACATAAGATGGTTATTATGCTAATGAAACGAAATGTTCTCCAAATGGCATCTAACCAAGGCTCTACTCACTGGGTAAACTCTTGAGTCTTCAGAGAAATCCAGGTGGTGCATTTAACTATTGAGTCATTGGGGTGCTCTGATTTGCTTTGAAGTGGAAAAATGACTTACCTTGATATAGAACTGCAGCAACAACTTTCATTTACTCCCAGGGTCACGTGTAATAAACAACTCCCATGTGCTTTAAGCGAACAAGTGAGCCTGTGGCCTATTGTACAATTTGCATTGACTGTTTATTGGATCTTACACTAATGGTTTGTGAAAGTTATTATTGAGGTATTCTCCTGTAGTACTGTAGGTATTCGGGTTCACCTAAGTAGGTATTGGACGAATTCCAACTAAATAATCGAGTTTGACTTCAGGAGAACAATCAAGAAGTTCTTTAATTCAAGAATAACCAAATTCCAACAGGTAGGTACAAGAAACAGATGAAATACAGCAGGTAAGAGAGATGGATGCAGGAGAGCCTTGGAGTAGGTCTTCACCCAGCGGGGACGCCACGAGGACGGAGTCCGCAGTCCTGTGGATTGCGTGATGACGTCATCACGCGTGGCCGCGTTTTCCCGCGCTTGTGTGGTCACGTGACCGCGTCATGACGTCAGCGCATTTGCCCGCGCTTGGGCGGTCACGTGACCCGCGTCGATACGTCAGCGCGTTCACCCGGCACGGAGGTTGGCCGTTGTGGCCGAAGTCGCGAGAGCGGGAGGCCGAACCGGGCCGGCGGCCACCGCAGGAGCGGGAGGCCGAGCTGTGCCGGTGACCGTCGCGAGAGTGGAAGGCCGCGCTGGGCCAGCTCGCATCTAGGTGAGTCATGTGACACGCGATGTGACGTCAGTGCATTAGTACGCGTTCTTAAAGGGGCAACAGCCCGAACAGGTAAGCAATATATATATATATACATTGTTAAGTTAAAGGGAATTATGTATTATAAGTAAGGGACACCCGGTGGTACCGCTACAGTACCACTTTTCCTGCAGTATTGTGCAACACACAGGCCATGTAACATTACCAAAGAACTGGATGCCTTAAGTTCAGAAGGTCAATCGGAAAAGGCTCCAGGTCACGACATCTATGAGAAGGAGGCGGGACAATGGGAAATATTGAGTTTTCATGACGTGTTCAGAAAATTGCAATTCAGCATCCCAGTTTAATAAACTCCAGCTTGCTATCCCGTCCCTCACCCAATATGTAATATTAACCATCTCTTGAACAAAGCAACAGAAACTGGTGGAAATTGTTAAATCCGTGAATCTTGATGTATGGTGTCCTTCAATAAATCGACAGAGACTGCAGAGGAACAATCAACAGGTGTTTACTGGATGAGGGTTACTCTAAAACTAACTATACAGATCCCTACTCAGGGTTTATATACAGGTGTGGTCACTGCCGGTACTACAGTATACAGGAGCTGTAAAAAGTAGTTCTCTCCCTTAAAGGTACATACATTACAGAAATAAAGGAAATTCCTAAAATATTTGGGTGAGAAGTGGTTAATACCATTATGCTATCAAATTTATTACAAACAACAAAATAGGTGCAAGTAAATAATAGTGTGTAGTTCTTGGCTGCTCGTACTGCAGTATGTTTAATAAAACTGTTCTAGAAGTGATAAGTGATGGGAACAGATTGACTTTGATACAATTTTTTTTAAACAGTACATGTTGTTTGGACTGACTCAGTGGAAACTCTTCATCTAAACATGTTATCAAGATCGTGCCGCTGAGCTCATTCCAAGATGGGTTACTGCTGAATCACAGCAGATTCAATCTGTTGGCACCTTTGCTGTTATTGAACATGCTGCTCTACGAGCAGCAAGAAGCTTAGATACAGCATGGGGTCGTCAGCAGGAGCTTCTCACTTCAAATGAGAAATTACTCAGGACACAGGGCCTCCGATATAGTTTGCAACGGCACAATTTCTAGGTGTACCATAAACGATTGTTGTTTTTGATTGGTTTCAGATTGGGGAGGTGTACAGTGTGTAAAAAAGCACAAAGCACTTAAGATACCAGCGCTTAAAATTAGCATGCATTAAACCTTTTAAAAAGAAATTATTTCCTTATTAACTAGATAAAAATGTAATTGAGCACATCCGTGGTTTCTCAATGTTCTATAAGTGGCAACCCTATAATATAACGGTAGGCTTTAATATCTTTTATTGAATGCTACACGAGTCCTACAGAGACATCTTTTAATGATTCTTCCCGAGGTCTGGGATACATTATGAGGCAGGGCTTAGCCGTTGCAGTTGAAACAGCAATTCGCATAGCCTAATATAAAAAAATAAAAAATTCATAAAGCAACACATAGTAATGAATCAGGGGAATTCTGCCAAGAGAGACCTGCCCTTTCAACAGGTGAATTTGAAGGTGAACCGTGGTTTGCAGCTAGCAGGCATGAAGTACTCTTTTGTAAGATGAATAATTCTGTTTAGGAGCGATCTAACTGAACTGATTTATAATTCTGTTTAAAGTCCATTATTAATATATATTTCAATTCGTAACCCATAAAAAAAAAAATTATGAATAGCCTCTCAGCCTTGGTCTCCCCCGGCACTTGCCACTGGCATTTCATTTACACATTTTCCAACCCAATTTTCAATAGCTGGGCAAAGTGCTAAAAAATGTATTTTGACTTTTTCCGAGGAGCCAGCTACCATTTGAAAAATTACTGCCCGGTGGACTGAAAAAGGCAGGAGTTAAAAGTTTAAAATCTGAAAACAAGCCTTTAATTCTGAAGGGCTCCTTAATCCATATTTGAACACCTGTTTGCCATTATGGTGACATGTTCAACCGGTTCCTTTTTCTATCAACACAGCCAGTGCTTAAGTTCAGAGTATGTCTCTTTTAATTGCTGGCATCCGCAAAAGCCAACTTTTAAATTGGACTCAATGTGGCTTTGAAACATTGAGCATGTCTGATGGATTCCTGTGGTACTTAGCTGTCTGGACAAGTTTATCAATTTGCACTCTCAAGTCCAACTGACAGCAGCGATGAATAAAGATCCACATTCAAGTCTAAAAACCATTTTTACTGCCAATCCCGACCGTGATTTAAAGTGGTTGCACAGGCCCTGACAGACAACTACCACAAGGACCACCATTCTGCTCCATCTGCCAGGACCTAGACTGTGGTAATCACAGGTATATTTTAAGTCAATCCTTTACTTCCGAATGATTAAGAAAGCCTGAGAGCGCCTCACCAAAAGCGTCACTAATATTAAAAGTTGGTTCCCTTTTTAATTAGCAGTTAGAAATGAATGCTCTAAGAGCTGTCTTGCAGTAACACCAATAAGAATTCATACTCCCAAGGCCAGATGACACCAGCAATGAATAAACAACCACATTCACGTCGAAAAATCACTTTTACTACCAGGGCTTAGTGACTTCAGGCATCAGAATAATGCCAACGCCAATTAAAATACATCCCTCTATTTTAATTTATTAAAATAAATCTTTCCCAGTTCTAACCTTCCTTCCTCCCCAAGGTTCTTGAATACAATTTTTTTTCGCTCAGCTCCATGGTCACCATTCCCAAAATTTTCACTTTGAAGCCCAAAAATTTGGTTTCTGTATTGCCTGCGGTACTGAGACCACCTTAGTCAAAGTCCCCAATTACATTCTCTGTGACTGAGATCCTGGCGCATTATCCTTCCTTATCTTCCTTGGCCTCTCTGCAGCATTCGACACAAACTGACCACTCCATCCTCTTCTACTGTCCCTCATCTGTAGTTCAGTGTTCAAGTGGAGAAAGTTTTACCTCATCTATGATGTGATGTCAGATGGATCAGTCTGACAACACAGCCAGCAGACTGTCCACCCCTGATTTCACTCCTATTTGACTCAATGGAGCCACCATACATCTAGTAACTCCTCTCATCCCCACACCAAGATTCCATCCTTAGTGCTTTCCTCATCCTAGTTTACATGCTATTTCTCAGAAATATTAGCCATATGTATGCTGATGACACCCAGCTTCACCTCTCCATCATCACCCTTGATTCCATAACCACCTCTGTGTTGTCAGACTGTCAAGTCGTAGATGAGGTAAAGCTTCCTCCAATTGAACACTGGGATAATCAGGAGCAATCTTAATTTGTCTCCTGACAAAAATTCAAATCCTTGCTCCTGACTACATCTCCCACTCAGGTTGAACCAGATGGTGCACAATCTTAGTGCCCTGTTCAATGCCGAGTTGAGCTTCAAACCCTGAGCTGAGCTTCAAACCCTATATCCTATCCATCTCCACGACCGCCACTGAAACTCTAATCCACATTTTAGTGAGCTCAGGCATCAACTGCTCCAACACCCTGCTTACCCATGGGGCAGAGCTAAGATCGAAGGATTGGGGGGACCAATTCAAAATTTGGCTGACTTGGCACAGCGTAGCCGACGACATACTCCAATGCTGCATTGCTGTTCACATGAGGCTCAAAAAGGCAACACAATCGCGATAGAGACTAAGTCCCGCTCACCCTCGCTCTCAACCTCGCCAAGTCACCCCCCAGTGTGCTGAATTCAAAATCCCAGTCCTTTTTTATTAATCCATCCATGGCCTTTCTGCACCCTACCTCTGCAATCTTCACTAGCCCTACATCACAGCCCAGGCCAATGATCCTCCAACTCTGACTCCTGTGCATCTCACTTCCTCACTGGTGCAGTTTACTTGGTGGCAGACCTTTCAGCTATTAAGATCCTACCCTTTGGACTTCCCTCCTTAAATCCTGCCACCTTGTTAAATTCTTCCCTACCTGCTGAAAACTATCTTTTTGACCATGCATTCAGTCAATTCAGCATTTATATAGTGGCTTTAACGTAGTAAAACATCCCAAGGTGCTTCACAGGAGCATTAGCAGACAAAATGCAACACCTAGCCACATAAAGAGACATTAGGACAGGTGACCAAAAGCTTGGTCAAAGAGGTAGGTTTTAAGGAGCATCGTAAAGGAGAGAGAGGCAGAGAGGTTTAGGGAGGGAATTCCAGAGCTTAGGGCCTAGGCAGCTGAAGGCATGACCGCCAATGGTGGAGCGAAGGAAATCAGGGATTCGCAAGAGGCCAGAATTGGAGAAGCGCAGAAATCCTGGCGGGTTGTGGGGCTGGAGGAGGTTACAGAGCTAGGGAGGGGCAAGGCCATGGAGGGAATTGAACACAAGGATGAGAATTTTAAAATCGAGGCATTGCTGGACTGGGGGTCACTGTAGGTCAGCGAGCACAGGGCCGATGAGAGGGACTTGGTGCGAGTCAGGATACGGGCAGCGAAGTTTTGGAGGAGCACCAGGTGGCAGGTGAGAGGTCGGCCAGGAGAGCATTGGAAGTCTGGGAGATAAGTCTGGCAGCACGGTGGCATAGTGGTTAGCACTGTTGCCTCACAGCGCCAGGGACCCGGGTTCGAATCCGGCCTCGGGTGACTGTCTGTGTGGAGATTGCACATTCTCCCCGTGTTTGCGTGGGTTTCCTCCGGGTGCTTCGGTTTCCTCCCACAGTCCAAAGATGTGCGGGTTAGGATGATTGGCTATGATAAATTGACCCTTAGTGTGAGGGGGATTAAATACGTGGGGTTACGGGGATAGGGTGGGATATGTGTTGGTGTAGGGTACGGGGATCGGGTGGGATATGTGTCGGTGCAGGCTCGATGGGCCGAAGTGGCCTCTATCTGCACTGTGGGGTTTCTGTGATTCTGTGATTTCTGTGATAACAAAGGCATGGATGAGGGTTTTCACAGCACCTAATTCTTCAACTACGTCTTGGTTATGTGACATACGTGGAACGTTTTATCACATTAAAGGCACTGTATAAATGCAAGTTGTTTCTTTTGAAATGCAAACAATTGAGATACTTTATCTGATTAAAACCATTTTCCCTTGATCACTTCAGAGTCAATGGCTTCTAGGAAGAACTTAGATTAATGGAACACTGGCAGTGTTGCAAATTGTTGCCATCACACTTCCAAGTAATCTCTTCCTCCCTCCACCAATTTTTTTTAATGCAGGTGATAATTGAGGACTGGCTCTTTGGAAGAGAAGACAAAAAAAATGACTGCTTAATTGGAAAATCTAACTTGGTGAAACGCCCTGTCGCCCCAGACCTACATCATTAAAGCTGCCAGCCAACAAACATCAAACACAAGGCATTATTAATGAACCAGATGTATTAATTTCCCATTTATGAGAAGCTAAGCAACTGGCTAGCTTCTCTGACAGCGCTATTAATGATCTTTAATGCCCCACAGGCAGTAATGGGTCCCACTGGGAGCACAGGAATACTGCAATTTGTACTGAGGATTTAGACATAACAAAAAAAAAAATCTATGCTCCTGGGAGCGAGCATTTGATCAGAAGGCTGCCTCCGTGGAATACTGCAGCCGAATAATAAATGACAGCTCTGCGATTAAATCAAACATTCTGCCTTAAGTGTGAAAGCGTTTGATTGCCATTAACAACCTAGTGCTTGCGAACGCCTCTGGGGTCTGAAACAAATAGCTGGTCTACCCAAAAAAAATATGAAAGGAAGGGAAAGGCAAAGGCAGGAGAATAAAAAAAGGCGAAAGAGGATGAAGATGAAAACGGAGCTTGCGGCTGGAGGTGAGAGATAAAAAAAAATGTTTGTTAGACATTGCCATTCAGCTTCCTGGATAATAGAATGAGGATGAAAAGGCTTGCTTTCATTTTTATTTAAAGAACTATTTTTTTTTTTAGCGGTTCAAAATTCAAAATCTGACACATCATTTCAAAAGCGGTCTGACAAATGGTCATGTTCTGGAGTTGTGCAGATGGTCTGTGGAATTATTCTCTGTGAGTGAAGCTTTCCCAACCCCGCCCACCCCCCCACACCCCGATTCCAGGCTCCTATGTGCAAGTCTTCCCCGTGTCAGCTCCCACCATCAAATGATTGGAATGCTTTATTAAATTGGGAAATGTGCGTCTTACTTAGGTGTTAAGACCCCATCTCCCCAGGCTGGAAATGTGGCCGGCATTAGATCTTCTGAAATTCTGCAGACCTGGAGGGTAAAATGCTGCAGCAAAGATTGTTAAATTCTGCCTGTGTACTCTGCGGATGCTAAAATCCACTGTTTGAATGGCCCACTCACAAAATCATATTATATTTGGCTTATAACTAACTCGCACGTCTGCGCTCGTGAAGGAGCTTTGCAACTTACATTGAATTTAGACAACTTAGGAGCAAATTTTATGACAATACAGGTATCAATGATATTCTATGGCAGTGGGATACTAGAATTCACAGATCACTCACCGGTCATTCCCAATAAAGCTGGTTCAATTCTGCCAAAATAACACTCACAAAACGAAACTCATATCTAGCAGATTAAACTGCATTACAAATTAATGGATTAGACCTGTTTTAGAAGATTTTAGAAGATATGTGGTTTTTACTTTCACTTTGAGCATAGTTGGTGTCTCTCAATTTGCGTACAGTTCTCCATCATAGAGATCGAACCTAGTTCACATCTAGATGATTTAACTGAAGTTGATAATGAGGGTATCTCCAAGTGAGGACATGCAACAGATAAGATATTAAATTAAGTATCCAACCTATTTGCTGATGTTTTCTGCTTCACAAATACAACGAATATTGGTCCTGGAGAATGTATCTCCTTTATTCACCTAGTTTCAGCCTTAAGCACCCCAAGCACACAATAAAGCTCCCTCCTCTATGCTGCCCCAGCAATGCGTCTTAACTCTCATCTCTGAGGAGCCCCTCCTTGTGCACTCGTGTGACCTTTACATTTCACATACCAGCAATCTTTACATGCCCGTTCAATCAGATTCTCTGCCAAATTGCATTGTGGATTTGCACCAATCAGGAATTAAACTGAGATTGTCCTAATTCTGTTCACTTTGGACCCTTGCAGGTGACAGAGAGAGGAGACTTACAACTGTTGTGCTTGGGCTTGTTTTTGACCCCGAGGTCCCAAAAATGAAATGGCAGTTTTCTACCTGACTACACTAGTTGGTCTCCAAATGTATTCAACTTTCAAATTTCAATCTGACATCTAGCTGACAGTGAGCCACATCAGCCACTTATATTAACTTGATACTATTCCTCCGTGTCATCGTCCCAGACAAAACTGGCAAGATAAGTCAGGAATTACTGCTTCAGGTCAGAGCTGCACTGATTTTCTCAGAAGTGGTTACACGTGTGATTCTGACTCAGTGACTGCAAATCAACTTCTTTTGTGAATTTTCAGTCACTGTTTAAACATGGTACATTGTAACCTAACACCTCGTCTTACTCCTCATTCAACTATGATCTAAACGTGCTCGAGGCCTGATGATAGGCCAAAATTGTTCATCTCTCTTCTGCACAGTCTCAGCTGTTTTTCATCGCTGTTTCTTGATAGTATCAACCATGGCTCAGTTGGTAGCACTCTCGTCTCTGAGTCACAACGTTGTGGGTTCAAGTCCCATTCCAAAGATTTGAGCACAAAAATCTAGCCTGACACTCAGGTGCTGCACTGTCAGAAGCACTGTCTTTTAGAGGAGACATTAAACCAAGGCCCCGTCTGCTCTCTCAGGTGGATGTAAAAGATCCCATGGCACTATTTCGAAGAAGAGCAAGCCAATATTTATCCCTCAATCAACATCACTAAAACAAATTATCTGGTCATTATCACATTGCTGTTTGTGGGAGCTTGTTGTGCACAAATTGGCTGCTGCATTTCCTACATTACAACAGAGACTACACTCCAAAAGTACTTCATTGGCTGTAAAGCACTTTGGGATATCCTGAGGTCATGAAAGGCGTTATTGTATATAAATGCAAGTCTTTCTTTCTTTTTAGAATGAATCAAATGCTTGCAAGCCTTCCCCAACTCCCACTGCCATTAATGTTCACTGACAGTGCAGACAGTCCATCTATGGCCATGCATTGAACATGCCCAAATTACTGTAACTGCATTGCCTCAGTTCTGTCAACCAAAATTGTTCCAATATTGATTTGCCCCCAGTATCACAGTCCTGCCATTGCTATCATCTGCTGCATTCTTTTCTTATACCCTATTCACAGTGTAGCACTATAGAAAGTGAGGCAGTATACATACTCCTGGAAGCGTCTAAAATAATCCGAACCCCCCTTAGTGGATAACAGATTCCTAACTCCTTGCCCTCCATTATTTTGTATTTATTTTGCGAGTGCTCGTGGTAACGGTCACATTCCTGGCCTGTGGAATTATCTGCATGTACTGATTATTCAGCAGCCTGCACCTGCACTGCGCAACACATTCCATCATGCATTTAAAAGCTAACCCATAGCATAAATAGCCTATTACACTTGTGTCATTGACTGACTCATGAGAAAGAGTCATAACTCCTCTGTGCCTGGAGCACTCATGATTTATGAGTCTCTCACGATCCGATATGAATTCCCATAATGCACGCCCACCAGCACAATAGTCTAAATCCATAAAAATACTTATTGTCTGGTTCTTCATTGGTTACCAAACTAACTAACTGACTGATGAAGCATCAGCAACTAGTTATTCTTTCACACTAATTATGAAGTTCTAAGGACTTAGAATTCCTCCAATGAGGGACTAATTGCCCTTTTTAAGCAGAGGTGGGGCTCACTGCAGTTGCTGAAGCCAATTGCAGGTCTGGGCTGCCAAGCTGTGGCAGCCATGATTTACAGCCGTGTTTAACTGAATTTAATCAAGAACGTGAACATTCCACGCTTTCTGGCAGACATCATAAGTGCTATAATTATTCACACATTTTGGCACGCTGTATGGTTATCCCCACCAAGCTCCCAAATCCCAACGGATCACTTATAATAAATGAAATGGAATCAAAAAAGGCTTTAAAATTAAATTCCCTTCCAAATGTGTTTGAACTAGTTCCAGGTCATTTGTGACATTGGCTTTAGAGGCAATACCCATGAAACCCTAGACAGACGAGCAATCGTTTTTTTGTGTACATGTGTGTAAGTGATTTACAGGCCTGATCTTTGAGGCTCTAATACAGGATAAAGAGAGCCGAGACAATGAGGATTTCATTGTATACATTTTATTCCACAGAAGTTGAGAATGACTTTGTTATGAATTGCATTCGGCATTCGCTGTTCTCAATTTTCAAATTAATTCTTGGGATGTGGGCATCACTGGCCAAGCCAGCATTTATTCCTTAGTTGCCCATGAGGAGGTGGCGGTAGGCCTTCTTCTTAAACTCCTGCAGTCCGTGTGGTAAAAATGTTCCCACAATTCTGTTAGGTAGGGGGCAATGTTCCCTGTAAGCTGCGCGGCCATGCAGCGCTCCAGGGATCCTGCGCAGCTGGCTTTTGAATGCAAAAACCAGGCATGCGCAGTATTTTGAATGACCCGGGCAGGCCCTTAATGGCCCGTGCGGTGCCAAAAAATTACAGGGAACATTGGTAGAGAGTTCCAGGATTTTGACCCAGCGACGATGAAGGTACGGCGATATATTTTTAAGTCAGCATGGCAGCTGTGCGTGACTAAAAATATATGCAGGAGAGATTTTAAATGCCAGAAATGCTAACTAATTAAAGATGGTTTGGCTGCTACAACAGTAGACCACTGGGCACTGACTAGGAGACCACAAGTTTCAACTAACGATAACAATCCCATTCAGGTTTACCCTATGATTTTCTCCGGTTTCCTCCCACAGTCCAAAGATGTGCGGGTTAGGTTGATTGGCTATGATATATTGACCCTTAGTGATAGGGGGATTAAATACGTGGGGTTACGGGGATAGGGTGGGATATGTGTTGGTGTAGGGGTTACGGGGATCGGGTGGGATATGTGTCGGTGCAGGCTCGATGGGCCGAAATGGCCTCTATCTGCACTGTGGGGTTTCTGTGACTTCTGTGACTTCTGTGACATGAGGTTTTTTAGACTCGTCAGGTCATCCAAGACCCTGACTGAAAAAGTGGCCAGCGAGTTGGGCCAAGAACTAGCACTAAGTGTCCAGTGATCATCCTACTGTGCTGGCCAGGAGGGGTGCAGCAGTTTGGTTGGGAGTAAGAGGGGGAAAAGAAAAAGGGGGAAAAAAGTAAAATGGGGCTATTTGCTGTGGTGCCTCTGTAAATTCTATTGTACAAGAGAGTCAGGGCTGGATTTTACTCAGCGAGACGAGCTGGGGGCGCGACTGCTGCCTTCGGGTTCCAGTCCCGCCCCCAGCGACGTCCGACGCAGAGACACTATTTTCCTGCTAGGTCTTGTTAAGCCCGCCCTGCGGGCTTGCTGGCCAATTAAGGGAAAGCCGGTGTTAGATGACGTCAGTTGATGTCGCTTCATCTGCCAGTTTTCTTAAAGGCACATGAACCATACATTTTTGACAGGTGATTTGACAGTGTTTGACAGCACTGAGATGCTGTCAAACATTGACAATCACTGTGCAAAGGTGAGCCCTTGTACCCAGGCTCTCCAATGACTCTCTCCTTAGGATGAAACAGAGGGCAGCTGCAGGTGAGGGTACAGAAGCGATCTGTCATTTCTCCCATTGAGTTGAGGCCACACAAACACGTCAAAGCTTGTCACCTACAGAAAAATCTAAACACATTAAAAATGACTTTCCTAACATTTCCTTACCTCTGATACTCACCAGTGTCCCATTGCATCCTTCACACCACTTCTGCAGCTGTCATCTGTACACCAACATAACAAACCCACAGCACCCCCAGACGTCAGGAAGCCCGCAGCAGAAGTTGCAAAATGGGAAAAAGCCTCAACTGTCTGTTAACAGGCAGTTAAGTGGCTATAATCCTCTTCCCACCACTAGGAGTCGGGTCCCTGTGCAAATCAGGGTCCTGACTCCCGGGAAGATTGCTTTTGATTTTCCATGCAGTCTCGCCTCCAAACCTGCCTCCTCGGGGCTGGTAAAATCCAAAGCATTTCAGTCGTGTTCAAACTACATGAAAATGTTCAGGAAACTGAAATGTTTTATTTTCCTCCTCTTGTATTCTTACTTACTGTCTTGAAGGCCGTGACTTACAATGGAATACAGTTCCACAGGTGCCATGTTGATTTCACCGTGTAGGGTGGGGAGGCCATCACAGTTCAACCTCATCCTCTCCTTATCTAACATCCACACACAAGCACATTACTCAAGAGATCACTGGATAAGAAAGAGGACCTTTGGCTGGCATTGATACCCCTCCACAAGCCAGGGATACTGAAGGCGACTGTAGAACCACCACCGTCACTCTGACTAACTCTGCACTGGCCAGAGAACAAACCAGTGACATTCGTAATCTTTATGGTGAAGTACACATCATACTGTGCAAATGCCCACTGAACGACATGATATTTCAATACAATACGCTTATTGTTTCACACATTTAACATAAACAAACCATGGTGGGCAAGATACAGTAGCGTAGTGGTAATGTCACATGGCTAGTAATCCAGAGGCCTGGACTAATGATCCAGAGACGTGAGTTCAAATCCCACCATGGCAGCTGGGGAATTTAAATTCAGTTAATTAAAATAATCTGGAAAAATTACTAGTATCAGTAATGGTAACCATGAAACTATTGGATTGTCATAATAACCCATCTGGTTCACTAATGTCCTTTAGGGAAGGAAATCTGCCGTCCTTACCTGGTCTGGCCTATATGTGACTCCAGACCCACAGCAATGTGGTTGACTCTTAACTGCCCTCTGAAATGGCCGAGCAAGTCGCTCAGTTGTAACTAACCGCTACGAAACAAAAGAATGAAACCAGACGGACCACCCGACATCGACCTCGGCACCAGCTACGGACACGGCAATGGCACACCCAGCTCAGTCAATCCTGCAAAGTCCTCCTCACCAACATCTGGGGACTTGTGCCAAAATTGAGAGCTGTCCCACAGGCTAGTCAAGCAACAGCCTGACATAGTCATACTCACAGAATCATATCTGTCAGCCAATGTCCCAAACTCCTCCATCACCATCCCTGGGCATGTCCTGTCCCACCTGCAGGACAGACCCACCAGGGGTGGCGGCACAGTGGTATACAGTCGGGAAGGAGTGGCCCTGGGAGTACTCAACATTGACTCCGGACCCCATGAAGTCTCATGGCTTCAGGTCAAGCATGGGCAAGGAAACCTCCTGCAAGGGTTACCACATACCGCCCTCCCTCAGCTGATGAATCAGTACTCCTCCATGTTGAACGCCACTTGGAAGAAGCACTGAGAGTAGCAAGGGCACAGAATGTACTCTGAGTGGGTAACTTCAATGTCCATCACCATAAGTGGCTCGATATTACCACTGCTGACCGAGCCCTGCAGGACATAACTACCAGTCTGGGCCTGTAACAGGTGGTGAGTGAACCAACACGAGGGGAAAAACCTACTTGATCTCGTCCTCATCGATCGCAGATTGTCCATGACAGCATTGGTAGCAGTGACCACTGCACAGTCATTGTGGAAATGAAGTCTCATCTTCACAATGAGAACACTCTCCATCGTGTTGTGTGGCACTACCACCGTGCAAAATGGGATAGATTCAGAACAGATCAAGCAGCTCAAAACTGGGCATCAATGAGGCACTGTGGGCCATCAGCAGCAGCAGCAGAATAGTATTGCACCATAATCTGTAACATAGAAACATAGAAGATAGGAGCAGGAGTAGGAGTAGGCCATTTGGCCCTTCGAGCCTGCTCCGCCATTCAACAAGATCATGGCTGATCATCCAAACCCTAGCACCCGGTCCCTACACCGACAGCCATCCCACACAAGCCCTATCCCCGTAACCCCGCGTATTTAATCCCCCCTAACACTAAGGGCCAATTAAAAATTTTTTTTTTTATCATGGCCAATCAACCTAACCCGCACATCTTTGGACTGTGGGAGGAAACCGGAGCACCCGGAGAAAACCCACGCAAACACGGGGAGAATGTGCAAACTCCACACAGACAGTCACCCGAGGCCGGATTTGAACCCGGGTCTCTGGCGCTGTGAGGCGACAGTGCTAACCACTATGCCACCGTAACCTCATGGCCCAGCATATCTCTCACTCTACTATTACCACCAAGCCAAGGGACCAACCCTGGTTCAATAAGGAGTGTAGAAGAGCATGCCAGGAGCAGCACCAGGCATACCTAAAAATGAGGTGCCAACCTGGGGAGGCTGCAACACAGGATTACAAGCATGCTAAAAAGCAGAAGCAGCATGCTATAGTAAGGGCTAAGCGATCCCACAATCAACGGATCAGATCAAAGCTCTGCAGTCCTGCCACATCAAGTCGTGAATGGTGGTGGACCATTAAACAACTAACGGGAGGAGGAGGCTCCAAGAATGTCCCCATCCTCAATGATGGTAGAGCCCAGCACGTGAGTGCAAAAGACAAGGTTAAAGCATTTGCAACCAACTTCAGCCAGAAGTGCCGAGTGGATGATCCATACTCCCGAGGTCCCCACCATCACAGAAGTCAGTCTTCAGCCAATTCGATTCACTCCACATGATATCAAGAAACGGCTGAGCGCACTGGATACAGCAAAGGCTATGGGCCCCGACAACATCCCGGCTATCCTGCTGAAGACTTGTGCTCCAGAACTAGCCGCGCCTCTAGCCAAGCTGTTCCAGTACAGCTACAATACTGGCATCTACCCAACAATGTGGAAAACTGCCCAGGTATGTCCTGTCCACAAAAAGCAGGACAAATCCAACCCGGCCAATTACCGCCCCATCAGTCTACTCTCAATCATCAGCAAAGTGATGGAAGGTGTCATCGACAGTGCTATCAAGCAGCACTTACTCACCAATAACCTGCTCACTGATGCCCAGTTTGGGTTCCACCAAGGCCACTCAGCTCCCGACCTCATTACAGCCTTGGTCCAAACATGGACAAAGGAGCTGAATTCCAGAGGTGAGGTGAGAGTGACTGCCCTTGACATCAAGGCAGCATTTGACCGAGTCTGGCATCAAGGAGCCCTAGTAAAACTGAAGTCAATGGGAATCGGGGGAAAACGCTCCACTGGCTGAAGTCATACCTAGCACAAAGGAAGATGGTTGTGGTGGTTGGAGGTCAATCACCACAGGACATCACTGCAGGAGCTCCTCAGGGCAGTGTCCTAGGCCTAGCCATCTTCAGCTGCTTCATTAATGACCTTCTCTCCAACATAAGGTCAGAAATGGGGATGTTCGCTGATGACTGCACAGTGTTCAGCGCCATTCACAACTCCTCAGATAATGAAGCAATCCATGCCCACATGCAACAAGACCTGGTCGACGTTCAGGCTTGGGCTGATAAGTGGCAGGTAACATTCGCGCCACACAAGTGCCAGGCAATGACTATTTCCAACAAGTGAGAGTCTAACCACTGCCTTTGACATTCAATGGAAGACCATTGCCAAATCCCCACCATCAAACATCCTGGGGTCACCATTAACCAGAAACTTAACTGGACCAGCCACATAAATACTGTGGCAACAAGAGCAGGTCAGAGGCTAGGTATTCTGCGGCGAGTGTCTCACCTCCTGACTCCCCAAAGCTTTTCCACCATCTACAAGGCACAAGTAAGGAGTGTGATGGGATACTCTCCACTTGCCTGGATGAGGGAGCTCCAACAACACTCAAGAAGCTCGACACCATCCAGGACAAAGCAGCCTGCTTGATTGGCACCCCATCCACCTCCTTAAACATTCACTCCCTCCACCACCGGCGTACCGTGGCTGCAGTGTGTACCATTGACAAGATGCACTGCAGCAACTTGCCACGGCTTCTTCGGCAACATCTCCCAAACCCACGACCTCTTCCACCTATAAGGACAAGGGCAGCAGGCACATGGGAACACCACCACCTCCAAGTTCCCCTCCAAGTCACACACCATCCTAACTTAGAAGTATATCGCTGATCCTTCATCGTTGCTGGGTCAAAATCCTGGAACTCCCTACCTAACAGCGCTGTGGGAGTACCTTCACCACACGAGCTGCAGCGGTTCAAGGCGGTGGCTCACCACCACCTTCTCAAGGGCAATTAGGGATGGGCAATAAATGCTGGCCTTGTGAGCAACGCCCACATCCCGAGAACGAATAAAAAAGGTAAGGCACCTTGATAAATTGGAGGAATAGGAGGTGTCTACTAAGCCCTCTACCTACATTGAGGGCAGTTAGGGCAATTCCTAGCTTTATCTCAGACCATGGTTTACCAGCCTCGGGGACTGGCAATAACATGGGCAGAAGGGAGGGAAATGGGCTTGGAACCCAGGCCCCACATGCAGCAAGCAGGGAAGGTGTGGCCAGTGATGGTCCTGGCAGAGGCGGGAGGAATAGACCTCACTACCCAATTCCACCCGTTGTTCTGTCTCTGTCCCACCCAATTTCCAGCGAGATAGGTGGCTTTTCTTGCACTCAAATTCTCAATAATACAACGTACGGATGTAATGGCCCAGATATAGTTCAGATAAAGGTTTAACATATATGGAGTGTGAGATTGTACCAGAATACATGAAATTAAAGCTCAAGGTTGTAAGAGCCTAGAGGCACTTTTACACTGATACTTATTTGGTTCAGATTCTGGAAGACCAATTCACCACACTTCACCTGATGAATCTGGCTTAATATCTTGAAAACTTCGATCAAATCACCCCTTAACCTTCTAGTCTGAGCAACAGAAATATAGATTCATGAAAAACCATCTCCCAGAATCCAAACAGCACCCAGTGTAAAAACACCAGAAGATTTTCAAGATGTCAGAGAGACATTTCGAATGTAATCTTTGAAAAAAGTTGTTGATTACCCACCATTAATCACTGAAATTAGTATTCATTATCCCAGTCATTTATATGAGAAAGCTAGTGAAATAAGTGCTGATAAGGCATCTTAGAGACAATATCCCACTCCCACAATTACAGAGCCATTAGTGTGACTCCAAAAGTCTGGCTGGACTCTAAGGTCGGCAGCTGAGGTGAAATAGGTCCTGGTTCCTAGCCCTGACAGATTGTGATTGACAGCAGACAGCATAGCCTGAGGTACAAATGCACTACTTCAATTTCTCTGCTCAGATCTTTACATCAATCTTTCCTTCTCTCTCTTTGTCTATCTCCCTTCCTAACTGTGTAGATAGCAAAATAATTGAGAAAGGTTGGCAAAGGTAATGTTGTGGTACTAAAAATAATAAATTACCTGGCCTGCTGAGAGGCTGCTGACAAAGTAACACAAATCTTGTTTGATTCTCACTTTTAAAAATGTTATCATATCTGAAAATAAGTATTAGGCTGGCTTGAGTTGTTTTGTTTGACTTGAACCATCCTTTGCTCTTGTGTGTTTTTGCCTATGTAACAACAGTGACTGCACTTCAAAGTAATTAATTGTCCGTGAAGTGCTTTGGGAAATTTCTTGGTGATGTGATAAGGCTCTAGCTTGAAAGGAACAGGAGTTCCATTTAGCCCCTCGAGCCTTTCCGCCATTCAATGAGATCAAGGCTGATCTGTGACCTAATGCCATATAACCGCCATGGCCCCGTATCGCCTTACTTGGTTAACAAAAATATATCAGTCTCCGATTTAAAATTAACAACTGACCTCGCATCAATTGCTGTTTGTGGAAGAGAGTTCCAAACTTCTACCAACCTTTGCGTGTGGAAGTGTTTCCTAATTTCACTCCTGAAAGGTCTGGCTCTAATTTTTAGACTATGTCCCCTAGTCCTAGACACCCCAACCAGGGGAAATAGTTTCTCTCTATCTACCCTATCAGTTCCCCTTAATATCTTGAAAACTTCGATCAAATCACCCCTTAACCTTCTAGATTCCAGGGAATACAACCCTAGTTTATGTAATCTCTCCTCGTAATTTAACCCTTGCGGAGTCCAGATATCATTCTGGTAAACCTACACTGCACTCCCTCCAAGGCCAATATATCCTTCCTCAGGTGTGGTGCCCAGAACTGCTCACAGTACTCCAGGTGTGGTCTAACCAGGGCTATGATAAATGCAACTTGTTCCTTATTATACAGAGTGGTGCTTACTATGTTATTTGCTAACTTGTTCCTGAGCCTCAATAAGCTATCTTTGTCTTACTCAGCTATGTCCAGCAGTCCATGTCAACCTCGTAATGAGAAGGGGTCATATCCTGACAGAATCGGAGGTATAATTTAACATGTTATCATTCCTCTACATTGTGTAATTTATATTAATGAAACATAGGATGAATATTATTGCCCTTCAAAGGATAGTGATGAGCAACAAAGACGATTGTGTTTATCAGGAACTTAAATTGTAAGGAAAGGTTAAGGAAGTTTGGTTTGTTTTCTTTGAAAAAGAGACTTTGAGGTTATCCTACTGAAGCTTTGAAGATTATGGAAGAAATGAACAAAATTGGTGTTATCAATTTGGTGAAGTCTTTAACAATCAAGGATGCAACTTAAAAATTAAATTAGAAGAACTAGAAGTGAAATATGAACTTTTTCACCAAAGGGCAGCTGAGTTGTGGGATGAGTTACCAGGGAAGGTCATAGCTGCTTTTACATTGATCTTCAACCACTCGGACAGCTTGCACTCAGCTGCCACATGAAGCCACATCGCCAGTGGCCAAGACAACTCAATTTTCCCCTTGCTCTGTTCATCTGCTGCCATCTACCGCTGGCCAGTTAGAGTGCTGCACCAGTGCCAGCAGGATCTTTGTGGACTTTGAGCACACCGCCTGCTGCCATTGTTATATTATGTCTTAGCATCAGCATTTAAACAGCAATCCTGCAATGGCATCAAGAAATAATAGGTTGACACCATGATGCAATAAGATTGTGCATGTGCAGTGGCCAATTTGGCACTGTCACTCTGTGTATGTGCATCCCTTGGAACACAATGGGCCAGTAATTCCGGTCCCAACGCGTGAGTACGGACGGTGTACTCACGCGTGGGCCCGTTGGAAGTGCCGGATTTCAGCATGCACAGCGCATGCGCGGGAAACCGGCATTTCCTCCAAGGGGTTCAGAGGTCCAACACGTGCGCGCAGGACTCTGCGCGCACGTGTTGAACTTCCTTCTTTTTGACAGGTTTGCCCGTGTGCAAGGGCCTGAACTTTTTAGACATATAAAAAGGAGGCGTAAGGACTTGATTCTTGAAGGTAAGTGGTCTATTATTTAAAATTATAACTTTTTTCCACAGCTTTATTGTTTTTAAGGACTTTACAGTAAGGTAAGTTTATTTTTAGACCCAATTTCTTAAAAAAAAAAAATTTTCAAAAATTTGATTAATTGTTTAAAATAGTTTTTAAAAGTTATTTATAGTTTATTTAATTATTGGGATTTTTAAAAATTTTTATTTAAAGTTAAGCTAGTCTTTTGGGCGCCCGTACTTTTCATGAGTTTGACAGTTCTTACTATCAAACTCATGAATGAAGTTTCCCCTCCCCTGATTGGCTGCACAGTGCTCATCTGATCCCAGCTGGCACATCGCACTAACTACGCCGCTGGATCAGGCAAGTACATCGCGCCGACATCTGAACCAGGCCAGTGACAGGAATTCCAAGCAGGCCCGGGCTTCAGATGTCGGCGCGCCGGGTGAGTGCACATCGGGGGCTTGCACGCGCGGCAAGCCCCTGATCCTAATTTCTGGCCCATTGTTAAGTTTTTAGCCTGAATAATTTTCTGGGTTCAGCACTGTAGACCACTCCCATCAGTGAGCTCTTGCTACTATGACCTGCCCAACATCCAGGTATCTGGAGCAAGCCCTGAACAGAAAGTCCTTGTTCTATAGAATAAACACTTCACTAAACTGTAGCTCAGGCAATAAACTGACAAACAGTTTTATTAAACAGTAAATGGATAATTGAGTAGGAGCAACACCACACTGTAGATTTCTAATAGTTAGAAGCCTAACTATCACTCCCTAGAAGATAAAAAATAATAAATGGTCACATATGCTGTGCTAATGAGCAGCATAAACTGGATCAGACACAAAGCCCTTGGCTATTAACCTTTATGTGATGTTGCTGACAGTCTATGAACCTCTCTGGCTTCTCTACTCTAAAGCCAGTGACTTTAAATGGACGACTCAGTAGAACCCAACAGGCTGAGAAATGCTCTCAAAGTTTGTCTGGGACAAAGGAAATTTACACTCAAAAAGAGCTGATCGAACATAAACATACATAAAAACCACAAGATGCTTGTACTTGAATTGAATAGTTTAGCCCTCCCTTGGATACCTGACCAGACAAAACATCTATATTCTGAAGTCATGTGGATCAAATTAAATTGGGCCATTTTCTGTGAGTAAGCCTAGCTATTATCCCCATGTGTCATCCCGATGACCAAAAGAGAAAACAGCACATTACATTGCTGACAAAAATCCTTCACTCTTGTCACATACTCTTTGCTGCCAATTCACAGAGAAACTAGTGGCATGAATTTTGTAGTGCAAATTTCAAGAGAACTGTGCTCTTAGGCTACACTCCCAAAGACCCAGTCTCTAGTTTTTCTATTGAAGCTGACAGTGTAAATGTGTCCACGAGACAATTAATTGTGTCTCTGGAGAATGCTTTGAGGAATATGCTGGGTAGGATGCAATGATCTCTGAAAAGGAATGGCCTTTGCCTGTTTCTAAACATTATTATTTTTCACATACCTACAAAATTTTATGAGGCATTACAATGATTTACCTTAAAATATGGCCTAAAGATCCCTCTCCCCAGCATACACACATTTGTGTCCATCACTAAACTCTAATGTGGTACAGCCATTGTAACATCTCCATACTCGTCAAAAGTGTCCTCAATTTACAACTCAGGTGACCCTCCAGGCAGTCAATATCCGATGCTCAAAGAAGATGTGATTGACTGGAAACATGAGGTCTTTGAGCTCAACCTCAATTTTAATGAGCATAAATTTCTGCTCTAACTGCAAAAGGTACAATATTAGCGGATTATTTCAAATTCACAGATACATATTTTCAATTCCCCTCAAAATCAGCTCCTTAATTATGTGCTGAAGCAGGCAGTCTCCAGGATTTTTCCCTGCCATTAGTTTCCTTCGCCAGTTTACCATTTAACAACTCTTCTTGCACCTTCACCTACTCCCCAGAGTTTCTCTTCCCTCGCATCGCAAAGCCAGTCAGCATGTTGCTAATGCTCAGGAGAAAAGAGGCTTTGTAAAACCCATTGTGCAAACAAGCCTTCCTGCTCATTTATCACATTTAGCATGCGCTCTGCCACACTCCATCAAATAAAGCCATAGCTAGTAACTTATTTCCCTCTCCCAATTACAAATTAGCCCATTAGGCAGTCTACAGTAAGCCCTCTGTCTCCTCTTGATAATGGCTTCTGAGATTTCCACCATAATCATAATGGCTCCCAAAGCACCCATGAGTGCAGATGGAGGCAGCTCTTGGGTAATGAGCTATCATGCTACCAAAGGGCAAAGCTTCAGCTTCATTATTCAGCATTGGTTTTTGATAACAAGAAAGATAAACACTAAAGTGAACATTTTATAGCACCACAACTGGCAATTTAAACTGCTTTTATATAATGTGAAATTGAAATGAGCAAATGTGAACGATGCACATTAAGCTGTCATAAGATGCCCATGGAGGCCTAACTTCTCGAAAGTGCATTCTGTGCGCTGCTGAGATTATTCTACAGAGAGCTTTCAGCTCTTACCATCTGCCTGTGGATCTCCATCCAGGGGAAAAAAAGATGGAATTGCACAACAGCGCTAAATTATCACTGAAAACGCAGCAGGCCTCACTATAGCCGAGTCTAACAGCTGTCACGTTGTGACATTACTCGGCACCTCTCATATCCTATAATCTGTGATGTTTACTTACTGAAGTTACATTCTCTCAGCTCTAAGTGGCAACATAAATGCATATCTCCCAATTCATTATCAGACTATTTTCCTGATATACACAAGCCCCAGAGTGCAAAACATCACATTTTTGTGATTAATGGCATTAGTTCCACTGAATATTTTCGAAACTTTCTCGATAATCGCTGTTTTGTATTTCAGATGTTAATGCTCGCAAATGCTTTAGCAGCAAGTCCTATACATCTGAACGGAAACACTACATAACAAATACTCTGTATTCAAAATATATTAAGGTGAAACAACAGTCATGTCCAGGTTGCCAATCATTTCTAAAGTCTAGCTCCAGCATAACAAAGAAATTCAGCTCAAAACTAGAGGATGCCTTGAAGTCTAAGACTGATGCATCATACAGTTGGGTCCCATTGCATCACTACTGAAACAGTTTGGAACACCTCTATCTACTTCCTATGCAATAGTGACAAGTCTCGAGCGGCAGAGCGGGACTATAAAAGTCCCAGAGACCAGGTAAGGCCTCACAGCGTCGGCGGGAATCTCGAGCGGCAGGGCGGGGCTATAAAAGTCCCAGAGACCAGGTAAGGCCTCACAGCGTCGGCGGGAATCTCGAGCGGCAGAGCGGGGCTATGAAAGTCCCAGAGACCAGGTAAGGCCTCACAGCGTCGGCGGGAATCCTGAGCGGCAGAGCGGGGCTATAAAAGTCCCAGAGACCAGGTAAGGCCTCACAGCGTCGGCGGGAATCCTGAGCGGCAGGGCGGGGCTATAAAAGGCCCCAGAGACCAGGTAAGGTCTCACAGCATCGGCGGGAATCCTGAGCGGCAGAGCGGGGCTATAAAAGGCCCCAGAGACCAGGTAAGGTGTACCAGTCTCCGAACTCGGAACTCGGAGGGAAGGAGAGAGGTAAAAAGCAATCCAAGTGTGACGTCACCAGAAAGCGGGTAAGTGATTGGTTGGTAAGTATTTCTCCCTTTTTAAGCTTAAATCTCTTTGGTTTATAGTTTCTAAGGTGTGATATTCACCATCTAGAATCGGGGCAGAGGGTATTTAAGAATAATATTAATAAATTTAATTAATTACACAGAATGGGAGATCAGGTGATGTGTTACTGCTGCAATATGTGGGAGCTGGTGGACACCATTGATGCTCACGGTGATCACATTTGCAGTAAGTGTTGGCTGCTCGAGGAACTCTGGCTCCGTGTTGAAGAGCTGGAGTCCGAGCTTCAAACACTGAGATACATCAGGGAGGGGGAGAGTTACCTGGACTCTGTGTATCACGAGGTATTCACACCAATTAGATTAATTAATTCAGATGTAGTCCGTGGCCAGGGTCAGGATGGTGTGACTAGAAGCGAGGCAGGTACGGGGATCCAGGAGGTAGTGTTGGAGGAGCCGCAGCCCTTGCTCTTGTCCAACAGGTTTGAGGCTCTTACTCCCTGTGAGGATGGGAACAGTGACTGCGGGGAGGATGAGCAACCTGGCCACAGCACCGTGGAGCGGGGGGCCATTCAAGTGGGGGGAGTTAAAAGAAATGTTGTAGTGGTAGGGGATAGTATCGTTAGGGGGATAGATAGAGTTCTCTGCAGCCGAGAGCGAGAGTCCCGAAGGCTGTGTTGCCTGCCTGGTGCCAGGGTTAAGGACATCTCCTCTGGACTGGAGAGAAACTTGAAGTGGGAGGGGGAGGATCCAGTTGTCGTGGTCCATGTTGGTACCAACGACATAGATAGGACAAGGAAGGAGGTTCTGCTGAGGGAGTTTGAGCAGCTAGGGGTCAAATTAAAAAGCAGAACCACAAGGGTAATAATCTCTGGATTATTACCTGAGCCACGAGCGAATTTGGCTAGGACAAATAAAATTAGAGAGTTAAATGCGTGGCTCAAAGATTGGTGTGGGAGAAATGGGTTTTGCTTCCTGGGACACTGGCACCAGTACTGGGGCAGGAGGGAGCTGTTCCGTTGGGACGGGCTTCACTTGGCCAGTGCTGGGACTAGAGTCCTGGCGGATCATATAACTAGGGCTGTAGAGAGGGCTTTAAACTAACTAGTGGGGGGGAGGTTCCTAGAGTGCAAATAATAAAAATGACAACAGAGAAGGTCATAGACTTAGGTAGCAGTGGGGAAATTAAAAACCAGAGCGTGTCAGGAAGGGGCAGAAGGTATGGAGTAAAAGGTAAAGTAATAAAAAGGGCAAAAGCAGGAACTAAGTGTCACAAAACATCTTTGAAAGTTCTCTATCTGAATGCACGTAGCATTCGTAACAAAATAGACGAGTTAATGGCACAAATAACTACATATGGGTATGGTCTTGTGGCCATTACAGAAACATGGCTGCAGGGTGACAATGCCTGGGAATTAAACATACCAGGTTATTTAACGATCAGGAAGGACAGGCAGGAAGGAAGGGGAGGTGGGGTGGCTATGTTAATAAAGGAAGGAATCACTGTAATACAGAGAAATGATATTGGGTCAAAAGATCAGGATAATGAAACAGTTTGGGTGGAGGTAAGGAATAATAAGGGGAAAAAAACACTATGGGCGTAGTCTATAGGCCTCCGAACAGTGGCAACTCTGTTGGACGGAGTATCAATCAGGAAATAGTTGAGGCTTGTAATAAGGGAACATCTATAATTATGGGGGATTTTAACTATCATATTAACTGGACAAATCAAATTGGGCAGGGCTGCCTTGAGGATGAGTTCATTGAGTGTATTAGGGATGGGTTTCTTGAGCAGTATGTAACTGAACCGACCAGGGGGCAAGCAACCTTAGATCTGGTCCTGTGTAACGAGACAGGATTAATTTAAAATGTCCTAGTAAAGCATCCCCTTGGAATGAGTGACCATAACATGGTTGAATTCCATATTCAATTAGAGGGTGAGAAGGTTGGATCTCAAACAAGCGTGCTAAGCTTGAATAAAGGAGACTATGAAGGTATGGGAGCGGAATTGAGTAGAGTGGATTGGGAAAATAGATTAAAGGGTAAGACGATACATGATCAGTGGTGTACATTTAAGGAGTTATTTTACAACTTCCAAAAAATATATATTCCAGAGAAGAAAAGGGTGTAAAAGAAAAGGCAGCCATCCGTGGCTAAGTAAAGAAACTAAGGATAGTATTCGACTAAAAACAAGGGCATATAAGGTAGCCAAATCTAGTGGGAGGATAGAGGATTGGGAAAACTTTAAAAGACAGCAAAAAATAACAAAAAGATTGATTAGGAAAGGGAAGATAGATTATGAAAGTAAATTAGCAAAAAATATAAAAACAGATAGTAAGAGTTTTTATAGTTATATAAAAAGAAAAAGGGTGGCTAAAGTAAATGTTGGTCCCTTAGAGGATGAGACCGGGAAATTAATGGTGGGAAATATGGAGATGGCAAAAACACTGAATAAATATTTTATATCAGTCTTTACAGTAGAAGACACTAAGAATATCCCAACACTGGACAAACAGGGGGCTAAAGGGGGGGGGGAGGAGCTAAACACGATCAAAATCACTAAGGAAGTGGTACTCGGTAAAATAATGGGACTCAAGGCGGATAAATCACCTGGACCTGATGGCTTACATCCTAGGGTCTTGAGGGAAGTGACGGTAGGGATTGTGGATGCATTGGTAATAATTTTCCAAAACTCCCTGGACTCGGCAAAGGTCCCGGCAGACTGGAAAACTGCTAATGTAGCACCCTTATTTAAAAAAGGGCAGTAGACAGAAGGCTGGAAACTATAGACCGGTTAGCCCAACATCTGTGGTAGGTAAAATTTTGGAGTCCATTATTAAGGAGACAGTAACAGGACATTTGGATAATCATAATTTAATAGGACAAAGTCAGCATGGTTTTATGAAGGGGAAGTCATGTTTGACAAATTTGCTGGAGTTCTTTGAGGAAGTAACGTATAGGGTGGATAAAGGGGAACCAGTGGACGTAGTGTATTTAGACTTCCAAAAGGCATTTGACAAGGTGCCGCACAAAAGATTATTGCTTAAGATAAAAAATCACGGGATTGGGGGTAATATTCTGGCATGGATAGAGGATTGGCTATCTAACAGAAGGCAGAGAGTTGGGATAAATGGTTCATTCTCAGACTGGCAATCAGTAACTAGTGGTGTTCCGCAGGGGTCAGTGCTGGGTCCCCAACTCTTTACAATCTATATTAACGATTTCGAGGAGGGGACCGAGTGTAACATATCAAAGTTTGCAGATGTTACTAAGATGGGAGGGAAAGTAGTGAGTGAGGAGGACATAAAAAACCTGCAAGGGGACATCGACAGGCTAAGTAAGTGGGCAGAGATTTGGCAGATGGAATACAATACTGGAAAGTGTGAGGTTATGCACTTTGGCAGGAAAAATCGTAGAGCAAGTTATTATCTTAATGGCAAGAAACTGGAAAGTACTGAAGTACAAAGGGATCTGGGGGTCCTGGTGCACGAAACTCAAAAGGTTAGTATGCAGGTGCAGCAAGTGATTAAGAAGGCCAATGGAATGTTGGCTTTCATTGCTAGGGGGATAGAATATAAAAATAGGGAGGTATTGCTTCAGTTGTACAAGGTATTGGTGAGACCGCACCTGGAATACTGCGTACAGTTTTGGTGTCCATACTTAAGAAAGGACATACTTGCTCTCGAGTCAGTACAAAGAAGATTCACTCGGTTAATCCCGGGGATGAGGGGATGGACATATGAGGAGAGGCTGAGTAGATTGGGACTCTACTCATTGGAGTTCAGAAGAATGAGAGGCGATCTTATTGAAACATATAAGATTGTGAAGGGGTTGGATCGGGTGGATGCGGGGAAGATGTTCCCGATGATGGGTGAAACTAGAACTAGGAGGCATAGTCTTAGAATAAGGGGCTGCTCTTTCAAAACTGAGATGAGGAGGAACTACTTCACTCAGAGGGTGGTAGGTCCATGGAATATGCTGCCCCAAAAAGCTGTAGAAGCTACATCATTACATAAATTTAAAACAGAAATAGACAATTTCCTAGAAGTAAAGGGAATTAAGGGTTACGGGGAGCGGGCAGGAATTTGGACATGAGTCTAGGTTCGGATCGGTCATGGCCCTGTGGGTAGCGGAGCGGGCCCAGGGGCCGTGTAGCCTGATCCTGCTCCTATTTCGTGTGTCTAATTCTGTTAGATTCAGGAGATGGTTCTGTGATAGTGGATTGGCGGTTAGGATCAGATCAGCCATGATCTTATTGAATGGCAGAGCAGGCTCGAGGGGCCGATTGGCCTACTCCTGCTCCTATTTCTTATCTTATGTTCTTATGTCTTTTGATACCATCATCAGTAGTTGCAGTCAAGTGTGCATGTAATTTAGGCCACTGACATTTAGTAAGGACTACAGCCCTGAGCATTAACTTGCACAAGAACCACTCTCACAAATTTATCACAAAACATCTCCATGTTTGTCTTGTTGACTCCACATATTTATCCAGTGAGTAGCTGAACCATGCAGGCCAGTAACGTTCCATCTGTACTGAGTTACCTGATCTCAGCCAGGGTGTCAGCCGAGGCTGGCAGGGGTTAGGCATGGAAAGATCAGCCAGAGTTCCTTATCCAAATCGATGGATGCTGAGCAAGGGCAGTATCGGACTTCACTGGGATGACCCCTGCTTTTGAATAGCGTGCTGACAATCACCGTTATTAATTCCACTTGGGCAAGATATCAGGGAGCATCTGGTGTCCTTTGGAACCATACCCAGCAATGAGTTACCACGTCGGGAGGAGGGGAGAATCAAAATCTGCGATTTAAACAAATAAAGCAACCTATCTCTATTTCGTAAAAACGTTTATCTTTTGTCCAACACAGAAACTCCATCTCCCCTGCCCACCCATTCTGCCTCCCAAATTTCAGCTCCATCCCAGAGACGAGAGAGCTGTGAGTAGAGGTCTTGAGGCACTTGGAACAGCAAGTCTGGTAAGAGCCACTGGTGAGGAAGTGCTAGGCCTCAAGTGACCCCTACCTTGTTTGTCAGTTTCTAAACATGCGTTTAACTTCTTCCATGAAATGAAGCAACAAGAAGCATTTAAAAGTTGGAACGCTATATTTTAGTTAGCAAGTATGAGCTTACATCGCAGCAGTATCTAACACATAAAAGGCACCATAGTCCCAAGGAGCATTGGGAATCTACTAATTTCAAGGACGGTAGATATATTTTATTTATAAGTGTTATGTTCATCGAGGAGAAAGATGGTAGGCTGGGAATGGAACATCTTCCTGTTCCAAACTCAAAGCATTCCCAGGGCAGTATAGCACAGCTAGATGTAGGGTAAAACTCTGTCTACTCTGTCCACTCTGTCCCTGCAATCTGCCTCAGCCACAAACTCAGAAATGCACCCCCAAATGCACTAATATGTCTTTTTTCCATTTTGAATATAGAATCTCAGAATAGTACAGCACAGAAGGAGGCCATTCAGCCCATCGAGTCTGCACCGGCTCTTTCGAAGAGCAATTTAGTTCGTTCCACTCCCCTGCTCTTTTCCCATATCCCTGCAACTTTTTCTCCTTCAAATATTTACCCAATTCCCTTATGAAGGCTACTATTGAATCTGAATCCACTACAACGACATCAACTACTTTGAGGCCTGTCTGAATGACATTGCCAATTAGTGTCGAATTTGTAGTGGTTTTGTTCTGTCGGCCAGTGCCCACTAGGAACTGAGGTGAAATTGCCCAGACTCATTACACATTGAGCTGTTCCATCCACCAGGCGTAGGAGACTTTCATCCCATCAGTCAGGGCTCGATTTGAACCCAGGTCCTGGAGGTTTAACCCCAGTGTCTAATCCACTCTGCTACACAGTTCCCCTTCAAGGATAATATTCAAGAAAAAAAATCTGATAAAGGAATTCATTTCAGATCGTTGAATTCAATGATTTGTACTTTTTACTTTTCTGACCTCCCTCCCCCAAGTGTGCAAATTCTTTGGAGTGTGGATGGGGGTAAGTTCCACCGTTATCAGTGTAGTGTCCGTGTGTAGATAAAGACACTGAAGACAGGAGTTGGTTCATAGGTATTTACTAAGCAAGTCTGGGGGGGGTTTCTAAAGGATATACACAATACACAGGCTTATATAGCCCAAGTGGCAATTACCGGCATTACGCACACCTGGGGCTCTTAAAGGCACATACACCATAATTGCTCTTAAAGGCACATACACAACAATTCCTCCCCTTCTAGCTAACTAGTACATCATATTTTAAGTCATTATTAATTACATGTTATATGCAAAATAATATACATTGCTGTATTAATTAATTATAAGTTAGTCTCTCAGGAGGCTTCCTGACTCGGTCCGGATAACGCCTCGGGGGTGTAGTAGTTTCTGGTGGTGTAGTAGTTTCTTCTGGCAAGGCTGATTCGGCTTGAAGGCCAGTGTCGGGTTCATTGGGCTCCAGTATCACCGGATCGGAGGTAGATATGGGTATCTCTACTTCATCGTTAGATGTATAGAGTGGTGGTGTAGGTTGTCCCTTTTCGGATGACTTGATGATTTGGTCAGCATGGCGCCTTATTATGCTGTCTCCGATGTCCACGGTATACATCAGTGCTCCTAATCGTGTGCAGATAGTTCCAGGCTGCCATTTCTCGGTACGGTAGTCCCGGGCCAAAACCGGTTGGCCTATCTGGAAGGCCCTAGTTGGCCTTTCATTCATGCCCTGAAACTGCCGGTTCTCCACGTCCCTTCGGATGTTGGGCTTGACCAAATCCAGCCGGCATCTTAGGTTTCTATTGTAGAACATCATGGCGGGAGTTTGGTTAGTAACCATATGCGTTGCATTCCTATATGCAAATAAGAAGTTATCCACCTTGTGCTGAAGTTTTATGTCTTCATTACCCATGGCCTTGATGGCCTTCTTGAAGGTCTGGACAAACCTTTCAGCCAATCCATTGGTGGCGGGATGGTATGGGGCGGACGTGTAGTGCTTTACCCCATTGGTCTTTAAGAACTTTCTGAATTCTTCGGACACAAATTGTGGTCCATTATCAGAACATATCTGCTCCGGCAGCCCATTCCTGGCAAATATGGTCCTTAATACTGTGATGGTTTTTTCCGTGGTGGTGGAGGACATCTTTATTACCTCCGGCCACTTGGAGTGTGCATCAACTGCGATTAAGAACATTGAGTCCATAAATGGACCAGCAAAGTCGATGTGCACCCTTTGCCAGGGAGATGAGGGCCACTCCCATGGATGTAGAGGGGCCTGTGGCGGAGCATTTTGGACCTTCTGGCATCCTAGGCAGCTCTTGGTCATATCTTCGATGTCTCCATCGATACCTGGCCACCATACAAACGCCCTAGCTAGGTTCTTCATTTTCACTCCACCCAGATGCCCCTCGTGAAGCTCCTTTAGCACTTTATCCTGGAGTTTGGGTGGAATCACCACTCTGGATCCACACATCAAGGTTCCTCGGCACACTGACAGCTGTTCTCTTCTTTGCGAGAATGCTGGCAACAGTGGTTCGCCATGTGCTGGCCATCCCTTCACTGTTAAATCGTAGACCCGTGAGAGAGTAGCGTCATTTCTTGTCTCCCTTTCAATGGCAGAATTTGTGACCGGTAGACATTCCACTATGGTAGAGTGGAATATCTCTACTGGGTCTACTGTAGGTGCCTCTTCTATCGTTGGCAACGGTAGGCGTGATAAACCGTCAGCATTCCCATGCTGTTTTGACCCTTTGTATTCAATGTTGTATTGGTGTGCCCCTAGAAAAAGGGACCACCTCTGTAGTCTTTGTGCCGTCATAATGGGGACACCTTTTTTAGGGTTGAATATGGAGATGAGGGGTTGATGGTCAGTCAGCAAGGTAAATTTTTGTCCGTGTAGGTAATGGTTGAATTTCTTCACTCCCCATACCAGGCTGAGTGCTTCCCTGTCTATCTGGGCATAGTTACGCTCAGCTGAGTTCAATGAGCGTGACGCAAAAGCTATCGGCCGTTCCGAGCCATCAGGGAATCTATGGGACAATACCGCTCCTATGCCATAAGGGGATGCATCGCACGCCAGTCTGATTGGTAGTGATGGGTTGTAATGAGCCAAAATTTTCTCGGATGTGATTAAGTCTTTACATTTATGGAAGGCACGTTTACAGTCTTCGTTCCATTTCCAAATCACTCCTGTCTGTAGAAGATCATTAAGAGGGTGTAGAATAGTTGATAAGTTCGGTAAAAATTTATGATAGTAATTTATTAATCCCAGGAATGACCTTAATTGTGAAACATTTTCAGGTGCTGGGGCTTTTATAACTGCTTCAATTTTTTCAGGTGACTTATGCAACCCTTCCTTATTAATTATGTGGCCACAATATGATATCTGATTTTGGAAAAATTCGCACTTGGGGCGATTTGCTCGTAGGCCCCGTTCTTTCAGCCTAGGTGAGCACCTGCTCCAAATTGGCAAGGTGCTCGTTGTCGTTTTCTCCTGTTATAAGGATGTCGTCTAGCTAGCATTGAGTCCCCGGAATCCCTTGCAGGACTTGCTCCATAGCTCTTTGCCAGATAGCTGGAGCTGATGCTATTCCAAAAACCAGTCAATTGTACTGGTACAGGCCTTTGTGTGTGTTTATTGTGAGATACTTTTTAGAGGTCTCCTCAACCTCCATCTGTAGATATGCCTGTGCCAAGTCAATTTTTGTGAAATGTTTCCCTCCGGATAGTGAGGCGAAAATATCTTCTATCCTCGGAAGAGGATACTGTACCGTGTGAAGGACCGGGTTTACAGTCACCTTAAAGTCCCCACAGATGCGAATTTTTTTCTGTTCCTCAGAGTTATTTTTCAATGTTTTTTTCATGACTGGAACGATGGGTGTTGCCCATTCGCTCCAATCTATTTTGGATAATACGCCTGCCTTTTCCAAATTCTTCAGCTCTGCCTCGACTGCCGGACGTATTGCACCGGTCTTGCCTTAAAAATTTTTGGAATTGCTGTATCTTCCACTTTTATTGAGGCGGTGATGCCTTTCAAGGTTCCTAGTTTCTCTTGAAACACTTCTTTGGCGTTGGCCAAGATGTCTTTTAATCGTTCAGGTATGATGTCATCATTGTTTTTTTCCTTACTGGTCACCGTCAGTGCCTGAATGGAGTGCCAGTCTAAACGTATCTTCCTTATCCATTCACGTCCCAACAACGGTGGACCACCATCTTGTAGAATGTATAAATACAACTTTTGTATTTCTTTGCCGTTGTATACCACAGGCACCCTTATTTTTCCTTTGGGGTAGACTTTCTGCCCCGTATATGTTTTTAAGATAATGGATGTGTCTTTTAGAGGTATATGCGAAAATAGCCTCTCGTAATCTCGTCGATTTATTACGGTTAGAGCTGATCCTGTATCTAGCTCCATTTTAACTGGGGACCCTGCTATTGTGAGGGTAACCCAAATGGTTTGGTAATCCTCTTTGGCAAGTACATTATGTAATTTGAGACAGCTTAGTCTCTTGTTTCCGGAGTCGCTATCGCTATTCTGGTCTTCGGAGCTGTTGTCCGTCATCATTTGTACCTTCCTGTACTTTTCTTTATTGATTTTTTGTTTTCTGTCAGTGGATTTATTTTGTCCAGATTGGCATACCCGTGTAATGTGTCCAATCTTACCACATTGCCTGCATGCTTTGCCCTTGAACCAGCAGTCCCTCTGGTTATGGGTGGATCTGCCGCAGCGATAACATCTTCCGAACTCCTGTGTCATTTTATGGGTGCCGAAGTCCTGTGTCTCTTGTTGTATCTCTGCAGCTCCTTTTGCTGCTGCTTCGTATGATACAGCCATACTGAAAGCTTTGTCCAATGTTAAATCTTTTTCAGAAAGCAGTCTTTTTTGTGTTCCTTCACTTAAGAGACCGCAAACAAATTTGTCTCGAAGATAATCCGATAGTCCTGCTCCGAATTGGCAGTACTTTGATAGCTTTCTTAATTCGGTTAGGTAATCAGCGTTACTTTCATTCTTGTGTTGATTTCTCTTGAAGAACTTGAATCGTTCCGCTATCAGCAGCGGTGTTGGGTTTAAATGCTCCTGCAGGGTATCAACAATTTCTTTAAAAGTCTTGTCCTTTGGTTTGGCTGGAGTGATTAAATTTCGTAACAGCCCGTATGTCTTCGCGCCCATTAAGTTCAGAAGTACTGAAGCTTTTTTTTCATCTGTTATTCCATTTGCAGTGCAATAAACCTCTACTCTTTCCACGTATGTGGTCCAATCTTCTATTTCGCCATCAAAAGCCTCAATATTACCAGATTTAGGCATTTCAGAAAAGATATGGCGCTTCCCGGGCTTTTTTTTTCTCTCTGTAGCAACGATATGGCGCTTCCCGCGCTTTCCCGCCGCTGCTACCGATAACAACGCTGTTTTACTGTGGTTTCCGTTTATTCACTGTTGGAGACTCGTTCCCGACGGAGGTCTAAACGCTGACCTGCTTGCCGCGCCGGCCGTCTCTCGAGTGCACCCTCCCAGTCCGTTATTGCTTGCCTCCAATTTCGCTGCCTGTCTCAGCTGTAGAGCCCGCCGCTGGAGCTCCAGCCTGACGCCCAGGAAGGATTAGCGCAGTACCTGTCACCAGCTTGGCCAGCTGGTGAAACCACAGTTTCTCTTACTTCCTTGAGTCTTCTGGACGCTGGAGGAATCGATGTCCTTGAGGTGCTGCCGAATTGCAGGTAAGTCCGTTTCCACTTCGTCGCCACTGTAGTGTCCGTGTGTAGATAAAGACACTGAAGACAGGAGTTGGTTCATAGGTATTTACTAAGCAAGTCTGCGGGGGGTTTCTAAAGGATATACACAATACACAGGCTTATATAGCCCAAGTGGCAATTACCGGCATTACGCACACCTGGGGCTCTTAAAGGCACATACACCATAATTGCTCTTAAAGGCACATACACCACAATCAACAACCCTCATCCACAGGCCTACTGTTCACATGCAAAAATTGGTAGGTTATCGAATTGTGTCCAATCCCATCCTGTCCTCACCTGATTTCAACAAATATGGGTCACCAGATAGGAATCAGAAGCTTCCAAAAATGGAATTAAAGACAAACTTATCTGCCAATATTTATTCCACTTATCTTTATTGCTATGCCACAAGTGACCCAAGATAGTGTGAAGGTGACAGGTCGTAGGTGAAAGGTTAGTGAGAAGACTTGACTTCCAGCCTGAACTTTGCTCGCAACAAGTGACAGATGCTGTCGTACTGAGACCCCCCTCCCCCCCAGTAAATGAACCAGTCACATTTTACATGATAATAGAGGACTGTGGGCCATGGCCAGATTAATAGCTCCATACTTCTGGAAGGGTAACCTGCACCCTTCCACTTATAGAAAAAAAAGCAGCAGGCAGGCCAGGACCTCTTCTGTATTCCCAGTTGTAAGGTCTAGACAGAAAGTTAATGGGATCAATGGCAATCCAGTAAATGAAAATTGTATTATAAATATGATCTAATTTCCCTCGAGGTCTCTGTCTAATACTAAAAACAAAATAAAATATCAAGTTTGCTCTGGGGTAAAGCTGTAACTAGCACTAGCATTTAAAAAATGACAGCTTTCTATTATGTTGACTTAACTAGATTGTAATTAAGATTTACACTACAAGTGCCGAGTTATCACCATTGGTTTATTCCCAGTCGTTTTTAAAAAAAAATATTAAGCATTAATTCTTTGTGGCAGCTTCACCGTTCAGGAAGGAATCATGTCGAATCTCACCCCGGACTAGCCCACTCCTCTGTTGAAACACTTAAGGAAAATTCCAACCCGTGAGACTAAATAAGCAACTGTCTTCACCATCTGTAATCACAATATGAATAGGATGCCTACTCCCAACAAAGATTCAAGAAACTTCACCCAATGTTTCATCTGACACCGCCCCCCACCCCCCCCCCCCCAATAAAGGGATGGCAGGAATGACGTATGAGGAGCGATTGGGTCGATTGGGCTTGTACTCGCTAGAGTTTAGAAGAATGAGAGGTGATCTCATTGAAACTTACAAAATTCTGACAGGACTGGACAGACTAGATGCAGGAAGGATGTTCCCAATGGTCGGGGAGTCCAGAACCAGGGGACACAGTTTAAAGATAAAGGGTAGGCCATTTAGGGCAGAAATGAGGAGGAATTTCTTCACCCAGAGAGTGGTGAACATGTGGAACTCTCTACCACAGAAGGCGGTGGAGGCCAGTTCATTAAATATATTCAAGAAGGAGTTAGATATATTTCTCAAGGCTAAAGGGATCAAGGGGTATGGGGAGAAAGCAGGGACCGGGTACTGAATTTGGATGATCAGCCATGATCGCATTGAATGGCGGAGCAGGCTCGAGGGGCCGAATGGCCTACTCCTGCTCCTATCTTCTATGTTTCTATGTTTCTATAAGTGAGTAATTACCAATGGGCACCAGTCAGTTAAAGCAATGTTGCTGTACAGAATCCAGTTTACTGATTTAGTATCATACTATTATTGAATAATGCCAGGTTTCGGACAATATGCTCTATAAACATGATCAACGGCTTAGGGGTGTGGTTTGGAGCACTAACTACCTTGTGAATCAAACCAATAGGCCTCGATTCTCCTCCAGGGCGGGTTCACTGCTGGAGGGGGGTTGGGGCAAGACTTCCACCCGCTGGCTTGACCCTGCCACGAACACAAACCATTTTCCTGGGTAGGGGGAAGGTCTTTTGTTTTTGCAGAGTGAGCTCTTGGCTGGAATCCCACCACCAAGAGAAAGCCCATCACTGCCAGGAAGGATGATGCAGGGGGTGCTGTGGTGGGAAACGCGCTGCAGTACCAGAAGAGGAGGAGCCTGAGCTAAAGGAGGCAGAGGAGCCCTAGAGGTCAAACAGAAACGTGTATTTTAGGCCTTGGACTGAGCCTTGACCGAAGAAAAAGGTAGTTTTGGAACCTGAGGAGAGTATGAGATGGTCATTACTGGGCCTCATCTCTTCAAAAGTGGCTTCAGCAGGCCTTCCACTGCTGCCTCAGGATATACCACCACCCATCTCCTGGCGTTCCCTGGGGCCAGTGGCAGAAGACAGAGAAATCAGGTAGGTTTTCGGGCCTTGCCTCCCCGGCATCTTTTACATAGGGCAGAGTGGTCAAAAGGTGGCCAGCTGCCTTCCCTGCTGGAAAGAAATTCTACAGCGGTGCTGGCAGGAGTGTGATGCGGGTTAGGCCTCTCGGCAATTTTTTTTGATTATAGTGGAGAAAATTTCAGCCCGTGATATTTGTATGTATGTGTCACTCTGGTTTATTTCCCAGAAAACCTTCACTTCCTGCTGTATATCCCATATGTAACAATGGAAAACATTATTAACTAGCAATATATTTAACATAATAACAGAGAAGGTTATTCCCCAGACAAGCCCAGTTCTGTTAAAAGCTGGAGAGTTCCACTGAATTTTGGGGGAATAGGATAAATATCATTATACAATTCTTGGTGTACTTACTACAGAATATAGGTTCCAGAATCCTGCACTACAATGTTCGCAGTGATTCAACTACTGCTCATTAACATACTTTTTACTACTATGATTGTGATGGCTACCGTTATTGATATGTTGTGAGTTGTGAATAATACTAATAGTAATTTATTGAGATCCCTGCCTGGTTCAACTTGTTCTTGATTCGAGTTCCACTCACTTCTTCCAAATAAAAGGCTTTGCTATGGGAACCTGAACGGGTCCCAGACATGTCCGCCTTTTTGTAAGGTGTACAGAACAACGCGTTTTGTTCCAATTTTGCTCAAGTCCATCTGATCTCTTCTTCCATTACATTGATGACTCGTGTTGCTGCTGCACTTTTGCAGTTTTTTTCTTTGACTTTGCGATTTATTTTTAAAGTATTATATGAATGAAAACATTCTGGTAATTGTCAAAGTGAACAGGCGGTGTGCGCCGTCCCATTTTTGCTTATTTCATCTGTTCCTGTTTCAGCTCATGCCAAAATAATCTCTGCTGTGGCAATATCCCCAACATGGAATAACCATGGGCCTTCTCATTATCAAAAGATACCCTTTCCATCCACTCCCATTCAGGGCTTAGTTAGAACTGGGCCCATGGCTGGGCCAAATTCAATCCAACAATGTTCAAATGGAGGAAAATGTGGGTCAGCAGAATTTGCACAGTTTTGGTCTCATACCTTCACAGTTCACATCTCTACACACCAGTCCGAGCTTCAGTTTTAATAAAAGTTTGATGTCACAAGGATGTGTGTGAAAGCCACCTGCACTGGTATTCACAGTGCTCGCACTTCCCAAATGCTGTCAGTCAAAGCAGTGATGTTGTAAACACGAGCAAAAAAATCAGCCTCAGCACAGACTTCTTTGCATGTTGATATTCAGACAGCCACACTTCACTGCTCTGATTAACAAAGGACATTCAGACGCTGTGAATACCAGAAAAGGAGTTTCTATAGGTCAGAGACCCTACAACAACAACTTGCATTTATATAATGCCATTAACGTATTCAAATGTCCCAAGCGGCTTACTTGTAATGGGTACAATTATACAAGCTTAATTGTAACTGGTAAATGAGATTGACACCAGTTCTATAAATGATAAAGCTTTAAGCTGCATGAAACCACAGGTTATATTCCAACTGTGCCATATTCGTAAAATTTGCCAAACTCTGTTACCTTATGAAGAAATAAAGATTTTGTTTAAAGCTTTTATTTTTGCACTTCTTGAATTTCTGGGCAAAAACAAACACTCTCCTCTGCAGGAAGTGCTTTGAAGCAATGCACCAGACTGGGGGCAGATGCGATAACTGTGATGAACTTGCCTCCTGCAGTACAATAACCTGAAGGTCAGGTCCCGAAGATTTGTGAGTGGGCGCCAACTTAACTTAACTGATCTGTAATCCCGGACTGCACGCATATAGTAGATATGATGGGGAATTTTCAGTTGTCCCTCCCGCAGGTGGTTGCTGGTCGACAGTCTAGGAATTGTAAACCAAATTCCAGTGGTGTGGAAAGGACTGTTGAATTCAGCTGCAGCCAAATTCCACACCTGGTCTAATGGCAGAGCATTGCAACCTAAAGGAAAGAAAAACACTCCACCCACGTATCCACTCCTTGAGTAATTATTTTTAAATTTTTTTTTTACATTTTTAAAAAAAAGGTGCACAACATGATTTATCGGGACTGAAACCCTGAGCTGAAATGGGTAATTCCGTGATCCCACGCTCTCAGTTGGGAACCACACTCCCGGATCGAAGAACTGTGGCTGCAACATTGTAGAAAACACCCCTTCTTCCCAGGGTTTCACAGCACAGTTACAACAAAATACTTGCAAGAGCTGTGACCCACCGTATAAAGCCGGTGAGTCACAGAAACATAGGAGCCCTATAGCTTGGCTATATTCCGTGTTTTGCACAAGCAATATATTGCTAAAGATACATTAGGAGAACAAGGGCTGATGGTAAATTTTGGAGTCAGCCTTGGCACACTCTTGCCCCCAAGTCAGAAGCTCACGGGTTCAAGCCCCACAGAGACATAAGCACATAATCTCGGCTGCCATTTCAGTGCAGTACTGAGGAAGTGCTGCACTACCTTCTTTTAAACCGAGGCCCTGTCTGTTCTCTCAGGTGGACTGAAAAGCTCCCACGGCACTATTCCAAGACGAGCAGGGGAGTTCTCCCTGGTGTTCTGGCAAACATTTATTCCTCAACCAACACCTAAAACAGATGCTCTGGTCATTTATTTCATTGCTGTTTGTGGGATCTTGCTGTGTGCAACTTGGCTGCAATGTTTCCGATGTTACTACTTATTGGTACTTCTTATAGTAAATGATTCCTGACTGGGCAGGTGGCAACGTTAACATCAACAGGACGGAGAAAGCCATTTTAATTCGGAGGGACTTCAATCTTCAGCCCCCAACCCAGCAGAATGGCCAGCATGCTACACTGAATAGTTAGTACCCGATTCTCAAACTACTGTTTTTTGTTGTACTTGGATGCATTCCATTTAAAATCCATAGCTCTATAACACTTGCCTTTTCATAAAGCTTGCATTCCTCACCACCTCCTCCTCGCCTCGCACTGCAATTCAAATACTATCAATTACGTGAAAGGAACCAATTTCCCAAGTTCTTGCCAAGGTTAAACTCCCTGTGAACCAGAGGAATGCTGCCAGAGGCTGTACACCTTTTTGCACCAGTCCCACGTGGCCTTGCTCAATTTCTCTAGCAGTAACCACTGCCCTCCCATTACCCTTTGACAGGCAATATATTTTGTTGACATTCCCATAATTAATTTTTTATTGGGCAAATTCGAGTCCCACCACAGAGACTGGGCGCACATTATATGGAGAATCGTGCAGGCTGGTTCTAATATGGAAATGCAGACAATCTGTCACGCTCACTACATGAAACGCAGATCCCTCCAAGGAGACCTTTTCAGGATTGACGAGGGCTATTCTCACCAATTAACAACCACTTTAGTGCTCATCATCAGTCAAGGTTGTGAGAATTAAGTTGCTTCTTGTGGCTCAGAAGAACCTTGATTAAACTGCGACAGTTCGGCCTACAAGATCACATGCTTTTGTTTCACGAAATGTAGTCAGAGGCTATAATGAGTTTCTTTTCCCCTTTACACATTAAGGTGCACGTGAAAGAAGTTAAGTACAAATCCTCAATGTTTATAGGTTAAAATATGAAAAAAAGCTATTATACAACTATTTAAGAGCAGTGTAGCTCAAAAGGTGACCTTTTTGCAAATTCTGCAAGAATGTCAAAATGTGAAAAGGCTCTGCCTTCCGAATGTAGGGGCAAATTACAAAACAGACAATGATTAGTCAGCAGAAGCTGACTAGAATTCCTTTGTAGTGCATTTGCGCCCTCATCACTCCCATTCTGTCAATACTGCTTTTAATCAGTAGTTCTTTGAATAACCATTCTTTGATGAGATATTTCAGATTTTCCCTAGGCATACTTGAGCTGTTGTTTTAATTCAGATCCTAGGGGCATATGTGACCCAGCTCCTGTCATTTACACAACTAAATATGGCTTTCTTATTCTGCCGCCAAACTAATCTTTAAGTCGGCCACAAGGTTGTGAAGGCCTGGCTTTTGGAAGCCTAAATACCAGGATCTGGCTCACAGACGTGAGTCTTCCAGAATCTGGATTAAAGCAGTACATATATTAGAAAGGCTTCTGAAATCAAACCAGTTAGAACACAATGGTTTATTCCAGTCATGTACAGACCTAGGTAACACACAGATGAGGGTACAGCCATTAACAAGTGACCAACAGAATGGTCAGATGTCTTGACAAAGACAACAGGCATGCTCATTAGCAATGACTACAAATGATTTATCTGAAGAACCTTAATGAGTGAGCTGGCTCAGTTAGGAAATATGCCGCCTGGTTGGAACTGAGGAATCAGACCAGAAGGCCTCAGATTTGATCGCCAGCTGGGGCAGAAATTGGGCTGCTATGAACTGTTCTCAGCGCTCTTGGCTGGAGGAGGAAAGCAGTCATGGTTCCTGCTATTGATTGGCATCTGCTGAAGTGTGTTTGTGGGGACAACTTGGGAGGATAGGATTGGAGTTGACTGTGAAGCTCACCACAGTTGAATACCTGAGATGCACTCAGTGTCTAGGCTCACCCAAGAAGAATGGGCACTTGCTCAGGTACTGAAGGGCAACTGGCACCTGTGTAATCATACTTTAACATGAGTAGTCAACTTCAGCAGAAGACAGGAGAACAAAAGAGAGAATAATGGGAAAATATTGAGTATCTCCATTAATAGAGGAAAGTACAGGATGGGAAGAGACTCTGCAGTCCAGTCTCAAAAACTAGAACCTCTTAATAGCCCATTCCATAAAATATCTATCCATATTCTGCCATCATTTTGTCCACACTATGGGCAGTCCGTTTTACATGTTCACCACCCTCTGTGCAAAGTAGTTGAAACTAAACTGTTTAGTGACCTCACTAGTAACCCTTTGCCCTGTAGATACAGCTTCATTCATAACCACCTTGGTTTTGTCTGGTTGAACCAACTTTCAAACCACCTCAGAATCTTGCCTCCTGTTCCTTGTCTCCCTACCTTGTGACAAAATGTCATTTCTGTGGCACAGTATCAAAAGCCTTGCTGACATCTAACGGCATCAATATCCACAGAATTTCCATTGCCAACAAAATCCAACATTCCTTTGAAGAACTCCAGCATATTCATTAGCAAGTCCTCCCGTTCATAAATCTCTGCTGATTTTCACGTACCATAATTTGTTTCAGTATATCATTATGCCCTCTTTCACAATGTGTCTGAGGTGATATTCTACATTAAACCTTTAGTGTGACATTCTACACTAAAGTTTGGTGTGACATTCTACACTAAACGCTTGGTGTGACATTCTACACTAAACCTTTGGGGTGATATTCTACACTAAACCTTTGGTGTGACATTCTACACTAAACCATTGTTGTGACATTCTACACTAAACCTTTGGTGTGACATTCTACACTAAACCTCTGGTGTGACATTCTACACTAAACCTTTGGTGTGACATTCTACACTAAACCATTGTTGTGACATTCTACACTAAACCTTTGGTGTGACATTCTACACTAAACCTCTGGTGAGACATTCTACACTAAACCATTGTTGTGACATTTTACACTAATGTTTACATAGAAACGTAGAAGATAGGAGCAGGAGTAGGCCATTCGGCCCCTCGAGCCTGTTCCGCCATTCAATGCGATCATGGCTGATCATCCAAATTCAGTACCCGGTCCCTGCTTTCTCCCCATACCCCTTGATCCCTTTAGCCTTGAGAAATATATCCAACTCCTTCTTGAATATATTTAATGAATTGGCCTCTACTGCCTTCTATGGCAGAGAATTCCACAGGTTCACCACTCTCTGGGTGAAGAAATTCCTCCTCATTTCTGTCCTAAATGGCTTACCCCTTATCCTTAGACTGTGACCCCTGGTTCTGGACTCCCCGACCATCGGGAACATTCTTCCTGCATCTAGCCTGTCCAGTCCTGTCAGAATTTTATAAGTTTCAATGAGATCCCCTCTTTCTTCTTCTAAACTCCAGCGAGTACAAGCCCAATCGACCCAATCTCTCCTCATACGTCATTCCTGCCATCCCAGGTATCAGCCTGGTGAATCTTCGCTGAACTCCTTCCATGGCAAGAACATCCTTCCTCAGATAAGGCGACCAAAACTGCACACAATACTCAAGATGTGGTCTCACCAAGGCCCTGTACAACTGCAGCAAGACATCCTTGTCCCTGTACTCAAACCCTCTCGCTACGAAGGCCAACATACCATTTGCCTTCTTAACCGCCTGCTGCACCTGCATGCTTACCTTCAGCGACTGGTGCACAAGGACACCCAGGTCTCGTTGCACTTCCCCTTCTCCCAATCTATTGCCATTCAGATAATAATCTGCCTTCCTGTTTTTGCTACCAAAGTGGATAACCTCACATTTATCCACATTATATTGCATCTGCCATGCTTCTGCTCAATCACCCAACCTGTCCAAATCATCCTGGAGTTTCTCGGCATCCTCCTCACAGCACACACAGCCACCCAGCTTTGTGTCGTCTGCAAATTTGGAGATATTACATCTAGTTCCCTTGTCTAGATCATTAATATATATTGTGAATAGCTGGGGTCCAAGGACCGATCCCTGCGGTACCCCACTAGTCACTGCCCGCCACTCGGAAAAAGACCCGTTTATTCCAACTCTTTGCTTTCTGTCTGCCAACCAGTTCTCTATCCAAGTCAGTACCTTGCCCCCAATCCCATGTGCCTTAACTTTACACGCTAATCTCTTATGCGGGACCTTATCGAAAGTCTGCTGAAAGTCCAAATACACCACATCCACTGGTTCTCCTTTATCTATTTTACCAGTTACATCCTCAAAAAATTCCAGTAGATTAGTCAAGCACAATTTACCCTTTGTAAATCCATGTTGACTTTGTCCGATCCTTCTTTTATGATGGATGATGGACTCTAGCATTTTCCCTACTACCGATGTCAGGTTTACTGGTCTGTAATTCCCCGTTTTCTCTCTAACACCTTTTTTGAACATGATGAGCGCTTTCTCAAAAAGCACCAAGTAAAGACACCATCGACTAGAGTAAATAATAGAATGTAATCAAGTGCACATGTAATATATTTTTAGCAGAAGGAAAAGAAACCAGCAGTTCCACAGCTCTGGAGATCTCATTATGCCTGGTATTATACAGTACTGTATACAATGGCAAAGCACGTTATGTCTTAAATGTAGATTCTGCCTTACCTAAATGGCAGGCTCCACCAACCCATCCATCTGGACAATTACAGATACCTGGTGCCAAACAGCTTCCACCATTCCGACATCCCTGGGGACAGATTGCTTCCTGACTTGGTGCGACGTTCTACACTAAGCCTTTGGTGTGACATTCTACACCAAGCCTTTGGTGTGACATTCTACACTACACCTTTGGTGTGACATTCTACACTACACCTTTGGTGTGACATTCTCCACTAAACCTTTGGTGTGACATTCTACACCAAACCTTTGTTGTGACATGCTACACTACACCTTTGGTGTGACATTCTCCACTAAACCTTTGGTGTGACATTCTACACCAAACCTTTGGTGTGACATTCTCCACTAAACCTTTGGTGTGACATTCTCCACTAAACCTTTGGTGTGACATTCTCCACTAAACCTTTGGTGTGACATTCTCCACTAAACCTTTGTTGTGACATTCTCCACTAAACCTTTGTTGTGACATTCTCCACTAAACCTTTGTTGTGACATTCTCCACTAAACCTCTGATGTGACATTCTACACTACACCTTTGGTGTGTCATTCAACACTAATGTTTGGTGCGACATTCTACACTAATGTTTGGTGCGACATTCTACACTAAACCTTTGGATAGGCAAAAAGGAAAGGGAGGTGGGGTAGCATTACTGGTTAAAGAAGGGATTAATACAATTGTAATGAAGGATATTAGCTCTGATGATGTGGAATCTGTATGGGTAGAATTGAGAAATACTAAGGGGAAAAAAGCATTAGTGGGAGTGGTATATAGACCTCCAAACAGTAAGGTGGAGGTTGGGGGTGGCATTAAAAGGGAAATTAAAGAAGCGTGCAATAAGGGCACAGCAGTCATCATGGGTGACTTTAATCTACATATAGATTGGGCCAACCAAATTAGTAACAATACTGTGGAGGAGGAATTCCTGGAGTGTTTACGGGATGGTTTCCTGGACCAATATGTCGAGGAACCAACCAGCGATCAGGCCATCTTAGACTGGGTATTATGTAACGAGAAAGGATTAATTAGCAATCTTGTTGTACGAGGCCCCTTGGGTCGGAGCGATCATAATATGATCGAATTCTTCATTAAGATGGAGAATGAAGTAGTTGACTCAGAGACTAGAGTCTGCAATTTAAATAAAGGAAACTACGATGGTCTGAGGAGCGAGTTGGGTAGGATTGATTGGGGAATGGCACTCAAAGGGTTGATGGTGGATAGGCAATGGCAATCATTCAAAGACCGAATGGATGAGCTACAGAATTTGTTCATCCCAGTTTGGCATAAAAATAAAACAAAAAAAGGTGACTCAACCGTGGCTAACAAGGGAAATTAGGGATAACATAAGATCCAAGGAGAGGACATATAAATTGGCCAGAAAAAGCAATAATCCTGAGGATTGGGAGCAGTTTGGGATTCAACAAAGGAGGACAAAGGGATTAATTAAGAAAGGGAAAATAGAATATGAGAGTAAGCTTTCAGGGAACATAAAAACTGACTGTAAAAGCTTTTATAGATATGTGAAGAGAAAAAGATTGGTGAAGTCAAGCGTAGGTCCCTTGCAGTCAGAATCAGGGGAATTTATAATGGGGAACAAAGAAATGGCAGACCAACTAAATATATACTTTGGTTCTGTCTTCACAAAGGAGGACACAAATAGCCTCCCAGAGATGCTGGGGAACATAGGGTCTGATGAAAGGGTTGAACTGAAAGAAATCAGTATTTGTAGGGAAATGGTGTTAGGAAAATTGATGGGACTGAAGGCCGATAAATCCCCAGGGCCTGATAATCTACATCCCAGGGTACTTAAGGAAGTGGCCCTAGAAATAGTAGATGCATTGCTGGTCATCTTCCAGAACTCGATAGACTCTGGAACAGTACCCATGGATTGGAGGGTAGCTAATGTTATCCCACTATTCAGAAAAGGTGGTAGAGGAAAAAGCGGGGAATTATAGACCGGTAAGCCTGACATCGGTAGTGGGGAAAATGCTAGAGTCTATTATAAAAGATGTAATAGCAGAGCACTTGGAAAGCAGTGACAGGATCGGACAAAGTCAACATGGATTTACAAAAGGTAAATCATGCTTGACCAATCTACTGGAATTTTTTGAGGATGTAACTGGTAAAATAGATAAGGGAGAACCAGTGGATGTGGTGTATTTGGACTTTCAGAAGGCTTTTGCTAAGGTCCCACATAAGAGATTAGCGTGCAAAATTAAGGCACATGGGATTGGGGGCAAGGTACTGACTTGGATAGAGAACTGGTTGGCGGACAGAAAGCAAAGAGTTGGAATAAACGGGTCATTTTCCGAGTGGCAGGCAGTGACTAGTGGGGTGCCGCAAGGATCGGTCCTAGGACCCCAGCTGTTCACAATATATATTAATGATCTGGACGAGGGAATTGGATGTAATATCTCCAAATTTGCAGATGACACAAAGCTGGGTGGGAGGGTAAGCCATGAGGAGGATGTCGTGAAACTCCAGAACGATTTGGACAGGTTGGGTGATTGGACAGAAACATGGCAAATGCACTATAATGTGGATAAATGTGAGGTTATCCACTTTGGTGGCAAAAACAGGAAGGCAGATTATTATTTGAATGGCAATAGATTGGGAGAAGGGGAAGTGCAAAGAGACCTGGGTGTCCTTGTGCACCAGTCGCTGAAGGTAAGCATGCAGGTGCAACAGGCGGTTAAGAAGGCAAATGGTATGTTGGCCTTTGTAGCAAGAGGGTTCCAGTACAGGAACAAGGATGTCTTGCTACAGTTGTACAGGGCCTTGGTGAGATCACACCTTGAGTATTGTCTGCAGTTTTGGTCGCCTTACCCGAGGAAGGATGTTCTTGCCATGGAAGGAGTGCAGCGAAGATTCTCCAGGCTGATACCTGGGATGGCAGGAATGACGTATGAGGAGAGATTGTGTCGATTGGGCTTATACTCACTGGAGTTTAGAAGATTGAGAGGGGATCTCATCGAAACCTATAAAATTCTGTCAGGCCTGGACAGACTAGATGCAGGAAGGATGTTTCTGATGGCCAGGGAGTCCAGAACCAGGGGTCATAGTCTAAGGATAAGGGGTAAGCCATTTAGGACTGAAATGAGGAGGAATTTCTTCACCCAGAGAGTGGTGAACCTGTGGAATTCTCTGCCACAGAGGGCGGTGGAGGCCAGTTCATTAAATATATTCAAGAAAGAGTTGGATATATTTCTTAAGGCTAAAGGGATCAAGGGATATGGGGAGAAGGCAGGGACAGGGTACATTTGGTGTGACATTCCACACCAAACCTTTGGTGTGACATTCCACACCAAACCTTTGGTGTGACATTCTACACCAAACCTTTGGTGTGACATTCTACACCAAACCTTTGGTGTGACATTCTACACCAAACCTTTGGTGTGACATTCTACACCAAACCTTTGGTGTGACATTCTACACTACACCTTTGGTGTGACATTCTCCACTAAACCTTTGGTGTGACATTCTACACCAAACCTTTGTTGTGACATTCTACACTACACCTTTGGTGTGACATTCTCCACTAAACCTTTGGTGTGACATTCTCCACTAAACCTTTGGTGTGACATTCTCCACTAAACCTTTGGTGTGACATTCTACACTAATGTTTGGTGTGACATTCTACACTAATGTTTGGTGTGACATTCTACACTAAACCTTTGGTGTGACATTCTACACTAAATGCTTGGTGTGACATTCAACACGAAACCTTTGCTGTGACATTCTACACTAAACCTTTGGTGTGACATTCTGCACTAATGTTTGGTGTGACATGCTACAGTAAATGCTTGGTCTGACATTCATTTTTATCCTCCTCTAGGTTGAGTGTAGTTCATATCAATATAGAGCAAGTTGAGAGATAAGCACTAGCCATGGTTTAGCATGAAAGACAAAAAGACAAAGAAAGAAAAAAGAACTTGCAGTTAGATAGCTCCTTCTCACATCCACAGTATATGCCAAAGCAGTTCACAGCCAGTGAAATACTCTTGAAGTACTATATAATCAGTGTTGTAATGTCAAACATGGTCGATAAGCGTGTGAACAGTAAGATCCCCTGAAAGGAATGATCAATTCAGCTGTATTTTTGGTGTTGGTTGTGGGAGCAATGTTCATTAAGGCCCATGGGATAACGTCCTGCTCTTCAAGTTGTACTTTGGGATCTTTTACATCCACCTGAACAGGCATATGGGGCTCTCAGCCTGAAGAACAAACAGCAGCCAAGACCGAGAGAGAGATACCCGAGACACAGAAACCAGTCATACGCTAGTGGGGGGAAACTGAGGAATAGACACCAGCCCTAGATTGGAAAAGGATAATGAGGTGTGGGGTGTGGGAATTCCTGGCCTAGGGTGTCCCAGCACTTGACTTCAACCCCTTACATCAATGGTCTTGAAGGGCAGAAGCTCTATCCCCACACGATAGGAATTCAAGTGCTCGGCCAAGACCCTGCATATCCTGGGCTTTGGCTGAGTTTGGCCCCGCTCTGGTGGGATCCTGCTTATGTTTTGCCAGAACGGCTGTGGATTTTTAACATAAGAACAGAAGAAATAGGAGCAGGAGTAGGCCAATCGGCCCCTCGAGCCTGCTCCACCATTCCATAAGATCATGGCTGATCTGATCCTAACCGCCAATCTACAATCACTGAACTATCTCCTGAATCTAACAGAATTAGACACACGAAATAGGAGCAGGATCAGGCTACATGGCCCTGGGCCCGCTCCGCTACCCACGGGGCCATGACCGATCCGAACCTAGACTCATGTCCAAATTCCTGCCCGTTCCCCATAACCCTTTATTCCCTTTACTTCTAGGATATGAGCAAAAAAATGAGCTACATCACCACATTATGTTCTTATGTTCTTATTATAATGTGGTGATGTAGCTCATATTTTTTTGCCAGTAGGGGCCAGGGAATAATCTTAAGAGCAATGACAGTATGTAGTTCCTGCAACTGTTTTTTACCATATTCTGCCCATGGGAGGTCTTGAAAAGGTACAATGCTCAAACAATATGATTCCTCTAATGCTGTATTAATATGTCACACTTCCTGAAGAGTTCTGTAATTTAGCCTGAGGCTCTTGGTAATGTGCAATCCACCCCTTTTATGTTCTGTGGCACCGGAACAACACAAGCAGCAAATGCACACACTTGTACATCAGGGTGGCCAACTCTGGTTCGACGCATCCCTGGAGGTTTGATCAGATGACCTCCCACCTCCAACCACAGCGCCCCAGCGCTCTCGCCATTGGCCGCCCAACACATCCATCTTTGTGGCTCACCACCATTCCATGCTGATTGGAAAGCGAACAGACTCTGTTACCTGATTGGAAGGTTCTTGACCGTCACTTAAACAGCCTTTCCTCCCAGCTCCAATATTTTTTGAGTCAATACACAAAGTAAGCAAAGAAAGTGAAAAAAAACTCACAATTATTACTTTAATGCCCCTATGATTTTTCTCCCAGGTTGCTCACAGCAGTGTCCTGGAGATTAATCATTAAAACAAAATGTAGAATCAGTTTGGGTGGATCTGAGAAACAGCAAGGGGCATAAAACACTAGTGGGAGTAGTGCATAGGCCCCTTAACAGTAGTTGTAGTGTCGGGCATTACCGGCCAATTAAGGGAAAGCCGGTGACAGATGACGTCAGCGTATGACGCTTCATCTGTCGAAAAAATTTTGACAGATGAATTGTCAGCGTTTGACAGCTTTGAGAAGCTGTCAAACACTGACAATCTCTGTTCTAAGGTGAGCCCTTGCACAAATGGTCACCAAGATCTCTCTCCTCAGCAGAAAGCAGATGGCTGCAGCATCTGAGAATGCAGCAGCCATTCTGTCATCTCTGCCATTGAGATGAGGCACCTCCGGATCCTCAAAGCTTGCAGAAAGAAGCAAAGGTAAGGAAACTTTTTCCAACTGTTTACACTCACCTTTCATACTTACCTGTCCACACTTGCACCCATCACTCACCTCTACAGCTGACATGTTGACCCCTCTCACCCCTGCAGACCTACTGCTCGCCTTGCTGACCCTGGCGAGGTTCGCAGCCGTCGGGAAGCCCGCAATTGCAGGGGTAAAATGGGGAAAAGCCTCAGAACTGCCTGTTAACTACCTGTTAACAGGCAGTTAATTGGCTCTAATCCCCTTACCGCCTCGAGGAGACAGGTCCCTGCGCGAGTCGGGGACCCACCTCCCGGGAAGATGGTTCAGAGGCGGGTTGGGAGCGGGTTTGGGACCCACTCCCAATTTTTCCCATTTTGCCAGCAGTCCCGCCTCCAAACCCGCCTCCTCAGGACTGGGAAAATTCCCCCCTCAGTGTCTGTCTTCACGGAAGAAGAGGCAAAAAACATCCCAGACATAGTGGAGAACCAAGGGTTTAGCGAGAATGAGGACCTGAAAGAAATTAGTATTAGTATGGAAATAATACTGAAGAAATGAATGGGACTGAAAGCCGATAAATCCCCTGATGGCGTACATACTAGGGTTTTAAAAGAGGTGGCTATAGCGATAGTGGATGCATTTGGTTGTCATCTTCCAAAATTCCATAAATTCTGGAACGTTCCCTCGATTGGAAGGTTGCAAATGTAACTCCACTATTTAAGAAAGGAGGGAGAGAGAAAACGGGGAACTACAGGCCAGTTAGCCTGACATCAGTAGTAGAGAAAATACTAGAATCTATTATTAAGGACGTGGTAACAGGGCACTTAGAAAGTAATAAAAGGATTGCGCAGTCAACACGGATTTATGAATGGGAAATCATGTTTGACAAATCTGTTAGAGTTTTTTGAGGTTGTAACTAGCAGGATAGATAAGGAGGAACCAGTGGATGTGGTGTATTTGGATTTTCAGAAGGAATTTGATAAGGTGCCACACAAGAGGTTATTAAACAAAATTAGGGCTCATGGGACTGGGGTAATGTACTAACATGGATCGAGGATTGGTTAACGGATAGAAAACAGAGAGAAGGAATAAACAGGTCATTTTCAGGTTGGCAGGCTGTAACTAGTGAGGTACCACAAGGATCAGTGCTTGGGCCTCAGCTATTCACAATCTACATCAATGATTTGGATGAGGGGACCAAATGTAATATATCCAAGTTTGCTGATGACACAAAGCTAGGTGGGAATGTAATTTGTGAGGAGGATGCAAAGAGCCTTCAAGGGGATATAGACAGGTTAAGTGAGTGGGCAAGAACTTGGCAAATGGAATATAATGTGGAGAAATGTGAAGTTATCCACTTTGGTAGGAAAAATAGAAAATCCGAGTATTTTTTAAATGGTGAGAGATTGGGAAATGTCGGTGTTCAGAGGGACCTGGGTGTCCTTGTAAATGAATCGCTGAAAGTTAATATGCAGGTACAGCAAGGAATTAGGAAAGCAAATGGTATGTTGGCCTTTATTTCAAAAGGATTTGAATACAAGAGTAAAGACGTCTTACTGCAATTATATAGGACCTTGGTGAGACCACACCTGGAGTATTGTGTACAGTTCTGTTCTCCTTACCTAAGAAAGGATATACTTGCCACAGAGGGAGTGCAACGGAGGTTCACCAGACTGGTTCCTGGAATGGGGGGATTGTCCTATGAGGAGAGAATGAGTTGACTAGGCCTATATTCTCTAGAGTTTAGAAGAATGAGAGGTGATCGCATTGAAACATTCAAAATTCTTACAGGGCTCGACAGGGTGGATGCAGGGAGGACGTTTCCTCTGGCTGGGGAGTCTAGAACCAGGGGTCACAGTCTCGGAATAAGGGGTCGGCCATTTACGACTGAGATGAGGAGAAATTTCTTCAGTCAGAGGGCGGTGAATCTTTGGAATTCTCTACCACAGAGGGCTGTGGAGGCTCAGTCGTTGAGTATATTTAAGGCAGAGATCGATAGATTTTTGGATATTAAGGGCATCAAGAGATATGGGGATAGTGCAGGAAAGTGGAGTTAAGGTAGAAGATCAGCCATGATCTTATTGAATGGCGGAGCAAGCTCGAGGGGCCAAATGGCATACTCCTGCTCCTATTTCTTATGTTCTTAATTCCTGGAGACTCCAGAGTAAGCCTGGAGGGTTGGCAACCCTATTGTATGTGTTTGGGACTTTTTTGGCCAATGGCAGATGGGGAAGGTCTGCACATGGCACCCACCAGAGACCAGAAAGCATGACCGCTTTCTCCTCTGGCAGCAGAGTTCTCTCTCTGGGGTGAGGAGCACTTCACCAGGTGGGTGCTGTTGTCTCCAGAGGCAGCAGCAACACTTCATACCTTACAGAGCTGCTACTGAAGTCTGGACAGGTGTCAGCAGTGATGCTGTAAGATGAAGGCAGCAGAAGAGAGAACATCACTGCTAGGGCAACCATGCCAATATCAACAAGGTATCAAAGCCAATTCGCAGAGCTCTTCAGATCCCATATACTCTCCATCACCAAGAGCACCTACCTCCACCTCTAATATTTCCCGTCTCCAATCCTGCCTCAGCCCATCTGATGCTAAAATGCTCATCCATACCTTTGTTACCTCCAGAGTCAACTATTCCAATGGCTGGCCTCGCACCTTCCACCGTCCATAAACTTGAGCTCATCCAACACTCTGCTGACCCTAGCCTAACTCGCACCAAGTCTCGTCCACCCATCACCCCTGTGCTCGCTGACCTACATTGGCTCCTGGTTCGGCAGCGCCTCGATGTAAAAATTCTCATTCTTGTTTTCGAGTCCCTCCATTAACTCATCTGTCCCTATCTCTGTAACCTTCTCTAGCCCTACGACCCCATATCGCTCCATCATTGCCGGCCGTGCCTTCAGCTGCCTAGGCCCTAAGCTCTGGAAGTCCCTCCCTAAACCTCTCTGCCTCTCCACCTCTCTCTCTCCTCCTTTAAGTCGCTCCTTAAAATCTGCCTCTTTGGCTGAGCTGTTGATTCGCCGGTCCTAATATCTCCTTATGTGGTTCGGTGTCATATTTGTGTTTAATAGCGCTCCTGCAAAGCGCCTTGGACATTTTTACTACATTGAAGGCACTATATAGATATAAGTTGTTGTTCAGGTAGGCCAAACTCCCTCATGCTAAGCACTTAGCTATATCTCAGCACTCTAACCCGCAGTGCCAGAGGCCCCCCTCCATTGCATTGATGATTCCATTTTCCACATTTTCATCTTTTATTACTCAGAAGGCAGCACTCTATTACTGTAACATTTTTGTAATTAGTTGCCACGTTAAAGAAAAGAAAGACTTGCATTTATATAGCACCTTTCATGACCAACAGACGTCTCAAAGCGCTTTACAGCCAATGAAGTACTTTTGGAGTGTAGTCACTGTTGTAGTGTGGGAAACGCGGCAGCCAATTTGCGCACAGCAAGCTCCCACAAACAGCAATGCGATAATGAACAGATAATCTGATTTAGTGATGGCCAGATAAATATTGGCCAGGACGCCCGGGGATAACTCCTCTGATCTTCCTCGAAATAGTGCCATGGGATTTTTTACATCCACCCGAGAGAGCAGACGGGGCCTCGGTTTAACGTCTCATCCAAAAGACGACACCTCCAACAGTGCAGCGCTCCCTCAGCACTGCGCTGGAGTGTCAGCCTAGATTTATGTGCTCAAGTCCCTGGAGTGGGACTTGAACTCTCAACCTTCTGACTCAGAGGCTCAGTGGAAGGTTGGGCTGCAACCCAGAATATGTCCACCGGAGACCAGGCTGAAACTGCCTGAAGTCAACATCCAGTACTTGCGACTCTTAATAGCCATCAATAAAATGAAACCTCCATCACATTCCCCTGGTTTCCTCGTCTGTTTTTCCAGAGGCAAAAGACAATAACTGAGAACCACCCACCTGCTCCACCAACTGGTCCTCTAAGTGAAAACCATTTTCTTCCCGCAGGAGGGAAGTTTATGGAATAAAGAAACAAACAGGACAAAATCGTAAGGAAATAACAATTATTTACTATCCGAGTTCCTGAGAGTCGTACTGGCAGAACAACTCTTGGTGGAAGCTTCATTTTCTTTCAACTTGAGAAAGCAAGGAGAAGGGCCAAGACTCATCGTACATGCAGCACCAAGGTTTAGCAGAGTGAAAAAACGATGAGTTCGGTTCAGGATGCAGCAATTAGATGGTACCAATATTGGGCTTTAAAAGCATGAAAATTGGAAAAGGAAGATAAGATTGGGAAGGAGTTTTACAAGTTGAAGGTTCGGGGAAAGTTAGAGGAAAAACAATGCGATGTATTTTATAGAACTTCTCTGCATAGAAGAGTTAATAGGGTTTATAGAATAATGATAAAATACAACAGGTCCCTCCAAGTTCATTTTACTTCAGGAACTCTGCAGAAAATTCCACTCTGTGCAAAACTATCCATAACAAATGAGCCCAGGAATTTGCAACGCCCGGGAAGTTACCAAGCATTTAAGGCTAGGGTACGAGGACTAACGGTAGGGCTTTTCCTTATTGTTTCACATGTCTCATGCAGGCCAGTTGAACAGCAACCCTTTCAGTGGGCATCAAGGAGGTGAGCCAGAAAAACTCTGGTGAGGGAGGAACAAAGGAAGAAAATGGGGCACAGCTATCAACTGTAGTGCTTCTTTGACACAAAGCAATGCGATGGGGTAACTAAGCTAATCCCTTGAGTAGCTTCAATTCCAAACTGAAGAACAGTTTCACTGTCGGCCTCTTGTGTTACTGACTTGAAGCAAGTGCAACAACATGTTCTTTGGCTACCGGAACTGAGGCAGCCGTCAATCTATTTGCTCATTTCAACATTGTACATTTGGATAAATATCATACCCTTAATGAAGGTTTAAAACACAGCTACAAGGAAATCTGAGTTAGTTTCAAATACCCCTGTACAGTTAAGAAAATCTATGCCCACAATTCACTCAGTGAAACCACAATTGTAGAACATTTTTCAGCTTGATGGCTCTGCAGAGGTTGCTGATATGGTATTTCAGTAGCTGCAATTAATATGCCATCTACATTTGAATGTTGCCTTAGCGAGTTTTGACCTCTGCCTTGGAAAGCGCAGTGCTCCCAAATGTAAATGGCGGCCATTGGCGGTGCTTGCCTTTGTGACCATCATTTTGTTCTTGCTGCAGAACAGGCCAGTAATTTGTTTTTTTTCCCCACTGATGGGCAAAACAGACCTTCCTCTGACATCAAGGAAGGTCCGCAGTCAGGAGCAGAAACACGACTTTTGAGGCCCTGCCCATATACTGCTGTTCCTGTGTTATCTGTTCCTGGGCTCTGCCCCACTGTATAAATGAGAAGGATTCAAAGTACAGTGAGCAGCATCCCATCATTCCCATTGGGAGTGGTTCTGCAAATAAAAATAGGGTAAAAATTAATGCCTAGGTCAGTGTTAATGGTTCTGTAAAGTGCATAAAACTGTGATGAGATGTGTGGGAAAGTATGAAGAGAAGTGCACAAAAGGGGAATGGGAGAGAGAAAGAGAGCAAGTTAGAAAGAGAGAGAGAGAGAGAGAGAGAGAGAGTTAGAGAGAGAGAGAAATGAAGCCTAGAGAGACAGGCCTCACTACATACTGGCACCAGTCCAAGTTGTTATTATATTCATCAAGTCAGAAAAGAAGCTTTAAAGTGTCATCAGTAGTCATGGTCAGATATCATCTTCTACTGACTGGCATAGAAGCTGCAGCTAAGGAGGGCTTAACATTTCCTTTGACACTGTTGACAGAGAGCGGAGGAAAGGTTTGCAGTGTGGGTAGGTTAAATTGTGCTAGGGAGAAGAAATAATTTCAGTGCAAACTCAAGGGCGTCTCTGGGCCTTGCTAATGCCAGCATGTCACTCCAAAGCTGCCCTTTGCTGCAGAGCGCAGCACCAGGAGATTGCAGGAAGCGAGCTGTCCACAGCACAGGGAAGGCAGTGGCTGTCTTGACAAATGACATCATCCAATCACCTTGCTGAAGGATGGCAGGAGCTCTGAGGCTTTCATCATTAAAGCTTGCCTGGGGTGGAGGCTTGTGTAGTGCAGCTCACTGGAGGAGCTGGTAAAAATTTAATGCACTCTGTAGACTGGTCATGTCATACTTTGTTATGGCAAATAATCCCAGATGTCTGCAAGCACTAAAATGGAGCTGTAATGTTCTTCCCTCCTAACCCAGGCTGACAAGAATGATGTACGACTACCATTACCAGGAAAATATCACTTCAACTAACCCATGATCCGGCTCCGCTAAGGGTCATATTATCCAGGAGGAACAAATTACACTCCCAAAGTAAATACAAATTTTCTACATGAAATGGGTATAAAGCAGGGAAAGGGGCGATATGTTACCTCTGACAACACGCTGAAAAGTGACATTGATGATAAACTACTTGACAAATCATTGCCTGACAGAGCATTCTGGCACAATCAACCGCTGCCTCGGCCTAGTAAGCATGCACTCAAGCCTGTAAACACAATCTTCTACCCTCGGCAGCAAAAAAGCCACATAATCCTTTAACATCCATGTGTACTGCTCTTATTTCATTGCCTTTACTGTTCTCTGGGGGGGAAGCTGTGTATTAAACATAAGGCATAAAATGAATCAGATCATACACATTTGCTCTAAATTACCTTTATATCTTAAGAGACTTGGAATATGATTGCCTTAGGCTGAACAAAGAAACAAAGTATGCTGCTGATGGCATGTGTTTGTATGGTTCTTGCATTGCTTGTACCCTAGATCAGTTTAATATGTAAACCACCTTTATAAATCTCTACGATATGCCAAAACCATGTTAGAACAAAAATTTGCAAGCCATGCCCTCTAATTGAAGATTGATGGGAAACCCTCCCTTTATCACACAGTTTATTTATGGCTTAGGCAGAGTCTTAGAAAGACGGGGAACAGGGTTAAATTTACACTCGCTCGTCTGCTCGATGAAAGAACCGCGGAAACCCAGGAAAAACAGCATAAATGCCATTTTCCAGTGGTTACCGTGGCCTTTTCATGGAAGTCACAGTGGTGGAGCGGGAGAATCCCCGCGGAAATTCACCTCCAGTATAATTACTGTGGCGGTGGGGGGCGGGGAAATGAAGACAAAAGTGAATAGGGGTTTTCAAATCCAGACATTTCGGATTTAAAGCCGGCTGCCAATGCAATTTCCTGCCCTTGAAAGCTCCAATTGTAGAGGAACATAGGAACAGGAGTTGGCTATTCAGCCCCTCAATCTGTTCCTCAACTCCATTTATACAGACATCCTGTATCTTGAAGCTGTAATGAAGACTGAACTTCAGAGCAGTGATCTTTAGGTGACGCAACTCAACAGGAATACTGGATAAATGCCACAGAAATGTTCGTCCTTGGAAAAAATGACCCCTCTGGAATCTTCCCAGTATCACCAAGTTTGTCTGTATTTCAAAGACCGAGTCACAGCATCTAAAACAGAGCCCCATTTTTAACCCAGGGCGCATTTGGGACGGGAGGGGATTCCTTTATGGATTCCTCGTCCGGGCCGATGGGAATGATGTCAGAGCCGGCGGGCAGGAGCGGGAATTCAGACGGGAGGCCGACACTGCTGGGGACTCAAGGGAACTGTCCCCTGTATTAGGTTAGTGCTGGGAGGAGGGGGTCCCCAAAAGAGTGGTGGGAGGGAGAGCAAAGCCCAAGGGTTGGGGATTCCTTCTGGGGCCCACAATGAAACCTCTCAGAAATGAAAATAACATACGTACCCTGACCTCTTCCGCCCATTCTGCTGCCTCCCGCCAGGTGTCACTGGCAAATTTAGCACCTTGCGGGCCTCCTGCGATTTTAAGTTAAAATTGCGTGGCGGTGCCGATGACATTATTGGGCAGGCTGCGACTTTCACGTTTTCATTGGGTCCCTGCCTGCCCGTGGCGGGTAGCCTCCAGGCCGCTGAATCCTGGCAGATAAAATGGTGGGGATCAAGATCACTGCGTTCTTTCACCTGGCCGCCATCTTAGTCACCCGTCCCCACTGTTCCTGCTAGGCGGGCTGAGTTAAGAATCAGGGCTAAAGAGTTGTACTATTTTCTGGACACAGGCATCGGGGGAGGGGTTGGGGCGTTATGTCCATTCAAGTAGCTCTATCATCACAGGCCTCTGTAGCAGGCTATCTGCCACCACTGTGGATGATCCAAGTTAGTCTCGTTCTCAGTGCAGGATTGGGAAGGACAGTTACAAGTGATTTTGAATACATCTCGACCCGGACATTTTCTGCCTGGATTTAAACAGTTCCTTCCGGGACATGGAAAAATGGGGGAGTGCAGCCTTTGCCCATCAGCCAAGGATTGAGCAAGCCCCTGGTACCAGAAATGCCGATCACTGGGATCTTGCCATTATGGGGGTGGAAACCTGAGCGTTGCTGCAGGAGTTAAAAGCCTGCCCACCAAAAAAATACAAAGTTCCAGCAGCTTTGACAGCTCTTCAGCAGAAGGTGGTCGATAGATTGGCAGAACAAATTAGAGCACCAGGTTCACAGTGAAAATGCTTCTCAGTGAAGTTCGGCAGAGGAGCGAGACATTACTGAAAGCCCTACAATATTGTCCAGCAAGGAGAGCAGCACAGCAGCAGTAGTCAGGCAGTCAGTGCCGACCCCACAGTCCCACACAAAGCAATGCAGTGGCACAAGCAATTTAACCCTAGTTTCAGGTCTGGAAGGTGGAGACATCCACACCCTCCAGGAATGCATTGAAATAAGCGCAACTGCAGCTTACAATCAACTCCCCTTCACTGTGTTGAAGCGCTTTAACAACTCACCATCAATGCCCATGAGGCCCCCCCATGTTGAGAGATTGCTCTCGCCAAGGATGGGGATGGTTTTCAGGAGGGGACACCAGTGGGAGCTGTGCAAGCTGAACCGCGGAGAGAAGGGACCTCAGACGAAGGCCCCTTTGTGGTGGAAAGGGATAAGATATAGAGAGGACTATTTGTGCGATAGCAAAATACTGCGGATGTTGGAAATCCGAAATAACAACAGAAAATGCTGGAAAAACTCAGCAGGTCAGGCAACATCCGTGGACAGAAATTTGAGTTGACGTTTCGGGTCGAACCCTTCTTCAAAACTGGAAAGAAAAGATAGATCGGAGGCAGGGCTGCGATCGGACAAAAGAATCAAGAAACAAAAGAAGTAAAAAAGAGACAATAAAAGGTGTTAGAAGCTAGACGAGATGGTAATAGGCTGAGATTGGGTGTAAAGTGTACTAGCAGGGCAAGGGATAGCTGCCAGGTGTGAGAGCGAAACAAAAGGAAAGGGGGGGGGGGGGAAGGAGTGGAAAAATTACAAGAAAAAATGAAATAGGGGCCGAGGTTATGATCTGAAATTGTTGAACTCGATATTGAGTTCGGAAGGCTGCAGAGTGCCTAATCGGAAGATGAGGTGCTGTTCTTCGAGTTTACGTTGAGCTTCCGTGGAACAATACAAGAGGCCAAGGACGGTGAGGTCCGAGTGGGAATGGAGCGTTGAATTACAATGACAGGCGACCGGAAGCTCGGGGTCACCCTTACGGACTGAACGGAGGTGTTCTGCAAAGCGGTCACCCAATCTGCGTTTGGTCTCCCCAATGTAGAGGAGACCGCATCGTGAGCAGCGAATACAGTATACTAGATTGCGAGAAGTACAAGTAAATCGCTGTTTCACCTGGAAGGGGTGTTTGGGGCCCTGGACAGTGGGAAGGGGTGAGGTATAGGGGCAGGTGTTACATCTCCTCCGCTTGCACGGGAAGGTGCCAGGCGAAGGGGAAGGGCTGTTTGGGGTGATAGAGGAGTGGACTAGGGTGTCTCGGAGGGAGCGGTCCCTGCGGAATGCTGAAAGGGGAGGGGAAGATACGTTTGGTGGTGGGATCACTTTGGAGGTAGCGGAAATGCCGGAGGATGATCCGTTGAATGTGGAGGCTGGTGGGGTGAAAGGTGAGGACAAGGGGAACCCTATCGTGGTTCCGGGAGGGAGGGGCAGGGGTGAGGGCAGAAGTGCGGGAGATAGAACTGACACGGTCGAGGGCAGTGTCAACCACAGTAGAGGGGAATCCTCGGTTGCGGAAAAAGGAAGACATGTCTGAAGCACTGGTGTGGAAGGTGGCATCGTCGGAGCAGATACGGCGGAGACGGAGAAACTGGGAGAATAGAATAGAGTCCTTACAGGAAGTGGGGTGGGAGGAAGTGTAGTCCAGGTAGCTGTGGGAGTCAGTGGGCTTGCAGTGAATATTGGTCGATAACCTATCCCCAGAGATGAAGACGGAGAAGTTGAGGAAGGGAAGGGAAGAGTCAGAGATGGACCATGTGAAGGTGAGGGAAGGGTGGAAATTGGAGGCAAAGTGAATGAAATTGTCAAGTTCAGGACGAGAGCAGGAAACGGCACCGGTACAGTCATCAATGTATTGGAAAAAGAGGTGAGGGAGGGGACCCGAGTAGGACTGGAACAAAGATTGTTCCACATAGCCCACGAAAAGGCAGGCATAGCTAGGACCCATGCGGGTACCCATGGCAACACCTTTGATTTGGAGGAAATGAGTGGAGTTAAAGGAGAAGTTGTTCAATGTGAGAACAAGTTCAGCCAGGTGGAGGAGGGTGGTGGTGGATGGGGACTGTGCGTTGGCTAGATGTACTGGTTGAGAGAAGGTCTCCCATATCAGATTGGTATGAATGCCTCTTGCAGCTAGCAATGGGTTGCCCTAGGCACCCTCTTCTGGCTGCTGCTGCGATGTGTCTGGCCGACCCAGCCCCCCACCACCTCCCCCTCCCTGCCCCCTCCCCCCCCCCCCCTCCCCGCTGCCTTCCTCCTCCGGGGCCTCCATGATGAGGTTTCTTTGTAAGCCAAAACTGTGCAGCTGGCAGCACACAATCACAACCCTCGAGAACAGAGTTGGACTATATCGTAGAGCATCCCCCAGAGAGATCCAGGCACCTGAAGCACTTCTTCAAAATCCCAACTGAGTGGTCTACGATGAATCTGTTTAGTAGAATGGATCCTGTAATTGCAATGCTAAGCTGGTATCCTGGGAAGGTGCACAGGTATCATCAGCCATAGTGGTAGGGGTTATCCTTAATCTCCCAGAAGCTACCCACCGGCTTGCTATACTGGATGAGAGTGCAGATACAGTGCACTGCTTTATAATGAAGACATTGTAGCAACAGCGGGATGAAAAGTGAGCATTTACCTGCATGATGTGATACTGCTGGTTACAAATGAGCTGGACATTGAGAAAGTGGAATCCTATCCTGTCGAAATAAGTGGCAGCACTGATCAAGGGAGCAAGTATGGCCACAGAGGTGAAGTCTATGACTCCTTGGGCCCTGGGGGCTCCTGGCACTCTGTGAAACTGCAGTACCCTGCCAAGCTGCTGGCTGTTATCTCCTGGGGAAGGTGATGAACGGACACGTTCTGGTAAACAATGCACCTGTGGCTTGCTTTATTTCTATGTGTACAACCGATTGATTAATCTTGCTGATGTCCCCAGTGGCCGTCTGAAATTGACCGAGCAGCATAAAAGTTCTCCATCCCAGTTATCTTGCCCGAAGGTGCTTTTGCATGGCCTAGTCCTGTCAGCTGGGCTCTGTTGGCAGCACTCTGGCCTCTCAATCAGAAGATTGTGGGCTCAGATGCCACTTTAGGAATGGAGCACAAAGTCTGGACTACCACTCCTGTGAAATATTGAGCAAGTATTGCATTGTTAGAGATGCTGTCTTTCAGATGACGTTAAACAGAGGTCTGCTGTGCAAACAACATCCCTCCTCAATCAATACCACCAGAAACAGATCAACTGGTCATTCAGCTCACTGTTGTTTATGGGATCTTGTCATGCATGTCAGTGTAGTTAAGTGTATGTAAATTTCTTGCCGGTGATTCAGAGAAAAGTGATAAAAAGTGATGTAAGTGCAAGACTTTCCTTTTATGGGCAGTGACCTCCACAGGTCATTCCCCAATGACCTAATTCAACGCTTTACCCAGTCTTCCTTTTATCCTGAAGGTGAAAGACTGTCAAAAAATGTAGCAACGGCACACACTTCCCTCCATCCCAAATGAAGAAATATTCATTCCAGAAATCAGGACATTTTGAAGGAAAGTGGCAGCAGAGCCTGATGCTTTATGACATGAAACTATGACATGAAATAATTTCTGGAGTAGTCTCTTTTCCTACCATTGATGGCGAGCTGACGGGAGGTACAGATTCATCGCTGACGGGAGGTACAGATTCATCGCTTTAATCTTAGGCTAGCAAGGTAAGCGATTGTTTGGACTACAGGGGTGATTTGGTGATCCCGTGATCCCAGCAAGGAGCCAGACTCGTAAGAAGTGCGAATCAAAGAATTAGGGCTACAGTTTGTAACCCTCTCTCTGCGATTGCAGCTCCCTGCTCAGAATGCAATCATTTATTTAATGGCATAGAGTCAATGAGGATAATTCATACGGCGTAAAAGGGCTTCCTCATACTTGCCCTGATGTCACTTTGCTACCATTCTGCTTTTAGTAACATCTCAGCTCGCTATCACCTTTCCTTAACAAGAACACAAAAAAGGAACCAAAAAAAAACCATTATTCTAAAAGCGAGTCCCTTTCGCAATACAGCAGGAATCAGCACTGGTCTCGGAACATGGAAGTGTTCAATTAAACCGCAAACATACACCGCAAGGATGGCAGTGCAATGACGTCTTTCAGGCCTCAGTGGTGAACTTAATGGGAAGCAGTGTGCACGCATCAATCACCACTGTAATTGATCAATTACATGCATCTCCAATGACAGCCAAACTCCATGGTAACCATCTGTACCTTATAGAGCCCCAGGTAGATTATTGCAAATAAGCGCACTACTCTGTAATCGTTCAATACCACTTTATGCCACTTCAACCAAATATCGAGTTTCTTCCATATTTACCTGCATTTCATGAAAAACATTCCATGCTCATAAATGTTAATATTCATTACGCGCATCAATAAAACTGTACCGTGGATCTGCAAAGGAATAACACTGAGACAGAAAGTTTAGGGAGATGTGAAAATGAAGAGAAATTAGGGCAGGCATCATGATCTGACAGATAGCAGTTTGAGACCGATAACCGTTTCGAACGAGAGGCTGATCTACCAGAGTTATATAGTCAGCTCAATATCACACTCTGGCTACAGAAAGCAGAGCTGTGTGTGTCAATGTGTTCCACTCACTGGGGTAGAAATTGGTTTGCGTTTGTCTATTTGGGCGTAAAATGATGCAAAGCCTCCCAATTTAGCACCCAATCTGTGCAGGTGTTGGTCCCACTGCTAAATTTGTGGGGCTCTCTATTTAGGCATCTGCCTAAAAATGTAAATTAGGGGCCCAATGCCAGTTGAAGGACCCCATGGAGAAATTAGTCGGTGATCAGCGAGCTAGGCATCAGGCCTGCCCTGTTCAGGATTCTTTAGCGGCGCCCAACTCCAGGTAAGTTAAACATTTCAGTTTAGTTTTAAAAAAACGCATCCTGTGGAGATAGGACTCCACATTCCCCTCCCCGTAGCCTGCTCCAATCTCCCCTCCCCGTGACTTACCTGAGGGCCGCTTCCGGCGATGCGGACGGCCTGACATTGGTGTCTTCGCTCGGGTGAGTTTGCTGATGGGGCCTGAGGACTGATTTCCATCCACCCTCCAGCCTCTCGGTTCAGGGACACACTGGTCGCCCAGGGCCGAGTCTGGGCCCCGAGAACTCATTTCTGGGCCACTGGCATCTGAATGCCGGTTACATTTTAACAGTTAACCTCGAGCCAGCTGCCTATCCAACTCGCCACTAATACTGATAAGAATTAAAATGAAGTAAAAAAATTTCCATGCAGTCGCTGTTGATATATTGGTGCACATGGGGCCGCAGTTATGCCGCTGCGGGTGGGAAGCCAAAGCAATGCGAGAATGCCTCCCGGAGGCGACTCCTCCCCAGAATTACACCAATTGCTTTGATGAAATGCTGTAACCACTTTGCATTGATTGAAACCGTATAGTATAACTATAAAGAAAGAAAGACAGACTTGCATTTCTATAGTGCCTTTCATGACCACCGGACGTCTCAAAGTGCTTTACAGCCAATTAAGTACTTTTGAAGTGTAGTCACTGTTGTAATAACTATCCAATAAGTTGACTCCACTCCCAACTGTTCCAATTTCTGGAGCAGTAATAGCAAGCAACAACACACTGGCATGTGCATTATCCTACCAAATGGACATAAGAACATAAAACGTAGGAGCAGGAGTAGGTCATTTGGCCCCTCGAGCCTGCTCCGCCATTCAATAAGATCATGGCTGATCGGATCTTGGCCTCAACTCCACTTCCCTGCCCGCTCCCCATAACCCTGGACTCCCTTACCTTTCAAAATGGAGGACAGAGGGCAAAAGGAATATGAATTCGGGCAATATTAATGTCACACGAAAAGAATAACAGAGGAATAGAGTATGAACTTTTCAAGACAGGAAGTCGAGATATTTTTTATCAGGATCAGAAAAGCAGGAAATTCAGCTCTACTTTGCGTCTAGACATGTTTCACGTAAGTGCACAACTGCACTGTGGTGGGAATCTGTAGAATAAAGTAAAACTACTGTAAGAGCCATAAAAGCTTAAGAAAATACTTTAAAATATTGGTTAAATAGCATAATAGTTAATTTACCTGATTGACTTATTGTATTAAGAAATCCCCTATTTTCTTGCTCCAGTAGTATAGTCCGAGACACCCCCTTCATTCTTGCCACAATGGTACAGTCCCTAAGCCACACATGGTATGCAGCCATTTTACAGTTTAAACTCCACGTGGCTGAAGGAGGCAGAAGTTGTGAGGTTTGGAGCAATACAGTTTTTGACCGTGTTCGTTTATACGTGTTTGCTTTGTAATTCCGTTTGTGAAGTGTTATAGTAAACAGTTTAAAAGACAAAGCTACGTTTGGGAATGTTTTATTTCGACACGCGTCTACTCGTTGTTAACAGCCCCACAGCTCAGTGGCTGCCTGTTTGGAAACTAAGAAGCGCCACTACATTAGTCAAAAACTTGCTCCCTAAGAAGGAAAGGACGGAACCGTCGGCGAACGTATACATGAATGGTCACGGAGCCAGACGACAATATAAGAAAGCGAAGGTACAGTGACTGTTACTTGCTTTGTTCATTCTATTGAGAAGCTAAATAAGAGCTGCGGGTAAAATGGCCGAAGCCTTACGGAGCCAGGAGCTTCCCCCAGCCAGAAGGATTGCTGGCCAAAAGAGGGAAATAAAGCTCCCCCCAAAGGCAATGGAAGAGAAGTTACATAGAAGCATAGGTGCAAGGAAGGCTAAATTAGCTCAGATAACTGGGAAAATGAAGATAATTGATCGTCTCATGGAAGATAATGCTAATATTAAGAAAGCTGAAGACATAATGTATTACGATTTCTCCAAGCTGCATGAAGAATTTAATGTACTCAATGAAGATGTATTAGCACTTCTGTCTGAAGAAGAGGGAAACGCTGATCAGCACAACTGGTTTGATCTTAAATCAACCAGCATTAAGGACTATATCAAGGCCACAGAACAGTGGATGTTAAAGATTCGTCAAGATGCTGATACAGCAGAGAAAGAGAAAGTTGACGATGAAGTCGGACCAGACGAAAGCATTTCAGAGACTTCTGCCAGACCGAGCAAAAATCGAAAAGAAGGTAGCTCTGTTTCTGGACGCAGGTCAGTCGCTTCTACCACAAGCTCGTCGCGACGCATGAGAGGAGGTTGAACGGGCGGCGTTGATGGCGCGCGCAGCATCTTTAGCGGAGAAGCAAGCTCTTGAACGGGAAGAGGCCCAACTGCAGGTCCAAGAGGCCCAACTGCAGGCCCAAGTGCAGGCCCAACAGGCCCAGGTGCAGGCAAAGAAAGAACAGCTGGAGATAAAAACAGCTATCGCGGTCTCAGACGCCAGGTTGAGTGCGTATGAAGATTATGAAGGCTCACGGGACGGCGGGAGCGAATACTGCCAATGTTGTCACATAGAGTTGGATCCAGGGCACCTTCAAGAGTTACAAGAGAGTCCGAAGGCAATCCCCTGGCATTACAGCGTGGAAGAGTGGCCTCTCCACTAACAGGAGCACGTGATGCTACCCCAGACGTCAGACGGTCTAGACTAGACCCTGCTGATGACCACCAGAGGCCTGAAGACACAGGGAGAAGCCTATACCGAGTGATGCAACGTCAGAACGAAATTACAGAGATGCTTGTAAAACAACAGAATCTGTTTCGACTCCCTCAAAGAGACATACCAGTGTTCCAAGGTGACCCACTCAAGTATAAGCCCTTCATCAGATCCTTTGAACAAGCCATTGACTCCAAAACAGGGAGCAGCAGTGATAAGTTGTACTACCTGGGACAGTACACCAGTGGTAAACCACAAGACCTGGTCAGAAGCTGTGAACACATGAAACCGGACCGGGGATACATAGAAGCCAGGAAGTTGCTGCAGGAGCACTATGGTAACGAGCTGAAGATAGCCACTGCATATATTGAAAAGGCTACCAAGTGGCCACAGATCAGATCGGAGGACGGAGAGGCATTGAACGCATATGTTCTTTTCCTCATAGGATGTCGCAACACCATGGAGGATGTTGAATTCATGGAAGAGATGGACAATCCTACGACTATGAGAATCATCATCTCTAAGCTTCCTTACAGGATGAGAGAACAATGGAGAAGAACAGCCTTTGAGATAATGGAGAGACGGAAAAGTAGAGCCAGGTTTGCAGACTTAGTGAATTTCATAGACAAACAGGCTAAAATTGCTAGGGACCCATTGTTTGGAAACATCCAGGACGCCAGCCCGACCACCGATGGAAGAGTGAAAGCCAAGCCTGTTGAATCAAAGACTCTCAGGAAAGGTGGTTCCAGGGAAGCAGCTTTGCAACTATCGTCACTCAGGCCGAGGAAGAAAGGCCCCAGAACTCATCTCCCAAAAAGAGCAGCACAGTGACACCTGCTAATGCCTTTCAGAAGCCATGCTTATTCTGCCAGAAGAATCATACATTGGATTTCTGCAGCGACATCAAAGCACAGCCACACAAGGACAGAATCGAATTCCTGAAGTACAACGGCCTATGTTTTGGATGTCTCTCTCAGGGGCACCTGAGTAGAAACTGTAAGCAAAGAACAACATGCAGAGAGTGCACTCGGAAACATCCCAGTCTGCTGCATATCCATAAAGAAGAACAAGTCTCTAAGAAGAGTGAAGAAAACTATACCGACGAGAAGGTTGTTTCAAGTGCTCTGGTGTCGCTAGAACCAGAGACTTGTGGACTCACTGGGGCCGGTGACAGTGATTGTATTCTTGCCATCGTACCAGTAAAGATCAAGTCTAAGAGGAGCGAGAAGCTTGTGGAGACTTACGCCTTCATGGATCCAGGTAGTTCAGCAACGTTCTGCACAGAATCACTCATGCGACAGCTGAACGTTAGAGGCAGAAGAACAGAAATCCTATTACGCACCATGGGTCATGAGAAGTCAATGCAAAGTTATATCCTGTCAGACCTAGAAGTGTGTGGACTTGAAGAGAAGGACTTCATAGACCTGCCTAATGTTTTCACACAGAGGGAGATTCCTGTTAGAATAGGGAACTTAGCCCTGCAGAAGGATGTGGATAGATGGCCTTACCTAGAAAAGGTGCGTCTCCCACTCATTGAAGCAGAAATTGGCCTATTAATTGGAACCAATGCCTACAAAACTATGGAGCCATGGCAGGTGATAAACAGCAAGGATGACGGACCCTACGCCGTCAGGACAGCCCTTGGATGGGTAGTCAATGGACCGGTAAGGAGAGATGGTGGCAACAAGTCGAACAAGGAGGAACGACAAAATGTCACAGTTAATCGCATCTCTATCGCAAGCATTGAAGAGCTGTTGATACAGCAGTTCAACGCAGACTTTTCAGAACGCAGCTGTGAGGAAAAGACAGAGATGTCACAAGAAGACCATCAGTTCATGGATTTGATGACAAGGTCTACACAGTTCATTGATGGCCACTATCACATTGGTTTGCCACTGAGAAGACAGACCGCGAAGATGCCGAACAATCGCTGCATAGCAGAGCAACGCGCCATCAGTCTAAAGAGAAAGCTGAACAAGAACCCCGACTTTCACGAAGACTACAAAGGCTTCATGAGAAACATCATAGCGAAAGGCTATGCTGTAAAAGTGCCCGAGGAACAGTTGAACAGAGACGATGGAAGGGTCTGGTACATTCCTCATCACGGTGTGTATCACCCAAAGAAGAAAAAGATCCGTGTAGTGTTTGACTGCGCCGCCTCATTCAGAGGAACTTCACTGAATGACCAGCTGCTTCAAGGTCCTGATCTTACTAATACCCTCATTGGCGTCTTGACTAGGTTTAGACAAGAGCTCGTTGCCATGATGGCAGACATAGAATCAATGTTCTACCAAGTCAGAATCCCTGATGAAGATGCTGATCTTCCGCGTTTCCTTTGGTGGCCAGATGGCAACGTTAGTCAAGCGATGGTGGAATGTAGAATGGCCGTACACTTGTTCGGAGCCACATCATCTCCCAGCTGTGCAAGCTACGCTCTCAGAAAAACTGCAGAAGATGGCAAAGGCAAAGCACCATCAGAGGCTGTGGAGACAATCTTCAGAAACTTTTATGTCGATGACTGTCTGAAGTCCATGTCAACAGAAGACGATGCCATCGCACTGTCAAGAGACCTTAGAACTCTGTGTTCAAATGGAGGATTCCATCTGACTAAGTGGATAAGCAACAGCAGAGCAGTTCTAGCTTCTATCCCAGAAAAGGAAAGAGCCACTGAAGTCAAAGATCTGGACCTGAGCCACGATGTCCTTCCTATCGAGAGAGCTCTTGGTGTACAATGGTGCATTGAGTCAGACACGTTCAACTTCAGGATAATGGTGAACGAAAGACCATCCACAAGACGAGGGATTCTCTCCGTGGTCAGTTCCATCTACGACCCTCTTGGATTCCTGGCACCACTCATTCTGCCGGTGAAGCTGATGCTACGAGAGCTGTGTAGAGACAAGAGAGGATGGGATGAAGATATCCCAGAAGGTCAAGCTCAGAGATGGCACAGATGGCTGACAGATTTGCAACAACTTTCTAGCTTCAACGTCAGTAGATGCATCAAGCCCGTGAGTTTTGGAGTTACAAAGACGGCTCAACTACATCATTTCTCGGACGCCAGTGAGGACGGCTATGGCACGGCTACTTACTTCTTGCTGACAAATCAACAGGGCCAGAAACATTGTGCCTTCCTCATGGGGAAATCCAGGGTGGCTCCGCTGAAGCAGGTCACCATCCCGAGACTGGAGTTGACGGCAGCGGTTGTTGCAGTTAAAGTTGACCAGGCGATGCGGAAAGAGTTACAGCTCCCACTAGAAGAATCTGTCTTCTGGACGGATAGCACGACGGTGCTGAAGTATATAGAGAATGAGAAGATACGCTTCAAGACCTTCGTAGCAAACAGAATCTCATCCATTAGAGAAGCTACACAACCATCTCAATGGAGGTATGTAAACACCTCATTAAACCCAGCAGATCAAGCCTCACGGGGATTGAAGGCTGAAAACTTCATGAGGAGTGAAACTTGGATACAAGGCCCAAGTTATCTGCTGGAAACAGAGAGATCATGGCCAGAAAGACCAGATATGCCAAGTCAGATTGCTGAAGACGACGTCGAAGTCAAGAGATCAGTCACAGTAAATCTCATAACTACGAAAGAGAACTTTGACACAGTGAACAAGCTTGTTAACCATTTCTCAGGGTGGCACCAGTTGAGGAAAGCAGTTGCATGGTTTCTAAGGTTGAAAGAGTTGCTGCTACACCTGAGCGGTAAGAGAAAAGAGTACCGAGCCACTATCAGTCAGTCTGAAAGTAACCCCGATAAGCAGAGAATGCTTCTACAGCAGTATATGCATCAGCACAAGACCACATTGGGTAAGAATTCATTGACCGTGGAGGATTTGGCCAAGGCTGAGATGGAGATAGTTTGCTTCAGTCAAAGACAAAGATACCCAGAAGAAATCGAAGCTTTACAGCGAAATACTCCAATCAAGAAAGGTAGCCATATCTACAAGCTGGATCCTACACTGCAAGATGGAGTACTGAGGGTGGGAGGGAGACTAAGCAAATCTGCTATGCCAGAGGAGGCCAAGCATCCTGCTATCCTTTCTAAGGACCTCCGGGTTGCTACTCTCATTCTTCAGCATATACACCAGAGTATTGGACACAGTGGGAGGAATCACGTGCTTGCGAAGCTAAGACAAAGATACTGGATTCCAGGAGCTAATTCTGTAATAAGAAAAATACTCTCTGAATGCATTGTTTGCAGACGGTTACACGCTAGAGCTGGGGAGCAGAAAATGGCAGACCTGCCTGAAGACCGTTTGTTACCAGACAAGCCCCCATTTACAAACGTAGGGGTGGACTATTTCGGGCCTTTCGAGGTAAAGCGAGGACGGAGCCTTGTCAAGAGGTATGGTGTGCTTTTCACTTGTTTGACCATCAGAGCAGTTCATATTGAGGTGGCACACACGCTTGACACTGATTCCTGTATTAATGCCTTGCGGCGCTTTGTCTGTAGAAGAGGTCAGGTGTCCATGATGCGTTCTGATAATGGCACTAATTTCGTCGGAGCGGAGAGAGAACTACGGGAAGCTATTGAAGGTTGGAATCGGCTTAAAATACAGGAAGCCATGATGCAAACAGGAATTAAGTGGATCTTCAATCCTCCGGCTGCATCCCACCATGGAGGTGTCTGGGAATGACAGATACGCACCGTAAGAAAACTACTCAGTTCTGTACTGAAGCAGCAAGCGCTCGACGACGAGGGACTCCAAACCGTTCTGTGCGAGGTCGAAGCCATCATTAATGACCGACCGATAACTAAGACATCAGATGATCCCAATGACCTCGAAGCCCTGACTCCGAACCACCTGTTGTTGTTGAAAACACAGCCAGCCATGCCCCAGGGAGTCTTCAAAAAGGAAGATCTGTATGCCCGTCGGAAGTGGAGGCAAGTTCAGTATATGTCAGACCTTTTCTGGACCAGATGGACAAGAGAATACTTACCTCTGCTACAGGAGCGTCAAAAATGGTCCAAAATAAAGAGGAACTTCATTGTCGGAGACATTGTCTTAATCGTGGATGATTCAGCCCCTAGAAATTCTTGGTTGATGGGAAAAATAATTAAGACCATGCCAGACCCCAGAGGCGTCGTTCGTCGCGTTTGTTTGCAAACCAAGACCAGTACCCTGGAAAGACCGATCACAAAGCTCTGCCTGCTACAAGAAGCAGCGTGAAAAGTTCCTGAACGAAAAAAGTGGACACTTATATTGTAAATATGTTGAACTCATTAGTTTATGACTCTTAATGTTTGAGTAATTGATACGCTTCATGTGCCTAGTCAATTAGGGGCTGGAATGTAAGAGCCATAAAAGCTTAAGAAAATACTTTAAAATATTGGTTAAATAGCATAATACAGTTAATTTACCTGATTGACTTATTGTATTAAGAAACCCCCTATTTTCTTGCTCCAGTAGTATAGTCCGAGACACCCCCTTCATTCTTGCCACAATGGTACAGTCCCTAAGCCACACATGGTATGCAGCCATTTTACAGTTTAAACTCCACGTGGCTGAAGGAGGCAGAAGTTGTGAGGTTTGGAGCAATACAGTTTTTGACCGTGTTCGTTTATACGTGTTTGCTTTGTAATTCCGTTTGTGAAGTGTTATAGTAAACAGTTTAAAAGACAAAGCTACGTTTGGGAACGTTTTATTTCGACACGCGTCTACTCGTTGTTAACAGCCCCACAGCTCAGTGGCTGCCTGTTTGGAAACTAAGAAGCGCCACTACAACTACAAATGTGTCAATCTGTCTGAGGCCATCGGTGTCTTTCGACAAATTCTTTAAACACAATTCAATATTCTTGGTCCTCAATAGAAAGGCATTTCATATACCCAAGCTGGCTCCTGTGCTGGCAGCTCCCTAGGGAGCTCCTTTGCCATCCTTGGCCATCCGTTGCTATCCTTTGCTCTTTTTCCCCCCAGTCTCCTCTCTTCTGCTGTTTAAGTTCCCCTGGCTCTAATAGTGGGTGCATTTTATCCCTAACTGCAAGTTCAAGCTGCAAGGTTAAAGTTACCTGAGCCCACTGCCCATCCCCCGACCATGCCTGTTCTTTGTTCTCAGTGAGCACTGGCTCTTCACTTAAGCTTAGCTCCCAAACTCCCAGACCTCTCTGCCGTCAAGACTATGCTTCTCCACTAGACTAATGATCTAGTGACTAGTGGATCGCAAGTGGAGTTCAGGGCCAGGGATCGCGAGAATATCAGTGTGAATTTGATCCTATGAGAGACAACATCATTCATGTCCGAGACCGGGACCCAGGAGCGAGGACGAGCCCAGCAGCGAGGTCAAGGCCCAGGAGTGGCGCAGCATGGACCAGCAGCGGGGTCGGGGCCCAGGGAAGGTGCGGCGCAGGCCAACAGCGAGGGCGGGAGGACCACAATGCAGCCTACGAAACCCAGGCAGAGAGGACCTGCAGGAAGGAGGGAGGAGGACAGTAGGAGTATGTTTGTGTGTGTGTGCTAGGCTGTTGTAGCAGAGCCCGGTCTCCAATCATCTTGGATCCCCTTGCCATTAGACCAAGACCTTGCTCTGTCAAGCCCGTGTGGTAGCTGGTGTGCAACGGCCACCCCACGTTAAAAGAATTCACGCACAGGCATCTTCCACCCTGTAAAATGAAGTTCGGGACCTGGAAAGTCAGGACACTCATGGACAACCCCAACAGTGACAGGCCGTACTGCTATCATTGCCTGGGGGCTCAGACGTTTCAACATTGACATCGCCGCCCTAAGTGAGACCCGGCGGGCAGGGGAAGGCCAGCTCAAGGAGCAAGGCGGTGGCTACACCTTCTTCTGGAAAGGCAAACCTGAAGAACGCCGCCTCCATGGGGTAGGCTTCGCCATAAAAAATGAACTAGTTGGGCGTCTCAGAGACACTCCTAGTGGTATAAACGAGCGCCTCATGACTCTACGGCTCACCCTAGCCTGGAACCAGTGCGCTACGGTCATCAGTGCGTACGCCCCAACACTGGAAGCCACAGACGAGACCAAAGAGGAATTCTACTCCAGCCTCGAACAATCCCTGTCCCGAGTCCCAACGGGCGACAAGCTGATCCTCCTTGGAGACTTTAACGCCAGAGTTGGAAAGGACACTGACCTCTGGGGAGGTGTGATCGGCAGAGAGGGAGTAGGGAAAGCCAACTCCAACGATACCCTCCTCCTGTCGAAATGCTTAGAACATGGCCTTGTCATAACCAACACCTTGTTCCGTCAGAGAGACAAGTACAAGGCTTCATGGCAGCACCCTCGCTCCAAGCACTGGCACCTGCTGGACTACGTCATCGTCCGAGCGAGGGACCGCAAGGACGTCCGCATCACCCGCGCCATGACAGGAGCTGATGACTGCTGGACAGACCACCGCCTAATGCACTCTGTCATCTCCATCAATGTAGCCCCAACATGGCTGCGGCAACAAGGCCGCAGGAAAATTAACGCTGGAGCACTCAAAGACCCCGCTAAGAAAGCCCTATTCAGCCTGCGCCTCACAAACAACCAGACGACTCCCAGTGATTCAGAGACAGAGGGCAGGATTTTCCTTGGGCCGTGGAGGCGGGATTGGAGGAGTGTGGGGGGTTAAAATCTCGAAATCGGTGGGCACGAACCCATCCCGCCCCCAACCCGCCTCCATACCAGTTTCAAAGGAGGCGGATACCCGACCTGTGCTGGGAGCCACCTCCCCGAGGCGGGAAGGGGATTAGTGCCAATTAACTGCCTGTTAACAGGAAGTTAACAGGCAGTTTTTAGCCTAATCCCTATTTTTATTCCTAAAGTGTGGGATTCCCGATGGTTCCAAACCACGGCAAGTTAGCGAGGCAGGCCGTCGGGATGAAGGGCTTGGAGGGTTCGAGTTGTCCGGTGTTCAGGTGAGTGATGGTTGCATGAGTGCAGAGGTAAGTGTGTTTGGTGTGTGTAAAGTGTTTAAAGAAGTTTAATTACCTTTACTTACCTTTACAGCCTTCCTTCCTTCAGGTCTCGGGAGTCCCTCATCTCACCGGCACAGAAAGCAGAATGGCCGCGAGCTGTCAAAAATTGCAGTATTCAGCTTTCTGTTCCGGAGAGATCTCTAAATCAGCCTGAGAGGAAGGAATTAACTTGGAGTACAGATTGTCAGTGTTTAACAGCTTCAAAGAGCTGTCAAACGCTGATATTTCATCTGTCAAAAGCTCTTGACAGATGAAATGTCAATCTGTGACATCACCTGTTGCTGGGTGGCCCTTAATTGGCCTGCTGAGCCTGTTGGGCGGGCTCAACAAGGTCAAACAAATGAAAATCGAGTGGGTTGGCCACAACTCGATGGAGGCGGGACTACAACCCCGAAAGTTGTAGCCCCACCTCCAGTATCAAAATCCAGCCCAGAGTGTCCACAGCGCCCGGTCTGCACTCAAGGCCTCCATAATCAGCACCTGTGAAGAGACGCTCGGTCACTCAACCAGGAAACACCAAGACTGGTTCAACGAGAACGACTAGGAGATCCAGGAGCTAATAAGCCGCAAGCGCAAGGCATTCCTGATCTGGAAACAGCAACAGAACTCGAGAGCAAGAAAGCAGCTCTACAGAAGCCTGAAGGCCAAGGTCCAACAAAAAACTCGCGACCTAAAGAACAGATGGTGGTTGGAGAAAGCGCAGGAGATCCAGCAGCTAGCCGACAACCACGACGTGCATGGATTCTTTAGCGCAGTCAAGACCATCTATGGCCCAAGCACCCAAGGCCCTACCCCACTGCGGGCCAAGAATGGAGAGGTACTCATCAAGGACAGAGAGGCAGTCAGTGCCCGCTGAAAGGAGCACTTCGAAGATCTCCTTAACCGCGACTCTGTCTTCGACGCAAATGTCCTCAACTCCATCCTGCAGCATGCTACACGCTACCACCTCAGCACATCCCCAGCCCAGCATGAAGTTGAAAAGGCCATCCAACAACTGAAGAACAACAAGACCTCAGGAGCAGATGGAATCCCCGCCGAGGCACTAAAGCATGGCGGAGAAGCACTACTGGCGCGAATTCATGAACTCATTTCTCTTATCTGGAAGGAGGAGAGCATGCCAGGGAATCTCAGAGATGCCATAATTGTGACCATCTTCAAGAAAGATGACAAGTCCGATTGTAGTAATTTCAGAGGAGTTTCCCTGCTGTCTGCCACAGGGAAAGTCATTGCAAGAATCCTCCTCAATCGCATTCTCCCAGTGGCCGAAGAGCTCCTCCCAGAGTCGCAATGTGGATTCCGCCCACTAAGGGGCACAATGGACATGATCTTCACCGCACGTCAATTACAAGAGAAATGCAGGGAACAGCACCAACCACTGTACATGGCCTTCTTTGATCTCAGAAAGGCCTTTGACACTGTTAACCGTGAGGGATTATGGAGTGTCCTCCTCAAATTCGGCTGCCCTCAAAAGTTTGTCACCATCCTCCGCCTGCTTCATGACAACATGCAAACCGTGATCCTGACCAACAGTTCCACCACAGACCCAAGTCACGTACGAACCGGGGTCAAGCAAGGCTGTGTCATCGCACCAACGCTCGTCTCGATTTTCCTTGCTGCAATGTTCCATCTCACCCTCAGTAAGCTCCCTGCTGGAGTGGAGCTAATTTACAGAACAAACAGGAAATTGTTCAACCTCCGTCGCCTCTCGCCTCCAGTCCAGATCCAAGGTCGTCCCATCCTCTGTCGTCGAATTGCAGTATGCAGACGACGCTTGTGTCTGCACTCACTCGGAGGTCGAACTCCAAACCATCGTCAACACCTTCACCGAAGCGTACGAGAGCATGGGCCTTACACTAAACATCCGTAAGACAAAGGTCCTCTACCAACCTGCCCCCGCCACACAGTACTGCCCCCCGATTATCAAAATCCACGACAAGGTCTTGGAGAACGTGGACAACTTTCCATACCTCGGGAGCCTACGGTCAACAAGGGCAGACGTCGATGACAAAGTCCAACACCGTCTTCAGTGTGCCAGTGTAGCTTTCGGTCGCCTGAGGAAGAGTGTGTTTGAAGACCAGGACCTCAAACCTAACACTAAGCTCATGGTCTACAGAGTAGTAGTGATACCTGCCCTGCTGTATGCCTCAGAGACATGGACCATGTACAGCAGGCACCTCAAAGCGCTGGAGTGGTACCACCAACGCTGCCTCCGCAAGATCCTGTAAATCCATTGGTAGAATAGGCGCACCAATGTCAGTGTTCTTGCTTAGGCCAACATCCCCAGCATCGAAGCTTTGACCACGCTCGATCAGCTCCGATGGATGGGTCACATTGTCCGCATGCCCGATACAAGACTCCCAAAACTAACGCTCCACTCGGAGCTCCGGCACAGCGAGAGCCCCAGGTGGGCAGAGGAAATGCTTCAAGGACACCCTCAATGCCTCCTTGAAAAAGTGTAACATCCCCACCGACACCTGGGAATCCCTGGCCCAAGACCGCACAATGTGGAGGAGAAGCATCCGGGAAGGCGCCGAACACCTTGGGGTAGAAGGCGGGACTTCCCCTTTTGGGTTTTTGACCCGCCTACTTCAACGTCCAGCCAATCCGCGCGATTTTCCCTTGATTGACCTTGTTAAGCCCGCCCAGCGGGCTCAGCAGGCCAATTAAGGGCCACCCGGCAACAGGTGACGTTACAGACTGAAATGTCATCTTTCAAGAGTTCGTGACAGATGAAATATCAGTGTTTCACAGCTGTTTGAGGCGGTCAAACACTGACAGTCTGAGTTCTACCATGAGTCATTCTGCACAGACTCAGTTAGAACTCTTACCGGCACTCAAAGCTGAAGGCTGTCACTTTTCACAGATCGCAGCCATTCAGCTTTCAGTTCCAGCTGAGTGATGGGCTCCCGACGGCTACAGGAAGAAAGGCTGTGAAGGTAAGTAAAAGTTCTTTACACACTTTAAACACACCAAACACACTTACCTTTACACTCATGCACCCATCACTCACCTGAGCGCCAACATCGCGACCCCTCCAACTCCTTCAACCCGACGGCCCGCCTGCTCTAACCTGGCGTGGTTTGGAGTCGTCGGGAAACCCACATAAAACCCCTCAAAATAGGGATTAGGCTAAAAACTGCCTGTTAATTACCCGTTAACAGGCAGTTAATTGGCACTAATCCCTTCCCGCCTGGTTTCGGCGGGTCCCAGTGCGGGGCGGGTACCCGCCACCCCTGAAACTTACGTGGGGCGGGGTTTTGGGCGGGATGGTGTCGGGACCCCCAAATTCGTGATTTCCCCCCCCCTCCCACATGCCTGAAACCCCGCCTGACGGCTCCACGAAAATCTAGCCCCTTGAGTCTCTTCACCGGGAGCAAGCGGAAGCCAAGCGCAGGCAGCGCAAGGAGTGTACGTCAACCCAAGCACCCCACCCACCCGCCCCTTCAACCACAGTCTGTCCCACCTGTGACAGACTGTAGGTCCCGCATTGGACTCATCAGTCACCTGAGAACTCATTTTTAATGTGGAAGCAAGTCATCCTCAGTTCCGAGGGACTGCCCGAGAAGATTTCATGGAACAATTCAAAACATTTCCTCGCACTTGAGGCTCTACAGAAAAAAAAGTGTGAATTTAAACCAACTAAAGCTTTGTATGCAACCTGTCAAGTCTCACTTATTCTCAACAACAGTCACTGTTTAGGAGAAAAATTGCTACCTCTGAGTGTCTTGATATAAAAAAAACCCCAGTGCTGTTTACTGCGATGGGTTTGGAATCCAGGAACCACATCATTTTTAAGTACTGTTTTATGCATGCATATCAGACATTGCTGAAATATTTTGCTGTTTCTGCTCCACTCCCCCTAAAATAGAATACTAATGAGTCTAGATTTCACTCACTGCCTGCCATTTGCACACATTACTTAGAATCATAGAATCAAAGATAGTTACAGAATGGAAGAGGCCTTTGTCCCATCTATGCTGGTGTCTTTCTCCATGAGTTTCCAAGTCTAATCCCACTCTCTTGCATGGCCCCATCGCCTTTAATATTCCTCTTTTTCAAGCAAATATTTCATTCCCACTTAAGAATTCTATGGGCCCTGCTTTTACAATGGCCTGTGGCAGAGAATTCCACATTCTAATCACCCTCTGGATGAAGACCTTTTTGCTAACCTGCCTTTTAATTCTTTTTGCGATTGCCTTAAATATGTTTCTCTTTATGGCAGCCATTTTTTAAATACCTTCTCTCCCCTAAATCATTGCTTTTTCTTTGTACAAGTACAGTATATTTTTACATGCATATATGTCATAGTCACTGTGCACTTTGTCACACAGTACTTACAAAGGGATACATTGGTACTTTGAAGTTCTTGTACATTGTCCACACTGGGAACAATGCATCATTTGATTAGTATAATTTGGCTGGTCTAGGAGGCATCAAGGGTCTTATAAATTTGGTGATTGCCATGTAGGGTTTGGGCATCGTCTTTTGTGCAGCAATAGGATTAGTTTTGACTTCATTCAGATTTTCTTGGGGAATAGGCTGGCTCTGGGTGGCATGTGGGCTTCCATGATTGTGCTTTCACACTGCCTGGCATTTTCCAGGTTCCAGAGGGAGCAATAAACCAGACTCTTTGACTGGCATACGTCCCACAAATGTTTCACCCAGGTCTGTTGAGAGAAAAACTTTTGTCAGTGTGGAGGAGATGGATCATCTTGTAGCTCGTGGAGGTGGACCTTCTGGATAGCTGCCAGAAAGGCTAAAGGAGGGGGGCAGGACCAGAATGTACACAGCAATGTGCTCCCATGGCTGCAGTACTTCTGCATTTATCTCCCACAGAGGGATGAAATTTATGGACCAGAGTCAGGTGTCAATGTATTATCTTGAGCTGCCCCCCCACCAATTTTGCTGTGGGTGGTAGTTTGTAAGGGTTTGCTTCCATACTTTGCTCCATTCCTCCTATAGTAATCTGGGATGTTATGATTAAGGTTATCCACCAGGTGGTGCTGTAGCCAGTGCTGACACTAGTTTTAGGAGGGAAGCTCATTCGAGTGTGGAATGCAAAGGATACAGGCCTGTATGTTGTTACCCAGTTGTTTAATAAAGTACCTGGACTAATTCTAAGATATCGCCTCTTCGAGTTCCTTGTTTCACTACATGGATTTATCACATTTGGCGACGAGGTAAAAAGGACCCTGAATAAAGAAGAGAAGTCTGCCGGGACTGTAAAAAAAACCAAACTTACGAGCTAAAGTTAGCTGCAAATTGGACGAGAGCATGGCTGCCACGGTAGGAACGGTCTCTGCTTTTGATATTCAAGCACAAACTTGGGAGGAATACTGTGAAGTGTTGGGTTATTTCTTCGAAGCAAATGAAATAAATGATGCTGGAAAAAGGAAAGCCATTCTGCTTAGTTCAGTGGGAAGCCAAACCTACAGTTTGATGAGGAATCTGCTCAGTCCTGAATAGCCTGGAGACAAATCATTTGTTGAATTAGTGGCCTTGCTAAAAGAACATTTCAACCCTAAGCCTAGTGAGATTGTACAGCGGTTCGAGTTTAATTCAAGGAACAGAAAAGAGGAAGAGAGTGTAATGGACTATGTGGCGGTGTTGCGTAAATTAGCACAAGATTGCAATTATGGGAACAACCTGAAGGAAATGCTGAGAGATAGGCTGGTTTGCGGAATTATGGACGACCGAATGCAGCGTAGATTATTATCCGAAACTGGGCTTACTTATGAAAAAGCATTGGAACTTGCTCAAGCCATAGAGACAGCGAACCGAGATGTAAAAGAAATACAGGGTTCAGACAGGGCTAATGCTAAGCAAGTTGCAGGTCAGGTTGTTGTGCACAAGTTAAACATGAATCAGAAACCACAACGTCAGCATGGGAAGGCATGTTATAGATGCAAGGGCGATCACTTGGCGAGTGAATGCCGGTTTCTGGAGGAAAAGTGCCACAAGTGTGGGAAACAAGGACACATAAAACGAGCATGCAGGGCAAAATCACCTGTGGAGGAATCCAAACCAAAAGGGGGAGGAAAGCAAAACCAAGGAAGAGAAGTGAAAAAACATGGAGCACACCACATCAGCAGGGAAGCTGAGGAAGAAGAGGACATGTTCATAATGTATAGCATGTTAGAGAACATTCCAAAAGTGGCTCCTATCACATTGCAACTGACAGTAAATGACTCTAAGGTGAACTTTGAAGTGGATACAGGGTGCGGTGTAACCATAATGAACAAGGCAGAGTACTCAAAATTGTGTAACACTGCAAAAGTTCCAGAGTTAAAGTCTTGCTCTCTGCATCTTAAAACATATACAGGTGAACGAATAGCGACATTAGGTGCAGCTAATGTAACTGTGCAGCACAGGGACACAGTGGAACAGCTACCTGTAGTTATAGTATCGGGTACCGGACCAAACCTGTTAGGTCGGGGCTGGATAAAAGAACTTAAATTAGACTGGGGAGCAGTAAATCAAATAGATGAGGGCAAACAGTTGACTTTGCAAGAAGTGTTGAGTGAACATGAGAATGTGTTCAAGGAGGAACTTGGCACATTTAATGGCCCCCCAGCTAAGATTTATGTAGACAAGGAGGCACCGCCAAGGTTTTTTAAACAACGACCTGTGCCTTATGCCATGAAGTCAAAGGTAGAGGGTGAGCTTGACCGTCTATTGAGAGAGAACATACTGGAGCCAGTGAAATGTTCAAAATGTGCAGCTCCCACAGTACCTGTTTTAAAACCGGACAATTCGGTAAGACTCTGTGGAGATTATAAATTGACAGTCAATCGGGTGTCCAAACTAGAGCAGTATCCTATTCCCAAAACAGAGGATCTCTTTGCAAACCTGGCTGGAGGAAAGAAATTCACAAAGTTGGATCTGAGTCATGCCTACTTGCAGATTACACTGGATGACAAATCAAAGAAGTATGTTACCATAAATACACACAAGGGCTTGTTTACATATAACCACTTACCGTTTGGTGTCTCATCTAGTCCAGCTATCTTCCAGAGGACAATCGAAGGTGTACTGCAAGGGATTCCACATGTTTCCATCTATCTGGATGACATTCTGGTGACGGGAAGAAGCGACCAGGAGCATCTGAGCACACTGAGCGGTACTACAGAGGTTGGAGAGGGCAGGGTTACGGCTCAAGAGGAGTAAGTGCACTTTCCTGGGGAATGAGGCAGTGTTCCTGGGACACAGAGTGGACGCCACCGGGCTCCATCCACTCAAGGAGAAGGTACAAGCACTGCAGGACGCCCCTGCTCCTACCAATGTGACTGAGTTAAAAGCTTACCTGGGACTGTTGAACTATTATAACAGGTTTTTACCAAACTTGTCAACAGTGTTAGCACCGCTTCACAAACTACTGCGCAAGGAGACACAGTGGCAGTGGGGAGAGGAGCAGAGGGTTTCATTTGAACAGTCCAAGAAATTGATGGTGTCGTCGGATGTGCTGGTTCACAACAATGCAGAGAAAGACATCATTCTCTCTTGTGACACTTCACCTTACGGGGTGGGGGCAGTTCTTTCACACCGCATGGAAGATGGAACTGAAAGACCTATAAGGTTTATGTCCCGAACTCTAACACCAGCGGAAAAAAACTATTCCCAGTTAGACAAAGAGGGGTTAGCAGTAATGTTTGGGTTACAGAGGTTCCACAAGTACATATATGGCAGGGAGTTCACCATATGCACCGATCATAAACCTCTTCTCTCTCTTTTCAATGAAATGAAAGCAGTTCCACAGATGGTGTCACCCTGGATCCAGAGGTGGGCAGTGACGTTGAGGGCATATGAGTATGTCATCGTCTACAAGGCAGGCAAGTACCATGGGAATGCAGATGCCTTGAGCTGTCTTCCACTGCCAGGCACACCTATCCGTGCAGCTCCAGAGGACAGAGTTTTGATGTTGGACACTTGTGACTGCAGAGCAAGTAAGAACATGGACAGTTAAAGATCCAGTACTGTCTAGAGTTCGAGAATATGTGGTGAGGGGATGGCCACAACATCCGGAAGGGACTGACTGACTTCACACCCTACAGTGTCAGGAAAACAGAGCTGAGTGTGCAGGATGGTTGCGTGTTGTGGGGAGCACGAGTAATTATTCCACAGCCAGCACGACAGTCTATCCTAGGGCAGCTGCATCAGTGTCATCCTGGGGTCTCGCATATGAAAGCCTTGGCTAGGAGTTACTTGTGGTGGCCAAAGCTAGATGAGGAGATAGAAAATCTAGTCAAGACATGCAGCACTTGTCAGGTACACAGGAAGGCACCAGCAGTGGCTCCCCTCCACCCCTGGGAGTGGCCGGATAAACCATGGAGAAGATTGCACTTAGATTATGCGGGTCCATTCATGGGGAAGATGTTCCTCATAATCATTGATGCACATTCCAAATGGATGGATGTTTATCCTGTAAATTCTGCTTCCTCCACTACTACTATAGACTGCCTGCGTCGGAGCTTCAGTAATCAAGGGCTACTGGAGATCGTGGTAAGTGACAATGCCACTTGTTTTGTGAGTACAGAGACAAAAGAGTTCATGAGAAAAAATGGCATAGTGCAGGTGACCTCGGCTCCATATCATCCGTCCCAAATGGACTTGCGGAGAGAGCCGTACAAACATTTAAAGAGATGATGAAAAAAAGTGCAGAAGAGAGTTTAGCAGCCAAAGTGTCACGGGTTCTGTTCAGCTACAAAATAACACCTCAATCCACCACAGGACTCTCTCCTGCTGAGATGTTATTAGGTCGTAGACTACGCTCCACTCTTGACCTTGTCCACCCAGACCTAAAAAGGAAAATGGAAAACAGACAAACCAAACAAAAAGAGAACCATGACAAAAGAACAAAGGGCCGAAGTTTTGGAGAGGGAGATGTGGTCCTTACCCGGAATTTCAGTTATGGACCAAAGTGGATTCCTGGCGTCATAGACTCAATGACAGGTCCAATATCATACAAGGTCATGTTGGGAGATGGTAGGGTAGTATGCAGACATGTAGATCAGATACTTACCAGACAAGGGGAAATTGAAATGAAGGTTCCAGATGCAATGGCTGAGGACAGGTTTGCCCCCAGTTATCCAAGTGCATCTGTGATGCCACCACCATGGACAGAGACAATTCCACAGGAACCTATTCGTCAAGAGGAAACCATCGTTGCAGAGTCAGATACTCTGAGCACTGCTCAGGAGCAGCTGGTGGCTTTACCACAAACAAGCAGGGACTTTACTGTTAGACGTTCACCAAGGACTCGCAAGCCACCAGAGAAATTGATACTGACCTGTCAGATTCGTCAAGTATGGAACATAGTGAATGGAGACTTCTTATGTGACCCTTAGGAATGGTTGTTTGTTAAGAAATTCATACTGAAATCTTAAGGGGGGAGGAATATAGTAATCTGGGATGTTATGATTAAGGTTATCCACCAGGTGGTGCTGTAGCCAGTGCTGCCACTAGTTTTAGGAGGGAAGCTCATTCGAGTGTGGAATGCAAAGGATGCAGGCCTGTATGTTGTTACCCAGTTGTTTAATAAACTACCTGGACTAATTCTAAGATATCACCTCTTCGAGTTCCTTGTTTCACTACATGCATTTATCACAGCTCCCCTGTTATCTGGCGGCCGAGGTCTCACTTTCACCTCCCTTTTAGCCTTTCTGTAATATATTTTGACCTGGAAACAAACAAGATACAGAGGGTGTAGTGATGTTTTCAGGGAGTTGTGGGGAGTGGTGGTAGAGTTCTGTGGGGAGTGGGGGCAGGGGGAGGGGGGGGAAAGAGTTGGTTCACTTGGGTTTAATTGTGCAGCGCATACCTGTGGACTTACTCAATTTGAAGTTGGTGGAATAGGTCCTGTCAGCTGTTAGAAAAGCATATTCTGGCCTTGCTTGAGAAGTTGGCCTAGTCTGGTGACACCTTTGGCATGTGAAGTTTGGAACCCAGTTGTGGTAAATGCTTCTGAAAGTTCCCCAATTTGCCAGATTGGAGAGGTGGCCGACAGGCCCTGAAGGGTTTGCAAGGACATCTTTCAGCTGGTTAGCCTCACCAAGATCATTGTGTGTTTTTGAGCTCCCGCCAGTCTTTGCTGGGACAGCTTGTGTGGGGAGACTGTCTGGAAAGGCCTCAGTCTCCATGTTCCCACAAGGATTGGAGGTGGGGCAGACCAGATTCCAGGCCATTACTCCCCAGAGTAGGGCTGCCTGAGACTGGGAAGGCTGAGCCTTCTTTCATGCTGGGAGAGCTCTAAGCATCTGAGACATGCTTGTGGCTTCCTGCCTGCCCACAGAAACCTGGGGAGTGGGCCCATAACTATTGCTATGTATGTGCTCCTTCCACTTGCGGTATCTCAAGATTACTTTTCTGCTTGTACCACAAGACGGCACAAAATTCAAGAGATCAGTTACCAACTCAAGAAAGCTTCATAAATATACAGGTCCTCGACTCCTTTGAAGGTGGGCACCCTGTACGTTCTTCAATATCAGAGCATGGACAGAGTGGGGAAAGGTGAAGCAGCAGCCCTACAACCTAATCACATTCTGCTATAAAGTCCTTTACCCCCTTCTCACTCCAACAGAGACATACTCGCAACCAAACATCACACACACTACCCCAAAATGCAAACTCCTGTCCTGGCAGTACCCAATGCTTCAAGAGGAGGTTGAAACAAAGCTACTCGTAGGTCAGACCAGGGCTCCTTTCACAATGAGATTCAGGTTTTGTTTTGTCCAGGCACAGGACTGAAGGATATACAATGTTCGAAGGATTGAGCAAGCACAGTCAATGTGCTTCTTTTAATCAAAATCAGGATGAGAACTAAGCACACGCCCTTGGAAACTGAGAATCCAGCAGTAAACTTCAAGTCGATGAGGAGTCTTGAAAATAAAATGGTCCTGGTTCTCAAGCTAGCAGAAATGATGTGCCTAATGTTTAGGAGCTGAAAGTTTAGACATGTAAACATCCAGAAATCCAAAATGGAAAACACCAAGCAGCAACACAGATAATTAACATATACACAGACACTTAAAAAAAATGTTCACACAGGATTTTGTAACTACAGTAGCTTCTTCATGTAAGCAAAAGGAAAACTAATAAACATCCTGGTTTAATAGCATGTACTTTACCTGTCATCCAACAGCCCATTAACATGTCACACCCGAGTACTCATTCCCACAGGTCATTTTGTTTAAAATGACAAGGATAATGCATATGTCGACGAGCTGACAGACATGACTGTCCTTCAAAGATGAAAATGAGAGCTAAGCACCTGTTCTTATCCGAGAAACATGCTTACGTCTATCATCTAAATGAAGCAGAATGCCATTCCTCAGGAGAGCTCTTTCTTCATTTCCTGACTTCAAGAATATCAAACAAGCACCATTTGTCTTCGTTTCAAGGCCCATATGCCTGAATAATTAAGAGAAACTTTTGAAATGCTGATTAAAGTCCCAAGGAAGCACTCCCGACCCATGTAGCCACTTTTCATTTTGGATTTCACTCTGGTACACAGTCAGAGCACTGGGATATTCCTCAGGTTCATGATGTCACAAAAATATAGTGCGATGCAACAAAAATAAAATGATGCTGGACCCTTTCAGAGCCAGTGATTGTCATGCTCTACCCTAAAACTGAGATCATTCCACCCTTTAAAAACCTCAATCCAACTGGGTTTATCATTTATCATGACAAAACATTGTTAGTGTCTGTGTGGAGAGGGACGGAATGCTTAGATGTTAAACAGCACTTTCAATTTCGTACCATCTTGATGATTAGGTGTCTGCTACATGTAGCTGGAGCCGTGGTAAAGAGAGTTTTTGTTCTGTTCTGCTGTGTGTGGTGGATGATGTGTTTTGATTCCAGGCAGTCTCACAGCGGCTGTGTATGAACAGGATTCCCTAGCGGCCTTGCGGAGGAGACTACAGAATTCCTCAATAGTCTTGTGGTGGGTGGATTCCTTTGTACTTTGGGAGCCTGGTGGTAAGTATACATTCTTTTCCATAGGCACGCGTGTTCTCAGTCTGCGCAGCGAGAAGTCCTTGCCGGATCTCTGACCGTCACCAAGGGCAGAGGGAAGATGCATCCTTTGTCTGACAGTCTGGTGGGGAGGATGGAGATGTACTCATTGTCTGACGGCATAGTGAGTCAGCAGAAGGGGAGTTATGGCTTTCTAAAATGGTTTACTTGCTTTCTAGGGCTTGCTTTAGGGTTTTTGTTAGTTTGATGATGTTCCGTGAAACAGAGTGAAATGAGCAGGTATGGTCAGGGAATTTCTCCCCCTCTACTCCAATGTTCTCCCTTTAACCCACCAGTGATACAATGAGACTATTCTACTGATAGCAGCAACCCTCCAGTGTTTCACTCAAGTGGTCATTCTTTATGTACAAGGCTGAACAGTGGCTGATGATGAACCACTAGACAGCTGAGACCATCAGAATCGAGTGTGAAACCTGTGCTCACCCAGCATCTATATGCCCATCCTTCTAATAGGGAATTACTGGATAGTGGCCAGGAGCAGAAACCCTAGACAATGTCTCTCTCCACATCCCAATTGTAGGCCTCCACCACTACCCTGGGTGAGATTCACCCAAACAAGGCAAAGAATCTAGGACTCTGCAGTTTGTATGGCAATACTAATGTTTTCAACAGCAAAGTCTAAGTATGTCAGTATTTCACAAGAGTTGCCAAAAATGAAAGTGGAATTTTGATGAATATTTTACACCTGGCTCAGGAATTATATTTGACAGGAACAAGTGGGAATTTTCTCTGGTACATCGCATGTCTGTATTAGACTTATATGTGGAGATGAGAATAATGATTTGGTCAGATATGTGCTTAGTGCCAAACTGGCTGTATTTTCATATGAAGTCCACATTTGACATTCCCATTACTTTCTGAAGATAAAGAAGTAATCATTTGGGTTTTGCAAAGTACTTGATGTCATATGCGTTTGCAGATTACTGCCTGAAGTGACAGCTGAATAAACAATCTGCTTAACACAAGCCCGAGCCCCCAACCACCCCAACAACCAACACAAAATGTGTAACTGATTATTAATTCTAATTATTCATCTTTATTTATGGTGCACAGCTGTCGGGACTCCTTAAGTTACAAAAAAATATGCCTTGAAGTACAGAATGTTCCCATCATAAAGACTGCCAGTGTGTCCCCTGTGGTAGATCCACGTAATATATGGTCCTGTTGACAATCTAAAATTCCGCATTTGACTGCGTTTATGGGCCTTGGAGTCCCTTTACACTTTAAATATGAAACAGCACTTCGATAATGGACCATTAAATCAGCATCCCTCAGATGCAGCAGCACAGCCAATTCATGTGATTGTCAAGTTTAATTTAGAAATCTTTGTGCAACAGTGAAGTCCCATCCCATTAAATCCCACTGCAAAATGTTGAAAACACACATGGCATTAAATCTTGGCAAGTTATTAAAAAACCTTTTTATTGAGGCTGACATATCAGGATTTTACCAAAATGTGTTTTTGTTGGACATTTTTGAGGTAAAATGGTTGCACCTTGGTTTCATTTATCACCTTCCTTCTTGCACCCCAAACAACCTGGACTGAGTGAAATGGGGAGCATCAAGGACTTACAGGAAAGGTTCAAAGCAAGGAGATCCTTTGGCTCACTTGATCTCAGCCTTCCAGAATATCAACCATAGCATCTTTCCATTACAGCATCGAACTGTTACTTAAATAAGTCAAGTGCCCTAGCCTCAAATACTGCCAGACTGACTGTAGGGTAAGTTTGCACTACAGCAGATGCTACACCTTCTATGCATAAATGTCTGCAATGTATTACATAGAATCTACAGCACAGAAAAAAGGCCATTCGTCCCAACTAGTCTATGCCAGTGCTTATACTCCACACGAGCCTCATCCCACCATGCCCCCATATCTCTCTATTTCCTTCTCCCTCACGTGTGCATCAAGCTTCACCTTGTACGTGTCAATCTGCTTCAATCACTCCATGTGGCAGCAAGTTCCACATTCTCACCACTCTTTTTTCTTGAACGGGATAGTTAATATTTACTAAGAAATTTAAAGGATTATATAGTAATCAAAGAGGTACTAGACTGCTCAGTCTTTCTTTCAGTAACTCTTTCAGCAGTTTCGCAAGTAATCTGCCTAGCGTGGTGCTAAGACACGTATATCAAGGAGGTCCCAGGGTTGATCCATGATCCATGGCAAGTCAGTTCAACTCTGCTGAGACAATGGTGGAAAATGGGAAAAAAAATAAGCTGGGTTTCTCAGTCCAAATCATTACACAGTGTGTGTTTGTGTGAACACCCACACATGTTACATCAGGTGAGAACAGGACCAAGTAGGCTATTCAACTGCTGAAGGTCCCAGCGGTGGAATAACCTGCCAACAATTACTTTTCAGGTGACAAGTGACCATTTGAGTGAGATGTTGGAGGATGCTGATGCCTTTAGAGCCACACCCCACTTTGAGGGGAGTGGTAGAAGAGACAGAAAGAAAATTGGAGGGGAAAGAAATCAGTTGATTTGCTGTGTACCTACAAAACTAGCAAAGTGTCTCACTAGATGGGTTACCAGGCAGCAATGCTCCCATTTTAAACCATACTCACCCCTTTAAACCATACTCATGTTGACAGTATTTTCTCTGGCATCCTGGGGTCAATCTGCTGTTTTATTTGAGGACCTCAGTAAAACAAATGTAATGTGAACCAGCACTAGGTGAATGCTTTTGGCTTTAATTTATCACTGTATTTATGCCTTAAGAAGCCTCTCCTACATTGGATTAATTTCTTTTTTCTGCACTTGATACATAAAAAAAATACACAGGCCTCTTTTGAAATGAATTCAAATCTCAGATTCCTCCTTTCTGTTTGCCTGTAAGCAACGCCAGCTTCGTCCTCGGAAAGCCGCTACCAGCTAGACTCTTTGTTTATCTGTCATTGGGCATTGTTTGCCCAGGGCTGGGATGGACAGCAACAGGTAGAAATCATCACGTACAGCGAACTTCAAGTGTCGCTGTGAGGAGTCAGCCACAGGAGGAGGCACGACACCCCTTTCAGATGGGCAGTTTTGTACTTCTCATGGAACCGCAGCCCACCACCACAAAGCAGTTTTCTTCTGCTGAAGAACGACGTCAGAATTATGTGGCTTGTTTTAAAGGATTTTATTCCCCCGCCTTCAGTTTATTGAAAATTTGTTTCCTCTTCATTCTCTTCAGTTCTTTTTCGCTGTCACCAAGAACTCATCTACCAGCCCAGCCGAGAACTACTGAAACCCACCCAGTAAGTGGCAGTGGTGAGTGGCCCTATCACTCCTTTAAACACAGTATAAAAGTACTTCTAGTCCAGCTCACGGGCCGCTGTGGGTCCTATTGACACTCTTCAACGTGATAACAAAAAGCTTTTTGTGGCATTCACAACATTTATGCAGGAATATATCACAGCCATCTGCAAACAACAACATACTCTAGCAGATGTGGAAAAGCTTTGTGAGTTGTAATCTCAGTGCCTCCTTGTTTCCTCTCTGTTCTGCTTCTATGAGTACGTGACTTCAAACCTTCCCCATATCATCCTGTGATAAATCTAAGAACAACCATCTGGTGTGAACACCATCAGATCACAATACCTATCAGCATGATGCCACCCAGCAGTCACTGCTGTGGCCTCCACCACTGCTGCAGTACTGTTGCACAAAGAATCAAAATTTTACTCTTTAATGTTAGAAAAGAGAACAGAGAAGGTGCAGGGGGATCTACTAGAGGTTTTCAAAATTCTGAAATGTTCTGAGTGTAAACGGTGAAAGATTGTTTCTACTGTTTGGTGAATCAGTAACAAGGGGAAATAGATTTGGGATAGTCACTAGGAGGAAGAAATGTTTTCACACACAAAGGTATTAAGAGCATGGAATGCTTTACTGCAAGTGGTTATTAAGGCAGAGACCATATCAACATTTAAGAAGGAATTAGATCATTCTGGATTGCTAGCTCACACTAAATTGAGAAAACTGCTGTACTCAGTACCTTTCTGCTGTCTTAAACTCAGGCCGACATGTCATTTCAATGAGATGTTAATGATGCAAATGTTCCAAATAAGTGCCATTTGTGGCAGTTTGGAATAGCGCACTAGTGTTAATCTAAATTTAAAACAATAAGCACAGACTGCTCTAAAAATGCCACTGGATCTCCAGGGAATTGCATTTGTAAATGCCTTTGAAAAGAAAAGAAAATATGTGGGGATAGGCCAGGGAAATGGGGTTAAAGTAGATAGCTCCATTTGAAGAGCTAGCAGCAGTACAGAAACAATGGACTGAATGGACTCCTTCTGTGCTGTCATTGCTATGGTGCTATGAAAGACTGAGAATTCCTATTCTTCACTGAGTATCTAAATTACTGAACATAATAAAAGAGTGTCAAGACAAACAGGCAGATTAGTCGAGTTCTTTTGAAGACCAATTAAAAAATGAAAGATGTTGCTTAATTTTCTTGGTAATTTTCCTAACCGTTCCATTACCACCACAACATCACCGCTCCATTACCACTACCGTCGCTCCATTACCACCCACATCACCACTTCATTCCCACCACTTCGTCACCAGCTCTCCACTACCATCACACCAGCCATCTAAGTCATACAACTCCACAATAGGGAGGGGGGAGGAAACTGCTTTTCATTTAAGGCATCCTTCCTTATGCCAATTTCATTATCTCAACCGTAGCACTGCTACAAGAATAAAGAAATTAGCAAATTGAAAAGAAACTGCTGCAAAGGCATTTACAAATGCAATTCCCTGGAGATCCAGTGGCATTTTTAGAGCAGTCTGTGCTTATTGTTTTAAATTTAGATTAACACTAGTGCGCTATTCCAAACTGCCACAAATGGCACTTATTTGGAACATTTGCATCATTAACATCTCATTGAAATGACATGTCGGCCTGAGTTTAAGACAGCAGAAAGGTACTGAGTACAGCAGTTTTCTCAATTTAGTGTGTGCTAGCAATCCAGAGAAAAACGTGATACAAAAGAGTAATTTAACTGTTCACATTACTGCAGTGAACCCTGTCGAGAGGGCACATTGCTGGCATGGACTTCAGGTGATCTATACAGGTGGTCTCCAATACATTTTCAAATCAGATTCATTAATTCATGGCCTGGAATGTTGTTACATGCTTAGTCACCACAGAGAGGCTATAAAGTTGGAGTTTGTTGAAAGCTGCTGTGCATCTTATGTCCTGTTAATGGAAAACGTCAAACTTGAACAGCTCACGTTACTGGTGCAATTTGCTCAGCATAGGTACATTAAGCCCAGTTTGGACAAATTTCAAGGCAGTCTGAACCGGTTTCAATCAGATTATCGCAGTTCTCTGGTTGCCTTCGGAAAGCGGCTGCAATGAAAAGCTGGCCGCTTTCTCAACATGGGTTCGCACCCCGCAGTGCCATGGAGGCAGTGTGTATACCAAGTAAAAGGCAGCTTTATACACCCCCGCAGAAAATCAGCTCCATAAACACTGCCTTTTACTTCAGGCAGATGCTGCAGGGCAGTCTGGGCGTGATTTGAAAAAAAAAATCAAAACACCAAAGGCGTTGATTTTGGAGACCACCGACCGGTTGCTTAGGGTGACGGAGAGCTGGCAGATGCCAGTTATATTGAATGAGTGAGTGAGTGAGTGAGTGAGTGAGTGAGTGAGTGTGTGTGAGTGGAGTCTGGAAAATACATACAAACACAATAAAGAAGGCGTAAACCGGGCAGTGAATAACCTAAATAATATTTTTGATCATTTGGCATCAATGTCAAACTTGAAAGTTCGCAAGAACAAACCCAAAACAAAAAACTACGAAAAATGGTTTGACTCCGATTGCCAGAACATGAGGAAAAAAACTCAGAAAAATATCAAACCAAAAACATGGACAACCAGAAAACGAGGAATTACGCCTTACTTATTGTCAGGCACTAACACAATACAAAAACACACTCAGAACCAAGAAAGAGCAGTATATTAAGAATACACTCATCTCCATTGAGGAATCCATTGATTCCAATTGTTTCTGGGACAACTGGAATACATTACACAAAAAACAACACAACGAATTGGCCATTCAAAATGGAGACACATGGGAAAACCATTTTGAAAAATTATACCAGAAAAACACACTAAGCCCAGAGCAATACCAAATATGCGAAAAACTGGCAAAGCTAGAATTTGCCATAAAAGATAACCAAAACCCGATAGACCCCATAATATCTGAAAAAGAGCTAATTGAAAAACTCAAGGACCTGCGACCAGGAAAAGCTTGCGGTGCAGACGGCATCCTAAGCGAGATGATTAAACACACGGACGATAAAATGAAATTGGCTGTACTGAAACTCTTCAACTTGGTTCTGAGTGTCGGTTACTTCCCTGACATCTGGAACAAAGGACTCATAACGCCCATATACAAAAGTGGGGACAAAGTTGACCCAAATAACTATCGAGGCATCTGTGTAAACAGTAACCTGGGGAAGGTTTTCTGTAGTATCATAAAAAAAGACATAAACTTCCTTGAGGAGCACAATGTCTTGAGTAAAAGCCAAATTGGATTCCTACCAAACTATAGAACATCAGATCATATCTTCACCCTACAGACCCTAATTGACAAACATGTTCATCAAAACAAAAGCAAAATTTTTGCCTGCTTTATAGATTTCCAGAAGGCTTTCGATTCCATCTGGCACGACGGTCTATTCTTGAAACTTATTGAAAGTGGTGTAGGGGGAAAAACATATGATGCAATTAAATCAATGTATACAAACAATAAATGTGCAGTTAAAATTGGAGACAAACAAACAAAATACTTCCCACAGGGGTGTGGTGTGACGCAGGGCTCGCCCATCTCACTGACACTCTTTAATATTTACATAAATGAGTTGGCAAAACTACATGAACAATCTACAGCACCCAGCCTCACCCTATCTGAATCCAAGGTTAAATTCCTCCTCTATGCAGATGACCTGGTTCTGCTGTCACCAACTAAGGAGGGTCTACAGCAGAACCTGGATCTGCTGGAGTCATTCTGTCAGACCTGGGCCCTGACAATAAACCCCCAAAAAACCAAAGTCCTTGTGTTCCAACAAAGATCCAGACATCAGGGACCCAGAATAAATTTCACACTAGGAACAACTAAAATTGAACAAACCACTAACTACACATACTTAGGCTTAAAAATCAGCTCTACGGGAAATTTTCATCTGGCTGTGAATGAACTGAAAGAGAAAGCTAGAAGGGCTTTCTATGCCATTAAAAGATCAATCCAAATAGAAATCCCAATTAGCATTTGGCTCAAAATTTTTAAATCAGTAATTGAACCAATTGCACTCTATGGCAGTGAGGTGTGGGGACCGCTAACACAACAAGAATTTGCAAAATGGGACAAACACCCAATTGAGATCCTACATGCAGAATTCTGTAAAAGTATCCTCCAGACTCAAAGGAAAACCATAAACAATGCATGCAGGGCAGAACTAGGCCAATATCTATTAATAATTACTATCCAAAAAAGAGCCACCAAATTTTGGAAACACCTAAAAATGAGCAACCCCCACTGCTATCATTACGAAGCCTTGAAATGCCAAGAGAGGACCATAAAGAAGAATACCCTCAGTCAACTAGTCCTGGGACTCAGTGAAGCAACCACTAACACTACTAACAATAACCAGCCCCAGGACAGTGACATCGTAGCACAGAGAATTCGACCCAACACAATTGTCACTAAGCAAAAGGAAAAATACCTGTCATATTGGGCAGAAACAACAAAAACCCAAAACAAACTCAATTGCTACTTGGCCCTAAACAGACAATACAACATGGCTGAATACCTGACCATGGTAAAGGATAGCAAACTGAGAAAAACCTTGACAAGGTACAGACTTAGTGAACATAGCCTGGCGATCGAAAAAGGCAGACACAGACAGACCCGGCTGCCAAGAGAGGACAGGATATGCTCTCACTGCAGTCAGGGAGTGGTGGAGACAGAGATGCACTTCCTCGCAGCTTGTGGAAAATATCAGGGCATCAGGGAGAATTTCTACCAAAAATTCACACAAATATGCCCTGAATTCAGAAATTTGAATGACGACCAAAATCTCCCATACCTACTAGGGGAACAGAGAAACTGTGTAACCTTAGCGGCACACTATGTTACAGCTTGCCATAAACAGAGGGACAACCAGTAAACCTAAGAAAAGAGTATATACAAATTATACGAATGTATATTTATACACTCAGGGATATATCTGTTTATAAACTGTATGAATAGATCTGCGTTTATGTGTTCAACCATAAATGTTTTTCGATGCTTTGGCAACATAAGATGTACCTTATCATGCCAATAAAGCGATTTGAATTGAATTGCACGCACAAGTACCAGTGTTTGCTGACAACACAAATGTTAAAAACCTGTCGTAAGTTTGAAGATGCGACCCCTCGGTGGTACAACTGTGCCAACAGAACAGAGTATGCATTCAACATTATATTTTAAGAACATAAGAAATAGGAGCAGGAGTAGGCCATTCGGCCCTTCGAGCCTGCTCCGCCATTCAATGAGATCATGGCTGATCTTCTGCCTCAACTCCATTCACCGGCCCTATCGCCATATCCCTTGATGCCCTTACTAGTCAGAAATCTATCGACTTCTGTTTTGAATATACCCAATGACTGAGCCTCCACAGCCCTCTGGGGTAGAGAATTCCAAAGATTCATCACCCTCTGTGTGAAGAAATTTCTTCTCATCTCAGTCCTGAATGGCCTACCCTTTATCCTGAGGCTGTGGCCCCTGGTTCTAGGCTCCCCAGCCAAGGGAAACATTCTCCCAGCATCCATCCTATCAAGCCCTGTAATAATTTTGTATGCTTCAATGAGATCCCCTCTCATTCTTCTGAATTTAAGAGAATACAGGCCTAGTTTACTCAAGCTCTTCTCATACGACAGTCCCGCCATCCCAGGAATCAATCTCGTGAACCTTCGTTGCACTCCCTCTATGGCAAATATATCCTTCCTTAGGTAAGGAGACCAAAATTGTACACAGTACTCCAGGTGTGGTCTCACCAAGGCCCTATATAATTGGAGTAAGACTTCTTTACTCCTGTACTCAAATTCTCTTGTAATGAAGGCCAGCATACCATTTGCCTTCCTAATAGCTTGCTGCACCTGCACATTCACTTTCAGTAACTCATGTACAAAGACACCCAGGTCCCTTTGAGCATCTGCATTCCCCAATCTTTCACCATTTAGGAAATACTCTGCCTTTCTGTTTTTTCAACCAAAAGTGGCTAACTTCACATTTATCCACATTATAATCCATCTGCCATGTTCTCGCCCACTCACTGAGCCTGTCGAGATCCCCTTGAAGCCTCTTCACATCTTCTTCGCAACTGACACTGCCACCTAGCTTTGTGTCATCAACAAATTTGGAAATGTTACATTTAGTCCCCTCATTCAAATCATTGATATAGATTGTGAATAGCTGGGGCCCAAACACCGATCCTTGCGGTACCTCACTAGTCACAGGCTGCCATCCTGAAAAAGACCCGTTTATCCCTACTCTTTGTTTTCTATCTGTTAACCAATTCTCAACTCTAAACTATACTATGCTACTGTATTTCAAGGTTAATAATAATCTTTACAGACAATAAAGAAAGGTGCAGGAACCTTCAGCACTGAAAACTAGAAGTTGATCAACTGCTTCAAAAAAGCCAGCACAGCCCCCCACCCCAAAAATGTTGACAGCTGAAAACAGTCCTGAAGTAGATACACTGAAAGTGCAGCGTGGCACAGGCTTGTCATAACTGCTCCTGAGCCCTGTACAATATGCCTTCATTTGTATAGCACGAGACAGCACCAAAAACATTCCCTCAATTTTTGTTGAGATATTGTGGGCTATTAGATACGTATTGATGCCCGATGTTTGTTATGCTGCTTTATAATTTTAGTGACACAGAGACACTCTCCTTCCCTCTTCCCCCAGTTCATGGAAACACTCTTTTTCCCCTTCAGTTCATGTTGGCACTCTCCTCCCTCTGCCCCCCTCAATTCGTGCTGCAAGACTTCTCTCCCCAGGTTCACACTGAGATTCTGCTCGCTTCCACTCCCACTCCCAGTTCACAGGGTTTTTTTTTCCTGATTCTCCCATCTTGGCTCCTACCTGGTGCTGCTGCTGTGTTCCAAGGACTGACCTCTGCTGCACAATGTGGGCAGGAATAGTGCTGATAATAGATTGGGTGTTCCCACCCACAGAATGCGCAAGCATGGGTAAAGCAGCAGCGATATGTGGAGCGAGTTGGGGTAAGGGAGCGTCGAGGACCAGGACCAATCATGGCAGCTCATGGGTAATCCCAGTGTGGGTGATTTGAATCTCCACTGATGTTCATTTGCTAATGTAGACAAGTGAACATCAAGTTTGAAATGCTGATGTTCTGCTTAATGTTTGGTGTATGTAGTTGTACACCTGATTATCAGCATTTTTCTCAACATATACAACAAAATTCACATAGAAGTTGAATATTCGCTTCCTACTCAACTGTAAAACAGAACCATTTACATTTTTGTTCCTACCTTCTCTTCTTCACTGCCCCAAATACCAACTGAACTCTTCAAGAAAAAACTGATCAAAGGACAGCAAAAAAGTGTCTTGTACGTGCAAAGAAGAACGTGCTCAACCAGTTTCCGCCATTATTTATCTCTTCGGTCTCTCCACCGCGATTCCCATTGTAAAATACCGGCATCACATTCTCCTGGTTCCCCCAGTGACTCCATGCCCCACGCCACCCCCTCTCAAAAAGCCAACATGGCAGCGAGGCTGATTTCTAGTTTCAGCAATGAAGCCCACTGGCCAGAACAAAGACAGTCAGCCAGAGAGAGAGAGAGAGAGAGAGAGAGCGAGACACACACAAGACATTAAACAACGTAGGCATTATTTGATATGGCTGCGTGTGCAGAACAGAGCACACTGGGACATTTAGGTGGTGTCTCAAGGCAGCGGAGGAAGTTAGATCCTGTGCTGAATGCTGTCAGCAAGCGCTGACTAGTGGACACTGACTGTCCACATGTAACATGGGTGGTTGGCATATCTCTAGCCATAGTCTGACTGGATTTAGTTTCTCATTTGTTAGAATATAAAACCAGATAAGCACAGCTGATCCTAGGTAAATGACGCAAGAGCATCTTTGACCAAACAAGGATCGATTTTATAAATGCACACTCCTGGTGTCGGTGGGCCTTGCAAGATTTTCCATCCATTAGAATTAATTTGACGGAGAGTTGCCAACTCTGGTTGGACGTGCTCCTGGAAGTTTCATCACATGACCTCCAACCGCCCCACCCACTAAAACAGTCTCTTCTCCCATCTGCAATATTTTTACAACTGAAGCAAAGTGAGCAAAGAAAATTAAAAAAACATACAATTGTTTTGAATGCCTCTCTAATTTTTCTCCTGGGTTTCTCACAGTGGTGTCCCAGGAGATTAATCTTCAACGCCTGGAGACTCCAGGAAAATCCTGGAGGGTTGGCAACCCCAGCCCGACAGTCCGCACTGAACCCTCATGCCCACATTTCCGAGTGAACGAAGCTGTGTCGCAAGCACAAATTCATAAAAATCTACTCTCTACAATATCAACAATTGTGCCAGCAAATTAATCTCTTGCATTTCACAGATAACTTGTTACTACTGCTACATTCTCTATTTTACTGCTCGGTCCCTGCTAAATTTGACAGATTCCTGGCTGCCCTGTGCATGCCACACACTACTTTCCATTCCTGCTGCATTCCATCGATTCTCAGCTGACAGTTTTCCATAGATTACTCACTATTCCTGCTGGATTCTGCTTCGTCTTTGCCAGCCTGCCCTCTAAGAACAGGTGCCTGGCAACCCACGATGTATTCTACTCATTCCCACCGACTGCACGCTGTATCCTGCACCCTGCAAGCAAGCCATGGTGCTTCCCACGGATTCCTGGCCAGTCTGCATGGTGTCCCGCACATTCCCGGTCAGTCCATGCTGTATCCTGCACATTCCCGGTGAGTCCATGCTGTATCCTGCACATTCCCGGTGAGTCCATGCTGTATCCTGCACATTCCCGGTGAGTCCATGCTGTATCCTGCACATTCCTGGTCAGTCCATGCTGTATCCTGCACATTCCCGGTCAGTCTAAGCTGTATCCCGCGCATTCCCGGTCAGCCCATGCTGTATCCCGCACATTCCCGGTCAGTCCATGCTGTTATCTGCACATTCCCGGTCAGTCCATGCTGTATCCTGCACATTCCCGGTCAGTCCATGCTGTATCCTGCACATTCCTAGCTGGTCCACGCTGCATCCCACCGATTCCTGGTCGGTCACGCTGCATCCCACAGATTTTTCCACAGTGGATCCTGCATTCTGTAGATTCCTTGCCAACCTATACAGCATCCCACATTCCTTTCACTAGCCTGGGGGGATGGAGATGCTCGGTAGCACCTCTACTGCCAGGCCAGCAAAGATTACCAGACTGATTCCTGGGATGGCAGGACTGTCGTATGAGGAGGGATTGGGTTGACTGGGCCTGTATTCACTAGAGTTTAGAAGAATGAGATGGGATCTCATTGAAACATATAAAATTCTGACAAGGATAGACAGACTGGATGCAGGGAGGATGTTTCCCCTGGCTGGGGGGTCTAGAACGAGGGGTCACAGTCTCAGGATACCAGGTAGGACATTTAGGACTGAGATGAGGAGAAATCTCTTCACTCAGAGGGTGGTGAACCTGTGGAATTCTCTACCACAGAAGGCTGTGGAGGCCAAGTCACTGAATATATTTAAGAAGGAGATAGATAGATTTCTAGACACAAAAGGCATCAAGGGGTATGGGGAGAGAGCGGGAATATGGTATTGAGATAGAGGATCAGCCATGATCATATTGAATGGCGGAGCAGGCTCGAAGGGCCGAATGGTCTACTCCTGCTCCTATTTTTCTATGTTTCTATCAACAAACATAGCACAAATCAAGAATTAAGCCCAGGAACGTCTGGTCTGTATAGTTTGGTTTCACACCTTTATTAATTGAGCCATTGGGGAGGTGGTCAAATGTTAATTTTAATCACATGCTACTGCATAACAGTTCCTCGACATGGAATAACATAATGCATGATTCATCCTCAGAAAGGGGGGACGATTCTACGATGATGGAAGGCTTAAAATTCATGCCGCAGTGCTCTAGGCAATTAGCTTTGTCAGATCAAAAGGGAATACACAATGAATGGTAAGACCCTAGGAAAGACAGAGGATCAGAGGGACCTTGGTGTGCATGTACATAGATCCCTGAAGGCAGCAGAACAGGTGGATAAGGAGGTGAAAAAGGCATATGGGATACTTGCCTTCATTAGCCGAGGCATAGAATATAAGAGCAGGGAGGTTATGATGGAGCTGTACAAAACGCTGGTAAGGCCACAGCTGGAGTACTGTGTGCAGTTCTGGTCACCACACTATAGGAAGGATGTGATTGCTTTGGAGAGGGTGCAGAGGAGATTTACCAGGATGTTACCTGGGCTGGAGCGCTTCAGCTATGAAGAAAGACTGGACAGGGTGGGGTTGTTTTCCTTGAAGAGAAGGCTGAGGGGGGACCTGATTGAGGTATACAAAATTATGAGGGGCATAGATAGGGTGGATAGAAAGGAACTTTTCCCCTTAGTAGAGGGGTCAATAACAAGGGGGCATAGATTCAAGGTAAGGGGCAGGAGGTTTAGAGGGGATTTGAGGAAAAACTTTTTCACCCAGAGGGTGGTTGGAATCTGGAACTCACTGCCTGAAAGGGTGGTAGAGGCAGGAGCCCTCACAACATTCAAGAAGCATTTGGATGAGCACTTGAAATGCCATAGCATACAAGGCTACGGACCAAATGCTGGAAAATGCAATTAGATTAGACAGGGCTTGATGGCCGGCGCGGACACGATGGGCCGAAGGGCCTCTTTCTGTGCTGTATAATGCTATGACTCTATGACACCCTGACCTTGCAGTTAAAGGACTCATTAATTCCCTGGTTATACTGAACTTTGGGAACTACCTTTATCATGTTGTTCAGGCTTCAAATAATCAAGTATCAAACGGAAAACGAGTAACAACTATGGTTGAAAAGAACTTAACATTCAGGCATCATTCGGGCAGCTCAAACTCTGCTTCGAACCGCCATTTTGCGAACCAACCTTCTCCAGTCTGCTTCTGACCAGTTGGGCTTAATTGTAACAATCAGGGAACATCTGCAAGTTCTCATACTCAAACCCATAGATCATAGGAACCAGAACAACTCTTGAAATTAGAGCCCGTCTCCGAACTGGGCAAGACTGGAAAAGTTAAGGCCAATTCAGGTGGAGCTCAGTTAAGAGTAGGTCCACCATGAAGTCACTTAATTATGGAAAAAAAAAAGGACCTGCATCCAATATTTCAATATGGTTTCATCCAAAATAAATGATTAATGGCATTTAGACAGAAAACAATGTATGTTTATTTTATCAAATGTAGCGATAGGCCAGGAAAAGCCAAGTGGTTTTAATGTAAAAAATGCACAGCATGGTAGCAGTACAGAATGCAGTCGTCTAATTGGACATTCTCATTAAGCAAACTCACGCTGGCCATCAGTGCTTTCACCACAGAAACAAATGAAGCAGACAAGATGGGGGTAATCTCAATGTATCTAGGCCTACAGCCATACACAGTAGAAATGACATCAATTCAGCGCCTAATCCCTAAACTCATTTAGATAGCTGTACAAAACGCAATTATTACTATTAAATGAACAGAATTTCACAATCCCCAAACATTCCCAATTCAAATTAATTGCGAGCAATGTGATAAGTATAAGCAATTTTCACCTTGCTTGGTTTCAAATGATAATTATGATTATTTTTGCACGCACCATCCCAGGCTACAATTCCCCACCTCATTGATTTATTTACTTCCAAACGTGATTTTTTTTCATTTCTAGAATACTTCATTCGCAGTGGCGTAGGTACGATAAGCCGAGCCCGATGGAAGATCATCAAGAGCAAATCATGTGTTAGGTGAGGATGTGATCCAGAAATGCTGCTGCATTCCCATCAAAGATCAGCAGACAATGAATACGCCACAAACTATTTCTTTATTGAAGCTGCCAGACAACAGCCAATCAATTCTGAAAGATATGTTTCCTCTCACTGAGTTTGCAGAATAAACCGAGATCGTGTAGAGGTTTTGTGGCTGTACTTCCTTTAAATCAAATTATAGAAACTTTTTTCTCAAAACTTAATAAAAAAAACCACTTCCTGTTTCCATATATAACCATCGTCCTTATGCATGGACTTGTGTATGTAATCTTCCAAACAAACTATCGACATAAGTGTTAACACGGGTTGCCCAACTCTGAACGAATGTAATCTTACCTTCCCATCTGGGTCACTTTCACTGTCACACTGAAACAAAAGTGGAAAAAATAGATATTAGAAGAAATCGGTGAAAAGTTGGAACATATATTCAACGAGAATTAATAAACATTGTTGTGTTTTTCTTTCTTTCCAGCTCCAACTAGATCAGTGCAACTTGACAGAAGAAGACACAAGCTCTAGTTAGCTGCAGATATAGCAATATTAATGAACACTAATCAGAACAGTGATTAAAAATAACACATTCCCAAAGTGTCAACCAAGCACATCATAGAGCTGCCACAAGCTAATGAATTTCAGCAATATTATTGGGCAAGCTGCACCAGACCTTCATCAGTCGTTTCCTTGTCCACTGGGTGATTTTAGGTGTGAAGTTGCTGAACGTTAAGCGCTTTATGAAAGAAAAAGCACTTATTAAAACCAAAGATGTAGATTCAAGCACATAACATTATGTAATTGATAGATTAAAGAAAAATAATTACGGGCTCAGCAGAGATATTTTCAGTGAGGTTATGAAAAGAGTCCCAAAGCTGTAAATGCCACACACCTGCTGTATTTGGGCTTTTTTTTTTTTTTAAACTGAGTAAATTATCTGGATTTACAGAAATCTATTGCCAGCCCCCCACCCCCCAACATTGGCAATAATTTCTCCAGCCTCTGCGACTAAACTGAGAAACTCCCTCACTATCTGAGTCACTCGGGGCAGACTCATGTCACAGCTCTGAATACAACGGCTCTTGGCGATATTTAGGAAAGCGAAGGGGCGGAAGGAGGAAAGAGGGGGGGAAAAAGCTCTCTCCCACTTCCAGTCACAGGTAGACTGGAGAGAGATTAGCCACAACTTTTTATTTTGCGGCTGGTTCTTCCTCCGCGTTATTAAAACTATTTGTCCACGGAAAATGAAAGGAAGATTTCCATAACCCCCAATAAATCAGTTTGGTCCATTGCCATCAGGCAAACAGTGGGAACACATTAATATTAGGTGTGAAGGGTAAACATAATTGGTTGCAATCAGAAATAATTACCACCATACTGAAAATGTTGCAATCTTAGAATTAATTACTTTTATTATTCAAAATTTTGGTACAGGAACTCCAACTCATTTGAAAATAATAGCTCAAGATGGTGCTATGTAAAGATTCCACTATTGATAATTCTCACTGACTGAAATTATATGAAGTAAAGCAAAAAATGCAAAAAATACAGCCAAAGAATTTTGCTTTAAAGAAATATCACAACCTCGGTTTAAAAAAATATGGAAACAAAAAATGCCAACGATCGATTCTTCCTTGGCTTTGAATCTGTACTGCTGAAGCAGATTAACTACGGCTACTTTACTGCAAACGTGGCCATGGCATTGCAAAATCTGCTTGATGCATTTGCTTATTTCTTCTGACAGAAATGAATAGTTAGTAAAAGTTAGCTGTGCATACAGAGAGAGAATTTAGATTCAGCTCTGCTTGTGCGCTGTTGCCTAGGCTTGGAATGATTAGCTGCTGTAATAAATTAACATTTTCAAGTAAACATTACAAATGTAAATTATTGGAGCAAATGAAGGATCATTCCCCACAAGCAGCAAGGTCTGCGTATAAGAGCAGTGGCACATTTATGAGGCAAGTCCAATTGACTTTTTAATTAAGTTGTTTATTGAGTTAATGGAGATATACACAGCACAAGATACATTATAGATTGTTGTTCATAACAGAGGCTGCATACATAAAGACACCACATAGTAATGTAATCAAGAGTCATATTATTCCCACAGGAAAGACAATATATTATGACATACTGATGTACCATGTGTCAATAACCCATGGTGTTCACACCATCCATTACCCTTCCATCTACTCATTTGAAAAATGCGAGGAGTGTTTAATGGAGCATACAATGGTCCTCCCATTCCAATAAAGAAAATCAAAGAGCAAACCTGATTTGATAGGTAAGCAAACACATAAATCATCAATCTCCCTAACATCCCTTGTATCAGTAGACAATTATTTTGTGACATAATGGTTTTTCACAGGCGAGTAATTTGCAGTATCTAACCATGCTTGGATAAACCTTATTTTTACAAGAGTGGCCCAGTATGGAAGACATCATTGTGGGATATTTAATAGTGGTCAGTAATGTAGACCCAAACTGCAATTGGCAGGAGAACCCATATTAATGAGGGTACAGCTAGAATCTTCCAGTTTTTTGAAGGCTATATATTGAGAACATCCAACTACAAATAGAACATAAAATGAAGAAATTTGGGCTGTATAATTGTCAGTAGGATCAGCGACGCTGCTTAATTATGTTGTACGGATTTCACTCAGTGCACCAAAACCAATGATTTTTTAATTTCCGTTTTGTTCCAATGTTTTTTTGAATACATCAACATTAAATGATTAGCTGAGTGCAGCCAGCATCATTTCTGGGGCCACTGTTATTTTCGATGTCTAACAATGATTTAGAGGAAGGGATGGTAACGTCGCTCTCCAGGTTTACCAATGGTATTAAATTGGAAGGGGCTGTAAATAGTAGGAAACAGGTGGACCAGTTGCAGAGGGATCTCGATACTTGGGAAATTGGGAGATATAATGTAAAGAAATTCAAAGGGGAGGGGAATCAAACAATGGGAGAACAAAATAAGCTGCAGCACAGGAGAGAGATTTGTGGGTTTTAGTGGAAAACACTCTTAAATTGTCACCACACGTGCAGCAGTGATAAAAAAGGGAAACATAATTCTTCGGGTGCAAAATAAAGGCCGCAAGTCCCAGGATGTCTGATGATGCATCATGCATTACCTTGATCTCATGGAGCTTCTTTGACTGCCTTAGAATGTCAAGAGGAATTGGCCTCAGGTTTCTTTTCTCTTCTGTCGCCTCTACAAGGAGTTAGCTTTACTAGTAATTGGGGAAGATGGTACATTAAGTTGCACCATCTAACAGCTAGGGTGAGCATGCGATGGGCCCGATACTCTTTGTTTATCCTCCCTTTCACTTGAAAGTAATACCGATTGTGTCAACAGGGGTTTAAAGGCTTTGTCACAATAAAACTTTCAACAAAAACATTAATATGTTAATATTTCTCAAATTAATGGACTCATAATTACAGTCTAAAGTGGTTACTTAAGTGTTAATTGAACACTAAAGTGCATTATGAAGTATTGTAAGAAACAATAGGACTGTCAAAGTTTACTGCTGGCCCCACCTCAGGCCAAGTAGTTCAGTATATGGTCCATTCATAAAATGGGCTGAAATAGAGAAAGTGTTTCTTTATGAACGCAGGCTTGCAGCCGACCTGACCCTCCCGCGTCCCTCCCAATTTGTGTTATTTGTACAGCACCACTAGGGATGCATTCAAGTCTTTTAAATGTTCTGATGTCCTGTATGACTACGTTCATTCACATATAATTTAGTTTGAGAAATTAGAGCAGAATATCAATGACTGTTTGGAATAATAAAACACTTGGTGGCAATTAAAGTCAGTCAATCATATTTAATAAACAATGAGGCTACAGGCCAAAACATACAGCAGAAGAATGCTTTTATACTTAGTACAGGATCTCGTCTGATTATTTTTAATTCCCTATTTGTTAAACTATTTTTTTTCTTGTCAATTTTCTCTGCTTTCCTCCCCTCCTCTCTGTTCATGAAGGTGCTGGCTCCTTGGGCCGGTAGATCCCGATGGACATGTCAACCAAGTGGTCAATCCTCCAGTCCGAGTCTTGACAGTGAGTGTTGCCAGGCTGTTTGACTGTGGGGGGCACATGGCGGGCGAGTTTCAATTCTGCCCTCACCTGACGTCCACACACATGCACTTTCAGCAGGAATGGCTTGCTGAGTAGTGATCAGGAGTGGGGAACTTGGATGATTTCCCCCTCCCTAACCTAGAGGCACGAAGGGCAATTAGAACGTGTCTTCTATGGACAGGTAACTTAGCACAGACCAGAAGATTAGCCTAGAATTTGTTAAATGTACAATCCTAACATTTTTTTTTAAAGCATGATTAAAAAGCAGCCATTATATTTTTAATTTTATATGACGATTGATAGATAATTTGGCTATTGACAGTAAAGCTGTCCAATGTGAGATATGCTGCTGACAGTTAACCCAATCAATTACCGGGCAGAAAATTTTATAAAGTGCCAAATGATTCGATTTCTTGACATTTATTGGCTTGTCATTCATGGTTATGTTTTTCATAGGTATATATAGTGTAAATCTGTAATTCATCCTCTTGCCAATACTGAACAGAAGCTTCAGCCCGCCAGACTTACTTCATGTCGTTAAGCCCGAGTTTTTAATGATTGGTTCAAACCCTGCAACAGCTTCATTTCCAGAACTAAGCACCCAGCCAATAAGCAAGTGCTGTTAGTGGCCATTATGTAAGCAGGCTGTAAACCAGACATATGCTTTCCTTGCAGCCAACAGAAGATTGACAGGCTGCGAGCTGGCCACCATCATCACACTCGGCTCCTGACAAAGCCTCTGCTGCTTTGGAGACGTTGACGGCTCAGAGGTACCAGCTCAATTTCTGGCACAGAAGTTCTCTGCTGACCTGCGGCCAGCTCACCAGGAGCATGCCATCGAATTTACAATTCTGTCCCCTCAAGAGCTCGATACGCCATTGCTTGGCAGAGATAGATGATCTCCAGCAGCTCATAAATTATGTAAAGGCAATAAAATGAATTGTGCAAAACACTTCAAACAGTTGCAAGTCTGGGGCCCGAGTGCATTTTATAGACAGGAGCTGTACTTAAGGAAGTAATGCCTTTTTAACTGACTCATATAGTCTTAACTGATACAATATTCACCTCTTATCTATCTTAGCTTTGGCATACAGATCAATATGTCCTGTATGTACATTTGTTTGCAGTAGGTATCTTCTCATTGCAAATATTAATTGCCCTAATCTATCAAACATATTTATTTTCAGAATGGCCTAAGTTTTATGAATGAGCTTCATGGAGCAAGTTACTTTTGCAGGGATACCATTAACCAATCATTACCCTGTCAGAGGTTTGGATCAGTAATCTGTCAGCATGCACTGCCAGCATGTCACTCTTCGGTAAGCACAAACAACTACAAATTAAATACCCACTAGTTTTCAAAGTGCAGTCATATCCTAAGAGATTTGTGAGCATGCTCAAAGTCTGCCTGTATTCTTGGAAATGTTGATGCACTTTTAAAAACCCTCCCAGAATATATGGAAGAGTCAATCTCCAATCCAAGACGTTCCAAAATTCGCTAAGTACTGAACTACCTGCATGATCCTACTATCTCAGCAGTATACTGTGAATTAAAGAGAATTAAAACGTAATGTAAAAATCTGCCCCCCCCCCCAAACTGCCCACACGTAGAGCTTTCCTTTCCTCCCTTCCTAGTTCTGTAAAGCTCAGTGCTAATGGAGTGAGAACAACTCAGCATCTAAGTCTTGCCCTTTAATGAAAAGAGATTCCTACGTACAGCAGCGTGAATGTATTTCTCACCAACTTTTTGTCAAAGGTGGCGATCTACTTGCTTCTCTGTCTCTCTGCTGGTGGGCTGTGGTTGGAGGCCAAGGAGCAGGAAGGGAAGGGAAGGGGAGGGGAGGTCAGCAGCAATGGCTGAGGGCCGTATCACTTCAACTTTTTGCATTTGTGGGTTCGGCCTATTCAAAGTGGATGCATAAGCATTTTCCGTTCCTCCTCCTTTTTCTGCTCCAAATTTTCCCCAGGGATGGAGGTGACAAGGCAGAGGGACTTAGGGAAGGAGTTCCAGAGGCAAAGCACTTTTGATACTTGTGCTTCCTTATTATCATTTCAAACAATCACGCTTATCTAATTGTATTATATGCAGCTAGAAGGACATGCAGAAAGTGCCAGATACTGTGCAGGAAGTCACAAATTATGAATTGTAAAATGTTATTGTAGCTGAATGACAGTTTCACAAAACTTGTGCTCAATTTAATTTCTGTTAAAAAAGTGCAGAATGATATGCGTCTTTTATACAATTTACTTTGTCAGTAGTCACTGCCTACACAGACACAACAAACGGCAACATGTCTTCCCAAATGGCTTTTTACTGAATAGCGCCGATTGAAGTGTTTCATTCATGCAATTTCATGGAAAGTGCATTTTTATTCTTCAAAGCAAACTGTATTTTTCAAACAGGGAAATCTCTTCAATGGTGTTGTGATCCATTAAAAATGGGCCGTTCTCTTTCCTTTGTGCCAAATTGCTTTGATTGCCTCCACGCAAGCACACAGAAATGACTTCCCCTGACTTGTGAAGCAGATGGAGTATGTTAATGCAACCCGGCATACTGCTCGATGCAAAAGTGCCATACCTCATTACGTTAAGATAAAAGGAGATCATTGAAGACGGGAAGCAGAATTGACTTTTTGCAGTCTTGACTTGATGATGATTTAATCAACTGTACTCTTTCAGTTCTTATACACGCAGCTGTCGTTCCTCAGGTGCCCCTAAATGAGGCTCTCACAAAGTAAGGGGAAGGACAGAAATTGCAGTCACACCTTCTCTACGAGGTGATATGCAAATCGAAGAGAGAAAACCGCAGCTCGCATTCACCCTGAAATTTGAAGGATTACAACTGATGGGCAAGGCCAGGAAGCCTGAATCCATTTCGACTGAGCCAATTGGGCTCATTTGGAAAAGGCAAGCTCAATAAAGCAGCTCTGTTTGATGATAAAATTTGTTCAGTGAGGGGAAAATCGTATTGCAATGAAGAAGAGAGAGATGTTTATACGAGGGCAAGGTCATCTTTGGAGAGTGTGATCCTTCTTCCTCGAGTTTGGAATAAGTACCACCAGTTAGATGGGACGCACCATATTAAAACAGCAGTAGCATCGCTAACATGCAGCCTGCGCAATGACTCTCAAATTGTGGGTGGAGCTTAAATGTCAAAGCTAAATATGCTTCCTCCAATAGATGAAGAGTTCCCCTCAGCAGTTTTTCTCAAAGTGGGATGACCCATGTCATGAATCTTACCATTCATGTAGAAATGACTCATGAGATAACACTGGGTGGCCAGCTGGTGGCGCCGTCCAAGGAAAGTATAAATACTCGGGCGGGGCCCAGCTTGCTCAGGATGTTTCTGTAACCAGGAACTAGTGATGTAACTAGAACTCATGGTTGTGAAACAGTTGATTAAAGCCTTGTTTTATACTCAAACCAAGTGCTCAGTAGTTTTCTTACGTCAACCCTCATTAGGTCAGTTTAAAGCTGATTGAAGTCAACTAATTGAGTGGCACACAGCGTCAGCCAGAATGACGACTCAAACAAGCAACCCTCAAACTTTGACATTGCCCAGATCAATGCTCCCACACAGCTGCGTCAAATTGCCATTTAATGTCCTAAATCATAAAATTATCAATGGAACACTGCGTCAGCATATCACTGAATTCCATGAGCAATTGTTTAGATTCATATATTGAAATGCCATGTGGAAAAAAGTCTACATTCATTTTATATTCATGGAGCTCTCAACAATAATAATTAAAAGAGCAATGCTTATTAAAATGAGATATTTAAAAAAATGCTAGTACAGTACAATACTTAAATAGTTAACTAGCAAGCCTAGTATTTCACAGTAAGAAATCATGTTTAACGCATCATAGTATATTTTAGAATATTGGCCTGGATTTTTGCGGTAGAAATAACGGTGAGGCTATCAGCGCTTACCGCTATTAAGCTGCAAATCGGACATAACTTCCAGCGACCACACGTGCAGTTGAACGCGGAAATCAGGAAGTTGCTGTCCGAGTTTCCCTGCACCTCCAGAAGCTTTGCTGTACTGGTATCTCGTCGAAAGAATCAGCATTAAAATACATGGAACGGCGTGAAGTTGCTGTACTTACATGATGGGTACCCATTAAACTCGCCAGTAAATGTTAGGGCTTGTCAATTCCCATGTAAGTCCATTTTTAATGGCGTGGTAAATCTTAATTACTGCCAAACAACCTCTCTGGCACTGAAAATGAACTTTTACAAGTGTGAAGTCTCATTCTTTCAGATTTTAATTATTGTTGGAGATTTTAAAAAATAAAATATTTTTAAAACTTTTTCCTTCTGTCTCATATCTCTCTCGCTTAATCCCATCATTCTTTCCTTCCCTTTATTTTGATTTCTGTACATGATTTAGCATTGAATTAAATATTCTTATTGGACACTTCCTGGTTCAGACTCTGCACTGCTCAGCAACCATTCTTCAATCTAAGGAGATACACAATTGCTTGCCATGTTCACACAGGTCCCAGATCCCCTGTAGAGGGTGCCATGACAAAATGGCTCTCTAATCATAGCAAGTTCCAGTTTAAAATCCCATAGAATGTCTGTGGGCAAGTGTCGCCGCTGACCCCAAAATCCAGCCCATATTAGTGGCAACTTTGTATTACAATTTTGATCACTGGAATTAGAGCAAGATCAACAGCAATTTAGTCTGTTTGTTTTGTCGTAACTACTGTCGAATACATGACATCATAATCTGTAAAATTGCACCACAGCATGAATCACTGGTGAGGATCGGGTAAGAGGAGAACATTGGGGAGGGGAAGGAAAGTCTTGAAATACTATTCAGTTTGTAGTAGTGGCAAACCGCATTCCCTCTTTTTTACTACAGTATGTTGAAGGCACTATATAAATGCAAGTTCCCGAAGACAAGAAGAGTCTCAGATGTATTGGTACCAAAACGTTATGTTAGCCTAGGATTTTTTTCTTCATTCATTGGATGTGGATGTTGCCCATCCCTAATTGCCCTCAAGAAGGTGGTGGTGAGCCATCTTCTTGAATACAACTGAGTGGCTTGCTATTTCAGAAAGCAGTTAATTGCTGTGGGCCTCGAGACACATATAGGCCAGTGTGGGTAAGTGTGGCAGATTTCCTTCCCTAAAGGACATCAGTGAACCAGTTGGATTTTTAGGACAATCAGTAGTTTCATGGTCACCATTACTGGTGTAAGCTTTAAATTCCAGGAGGTATTTAATTGAATTTAAATTCCCCAGCTGCCATGGTGGGATTTGAACTCATATCTCTGGATCATTAGTCCAGGCCTGGATTACTAGTCCAGTAACATAACCACTGTGCTACCGTACTGTAATGCTTATGTTTAAGGTTTTTTTCGAATTTCTGAATCAATACCTGAGCCAGGAATGTATATCGAGTGCAGAGAAGAACCAGCACTCTATTCCACATCTCCTGACTTCTCCAGAAAATTAGAATATAATTAGAATAGATTTTTAGAACATAAATACATTTACAAAAATAATCAGGGGTGAGAAAAGGCCATTCAGCACATTGAACTTCGTTCTGATTATGGTGCCTAATCGTATTTTGAATATAATTGTTTTCAAACATCAGCAGCAAGTTGATCATCACTTGTCTCAATTCAAATTGTTATATATGTTATTTTATCCGAGGACCATGACATAAATATATTTTTATTAATAGAGTTGCATTTGACAACACCCTAGTAATGTTTAATTCACTGAATTTTCTATTTAACTTCTTAGTTACATTTTCAGACTCCACACATTTTGAAGAAAAAAAAGACTTGCATTTCTATAGCGCCTTTCATGACCACCAGATGTCCCAAAGCACTTTACAGCCAATGAAGTACTTTTGAAGTGTAGTCACTGTTCTAGTGTAGGAAATGCGGCAGCCAATATGTGCACAGCAAGCTCCCACACACAGCAATGTGATAATGACCAGATAATCGTGTTTTTTTGTGATGTTGATTGAGGGGGATAAGTATTGGCCAGGACACCGGGAATAACTCCCCTGCTCTTCTTCAAAATAGTGCCACGGGATCTTTTACATCCATCCGAGAGAGCAGACAGGGCCTTGGTTTAACACCTCATCCAAAAGATGGCACCTCTGACAGTGCAGCACTCCCTCAGCACTGCACTGGAGTGTCAGCCTAGATTTTTGTGTTCAAGCCTAGAGTGGGACTTGAACCCACAACCTTCTGACTCAGAGGCAAGGGTGCGACCAACAGAGCCACGGTTAACACTTTAAAGGATTCATTTAATCTAAATAAAACATTAGAAGAGAAGATTGATGCTTTGGGCTGTAACACACTTTACTACAACCACCGGGCTAGGTTTGTCCTGTGAATTTTCATTTTGGAAGATGGCAGGTTAAAGGAGCAATATTACCTGGTAAATTGTGTTCAGGGACTGTATAATCACATGGTCTGCTATGAGATAACATCACTGTTTTGCTAATCATTATCTGAAGCTACTAATTTTTTTTTAATGTAATTGGAATTTAATTTAAAAACAAGCAAAATGTGTTTGTACGGATGGAATAGAAACGGTTCCGAATGATCAACATAGAAGGCGTACAGTGGAATTTTAATTGCTGAGTCATTCCAGGAAAATAGCCTGCCTAAAATTCCACAATACAGCAACAAGACCCCTTTAAATTGCTACACCAGACTTTTGAAAAGATATGCAAGTCAAGAAACGCGGCCTTTCTGCAGATATGAACAGTTAATGCTGCAGATTGCCTTGCTGTGAGTGCGGGACAGCATGAAGGATGGCTGCCATTGCCTCGGTCCAAACTGACAGTGCCAGTTTGATGTGTTGCTGTCAAGGGCCTGATAAAAACCCAGCATCCTGATGGTTTTCTGATGCGAGCAGTCGCATCGCAAAATGGCTTTGGTCTCCCACTGCCTCTGCTTCCATCTGCCACTGAGCCACGGTGCAGCCGGCTGCCTGCCTGTCACAGCGTGCATTCAAATTAGCTGGGGAGGAGGCGCTCAGTTGTGCTAATTACGTTTTAATCATTAGAAATGTGTTGGCAAATCAACCCTTGATTGCCATCTCCAAGTCTGTCTTCTCCAGCTGAGTGAAGGACCTGGCTGCATTAGCCGAGGCCTGCTGGGCATCTCTTCCTGCGCAAGATGGATTCGGTGATTGCTGTTCCCAGCCGGCCCACCACTGAGGCTGTTCTGGCACATTATTAAAAAGCCACAAGCCTCTTTTCAAATCGTCGCTGCGTGAGCTCTATTCATTCTCGTGTCTCTATATTTAGAGCACCTCAGTAGTTTAACCCATCTGCGGCTTGTCAAAAACCAGACTGTTAATGTCACACTGTTAAGGGCAATGGTCATGTTTAGTCTTCTGGTACTGTAACACACTTTACACTAGCTTTGGAATCTGTAGAATCATTTACAAAGATAAATTTCCAGTTTGCATTCGAGCCATTAGCACTGAGGTCCCACTTTCACAGACCTGGTTTCTCTTAGCCCTTTGTCCTCAACATTCTGAGCTGAAATTTAGTCGTGTTGAAAAAGGGTACAGATTTAAGCAATATCAGTCCGAATAAAATGCCTCTCTTCTACGAGATGTAAAATTATACTTTGAAAATATTTGCACTCCTCTTATTAGCTGTAAAATTGCATCCAAACAATATTTGAATATTAAAATAATTCTGCAAGCTGCTCTATATTTAAAGATGATGATAATACATTTCCCAACTTCATCATATAGACCAGGGAGGCCCTAGTTTCGATGCCTGGTCGTCCCGCATTAGCTGATCTCAACCAGGGTGGCAGTGGGGGTGCTACATTTGGCTTCCGTGTCTTTAGGCTAGAGAAGGAAACAAAGGAAATAAGCCAGGTTTCCAATCCCTTAATCATGATCCAGTGACTCCTGCTGGCAAGTGCACACACATGGACATCAGGTGACAGCATGACTGCAGGACCAACCCTCCTCATTGTCGTAAGGTCACACACCACATGGGCAAGGTAATGGGGGATCCAGATCCTGTGGATCCAAACCCCCACACAAATCAGCACCGTCAGGAAACATTAAGCATAGTCAAATATCGATGGGCGTTGGTACCAGGAATACCTGTCACTCAAACTCGTTCGCTTCTGCTCAGTAACTTTTCCCAGTCCTTGTTCGCCTTACTGAACAGACTGCCTTACAGGAGCGAGGCACTGCATGCTGAAGCAGGAAAGGTGGGACCACCAGGTGGGTTTCAAGATCACTGGGTTGGACATCTCAAATTTGATGAGATGTTAAACATAAGCTAGGCAGTTACTAAGCACCAAAATAAAATACATTTCAGTAGGGTACTCCATCTGGGAGGAAAACAGACACCAGGCCGCTTTGGTTTGCTCGAATTGCATTCCTCACCAGCTGATTATTTAACAGCATTTGAGAGCGATCTTGTGTAAGTCGACAATCTTGTGTAAGTCGACAATCCAGACTGTCTTGCTGCCTGGAAAAAGAGCTACTCTTGCAAATTGGGGGGGGGGGCGGGCTGGTGGAAAGAGATTAGACTAAACTAAATATTTTTTCCATGCTTGCACCGATGAGCAGTCATCAGCTTTCTCAGTTGAGCTATGACAAAGAATGGTTCCAATTCCCTTCCTTTCCCCCCCTCCAAAACCAATGTAGCAATGTAAAGGAACTCGAACCTTGGAGTAGCGAACCGATTTCCAACAGCATTGTGGTATTTTCCAGCCCTGTCTATCTTTTTGGCTTTTGCAGGTGAGATTACTAAATGCTGTAACAACTCTTTAGACTCTTGTGCACAGGGGACCAGACTGCCACAGACAGAATGTGACTCACAGAGGGAAGGACTTCATCCTCTCCGTCGGGGTTGGATTCGAGCCAAAGTCCCAGTGGTAAAAGGGTCAAGGATGCTCTTCTCATGTAAGGCGCAAGGCAGTCCACAGAATAAGTTTTTGTGTGTCAAGGCAGAGACATTCACACAATATTGGTCATTTATATATCATAATAAAATGGATGACCTGGCTTTAAATTCAACCCAGGCATAGTCTTTACCATCCACACTAGTTACTGGGACGTGGTTAATGGAGATACCTTTTTTTTCCAAGCTCTAATTGATTACTAGTGTGCAATATTTAAATTGATACTGATGGGCTTTGCTCAAAGGAACACCAAATCCTCATGGTGAAGTCATTCATTTCATTATCTTCCTGACGCCTCTCTCCATTTAATTACTCTTTCTCAGTGTTTTCTTATTCCTCTGGCCCTGACAGTCTAAGGTTTACTTATCCAAACCACCTCACTTATTACTATATGTATTTTCCTGAAAGAAAATGACAGGAAAATAATTGACATCTCAGGGTAAAAGATACAAACACCAGTTTGTGAAATGATAATGGGAAGAAGTTTGTTTCTGTGATAAGAAACAGGACTCGCTGATTGTGAATTTCCGTAACCATTAAGGGGTGTTGTGCCAGATAGAAATTACAAAAGGGTTTGCATCAGGCCTGACACAGTACACATCAATCGTGACTGAGTTGTTACCCACATCCTCCATCTGCCTGAATAGTAGAAATAATTAGTATTATATAATTATCACTAGATTAGAAGGAACCACAGGTTATCCGCAAAGAAGCAGGCTTCCACTTTGAAGAAAATGTGAGGTATATCTGGGTTGTAGCACTAGCTTGTTGTTTTCATGGTTCACTATTTATTTCTGAATCACCGCAGTGAGATAGAACTTAAAGGGCACAAAAGCTACTCATGGCACAGTTCTTTGAATGGATCGCTTAAGAATTCAAACACTTTGTAAATTACATTTAAGGAACAGTTTAAAGTATCAACGTCATGTCAAATACTATTTCACTACTTCTCTACTGATTTATTTTGCTTTTGTGTAAAACTATTTCTTGCAATAAATCTGTTTTATAGTTTTAGCCAGAACAATATGGCCCAACATCGTTGTGCTTCTCCACCTATTAAAGAAAGTTTAGAGTGGGCATCTCGGATGATGTCTGATGTGTAAACCAAAGACATGGTACTCCTATTCATCACAGGCTCGATAAATTGTAAGTTTTGGCTCACAGGGAACATAGGTTCGCCAATGGAAAGTGCAGTCTGCCATGTACATGAATAGAGTGTTTTGGGAGAGGGCCCAGATCATAGCAATCCCAGTTAACTGGTTTTAACTGTACCAGTATACAGAAAACAACAACAACCTGTGCTAAATCTGGAACCTCATAAGGGTGCAGTTATACTACAGATACTGGTTTGAGACTGAAGATCCAAGAAATGCTGCCAACTCTACATCCCTCTCTGGTGAGGAGAAATGGAGCTCTGCGGTTATACGAGGCAATAGTGAAGTGTGGGACTACCTGCTTAAGGCGGTCGCAAAAACTACTTAGCTTCAATGTGGTTGGTTTTGTACTGGAGTTACAGTCCACATTTTACATCAAAACAAAGTCAAAACCACTTCACAGTAATGCAAAATGTGTCGTGTAATGAGCCTATAAGATTCCCTGATATAATATATTTATGGCCTCTCATTGACAGAGAACCCATATTAATACCTCTTTTTTAGCTCTCCACAACATGCTTTCTGTATGACTTTCAGCACTGCACACAATGGGTGAAGAACAGTAATTCGACCCACTTAGCAACATGACCTGAGCCTTACATTCAGCTTCATCATTCGCAGGCCATTACATTAGGTCATTTACACTGTTATACTAGGCTGATTATTTCAGTTGCTGGTGTCTGAAATACAGCTGCATGCAGCATTTCGGCTAAAGTCGTTCTACCACCAGCCTGCTGCAGCTTTACAAGATCCCGCTCTCCACCGAGCTTGGTGGGAAATTGGGACTCCTCCAAAACGACTTGTGCTTTTATTTGCAAAAATCTGTTTTCCCCATAGACTGCAGAGAGTCTGGACCAAAATCCAAATGAGAACGTGAACAGCTGCCAGCGCAGCCCAGTAGCACAGGCAGTAGAGCGCCTGCCTACCTCTCAAGCAGATGGTTGCAGGTTTTAGTCCTAGGGCTGCCCGTCACTCAAGCCTGCCTGGCATTGCTGGAAGGGAGCTTTGCCAGCTCTCAAACCGGCCTGTTGTATGAAATACCTCAAAATAGGACTGAATAATTTGTTATGGAGCAGGTTGGGATTGGGGGGAGGGGGCGGGAGCTGGCGCTAAAGGTTTGCTGTGTTGTAACTGCACCTCCTGTCAGCTGATGGGCATGGTTGAAAAAGGCTAAATATGTTGGTAAGCAGATTCAGTCGGACATAGTTAAAAACACAACGGGGGGGGGGGGGAGGAAATAAAGCTGAAAAAAAATCAACACTGCTTCCCCACTCAAAGCAAAGGGAAATCGAGACTTGGATGATACGAGTCAAACAACCCTCCAAGAACTCTGCTTTCCTCCAACTCTGGCCTCTTGTGCATCCCCAATTTCCTTCGCCCCATCACTGGTGCCGTGCCTGCAGCTGTGTTGGCCCGAAGCTCTGTAATTCCCTCCCTAAACCTCTCTCTCCTCCTTTAAGACGTTCCTTAAAACCTACTTCTTTGGCCAACTGTTTGGTCACCTATCTTAATGTCTCCTTATGTGGCACATGCCACATGTCATGTGCCTACTCCCTTGTGAAGTGCCTTGGGACGTTTTACTACATTAAAGGCGCTATATAAATGCAAGTCGTTGTTGGGTACTGATATAGTATCATGCTGATAAAATCAGCGTAGCACAGCTCTCTTCAGGGGAGTCTGAAGCAGCACGAGTGACTGCTGAAAGCATCAGGACAACTTTATTTCAATCCCACAGACCCCAGTCACATATCCTTAATGGATTGGGCACAGCTCCGTGGTCTACAAGGACACATTTCAATGTTCAGGCAAGCAAGGACTACCATTCATCCTTTAAACAGTTCAAACACAGAACAAAACCTAGAAACGCAGCTGAAATCCATCAAAATAACTTGTCAGGAAGGCTGCTCCCTGCGACAGATGTGGAGGCAGTGCCGAGAGTAGGATATGGCAGAAACAGATGGTGCCTGAGGGCAACTTTCTGTTCTGTCACTCTCGCGGGTATCGCTGGGCAAGGAGGGAGGCTCTGGTGTTTGCAAGCAGCAGGTAAAGTCCATTTGTTATGCCAGCCTGAAACAGCTATTGGCATGAAAGTTAATATCTAAAGCCAATGAGGCATTCTTCCCGGTCACTTGCCTGGAAGACCCAAAGGAGGCAGACACAAAAGGTCTATGAGAATGTGACCACCTCCATCTTCCAAAGGATGTTGGGAAATTCTATTACAGATTTATCACAGTTATGCTCCCTTTCCACTGTAGTAATATATTATGCTTACAGTACTGAATGTCATTTGCAGCATTTGAAATACAGTGCGCAATTTAACATGCCATCTGTAAAACTGGTATCCTCTCTATATGTTTAATGTCAAACATTATTAAGTAGAATTAGCCAATTCTACGAGACCAGAGAACATTTCTTTAATTATATAATTCTCTGATTAACCTTAGCCAGAGTAATCTGAATAATTGTCAGCACTATATCTTGCTGCAATTATAGTCTTCAAAATGCTATCTATTGCACTGTGATTCCTAGCACGTTGATGCATTCACTGTACTAGCAGACAGGGTCAGCAGTAATTTTTGATGTAGGCAGATACAACAGTGAGGTCTCCATAAATTCATGCTTTATACAACTGACGCATGAAAGCTATTTTTCTGCTTTGTTTCCTGAAAGTGCGGGCCTGTTCTGGGTTCTGGTTCCACGTGCAAAGGCTGCCCTCCAGTATTGTGACTAAGTGATCATTCTTTATGGGAGCCTACACACCGAGTGTTGGTTGGTTATTTGGCTGCTTGGGGACATTGCAGCTGAGCACGACATCCCTACACTGGCACTGTCCAGCAGAGATCACTGGGCAATGATTGGGGTGGAAACTCGGACTGGTATTCGCATCCCTGCCACAGGCTTTGGCTCAGATCAGCTAGCCCAGCAAAGATTCTCCTGCTCTGTATGGCTCAGAAATATGTTAGGCAGCCTCCCTAAACTTACATTTATTCCAAAGCCCAGTGACTGATGCTTACTAAAACAATGTTGATTTGACGAATCAGAACAAATCCAATGTGCAGCCACCGTGTTCAATATCACCAAATACTGTGCTGTTCTGTGCAAAGGCTGAATTGCACAGCACCAATACTTCTTGTGGCTTGGTTTCTCTGATCTTTAAATGTCATTAGGCCACCACAAAACATCTAACAACAACTTGTATTTAGATAGCGCCTTTAACATAGTAAAATGTCCCAAGGCGCTTCACGGGAGTATTAGAAGACAAAAAATTTGACACCGAGTCACATAAGGAGATGTTAGGGCAGATGACCAAAAGCTTGTTCAAAGAGGTAGGTTTTAAGGAGTGTCTTAAAAGAGGAAAGAGAGGTAGCGAGGTGGAGAGGTTTAGGCAGGGAATTCCAGAGCTTAGGGCAGAGGCAACAGAAGGCACGGCCACCAATGGTTGAGCGATTAAAACCAGGGATGCTCAACAGCGCAGAATTGGAGGAGTGCAGATATCTCGGGGGTGGGGGGTGTTGTGGGGCTGGAGGAGATTACAGAGATAGGGAGGAGCGAGGCCATGGAGGGATTTGAAAACAAGGATGAGAATTTTGAAATCGAGGCGTTGCTTAACCGGGAGCCAATGTAGCTTAGCGAGCACAGGGGTGATGGGTGAACGGGACTTGGTGCGAGTTAGGACACAGGCAGCCGAGTTTTGGATAACCTCAAATTTATGCAGGGTAGAACGTGGGAGGCCAGCCAAGTGTGCACTGGAATAGTCAAGTCTAAAGGTAACAAAGGCATGGATGAGGGTTTCAGCAGCAGATGAGTTGAGGCAAGGGCGGAGACGGGCGATGTTACGGAGGTGGAAATAGGCGGTCTTTGTTATGCCGCGGATATGTGGTTGGAAGCTCATTTCCGGGTCAAATATGACACCAAGGTTGCGAACAGTGTGGTTCAGCCTCAGACAGATGCTAGGGAGAGGGATGGAGTCAGTGGCTAGGGAACGGAGTTTGTGGCAGGGATCAAAAACAATGGCTTCGGTCTTCCCAATATTTAATTGGAGAAATGAAATGAATTACTTTGAAGTGCAAGATTACTTTGTTTCTGGTGCTCCTGCCGACCTCACATTAAAAGCTCGGGCTGCTATCGGCCCCCGCTCGCCTCCCCTCCTGATCGGCCATTCGACCCCCATCCCATCACCCGTCCTTGCCCTTTAAGCACTTACCTGAGGGTTGCTGCCGGCGATGCGGCGGCCCCAAGTTCGAAGCCTTTTCGCCAGCGAGCTGCCCAAGGATGGCCAGCAAGTGTCTGCAGCTCGCCGGCCTGATTTAAAAGAAGCCCGGGACCCAATATTGGGTGCGCCTTGGGACCTACCCATTCAGACGCAGGGACCTTGGCCCATGTCTTCAACACTGCATTCTAAAGGGAATGGGGATGTACTTGGCCTGAACGTTGTATCTGTATGGGGAGGTCCATGACTTCAGTAATTCATTCCAAAGTGGGGTGTGCCGATGGAGTGGGTGTGAGCTCCATTATCTGAACAATGGAGTCCAATGGGAGCTCCGTAGATTCAATAGAACATTCAACTGGGATGGGAACTCCAAAGTACCAACAACTCAAGGCCAGAAAATGGAGATGAAGAAAACTTGTTGAATCCAAAGTATTGTGTCATACTGCCCATTCCAGAAGGGAACTTCATGACCTAGATATCCTAAAGTTCCACAGCCTGGACAGATTCGCTGACACGGATCAGTTGCATTTCCAAAAGAGGACGGTAACATCGAAATCTTTACATTCAGTACTCATGTCTGCATTTAATTTAGCTCGTCTCCTCATAAATTCTCCTTCCTTATGCAATCATCTAGTATCTTTTTAAATGCAAATATGATTGGACAATAATGTTGAACAAAATTAAACCTTTTGGCAAATACAATTTATTCTGCATTCAAGATTTCAGCTAAATTAGGGCAATTCAAATTTCTTTGATACGAATTTGAAGCATTTGTGCAAAATATGTGATAACTAAAGGGGTGATTTTAACTCTACCCACCTGCTAGTAACTGGGCAGGTGGGTAGTTAAAATCGTCCAGGTTATTAACCCTCTGGAAAATGGCCAGGATCCCGCCATTTGGGATTTTAACCTGCTCTCCTGAGCAGGCTGCAAGGACACCCGCTGGAAACCAGTCTTTATTTATGCATGTCAGTCCTCATGACATCATTTTTAATTGAGGCCTGAGCGGGGAAGCCACCGTGGCTTTCCTGCCAGGTGAAAGCCAGTCAGGACCTGTCGGGTTTTTTTCTTTCCTTTGTGGGACCAGGAATGCTCCTATAGGCCCCGCAAGGAAAGCTTAGGCCTCCCCTGCCCTGGAATTCCAGCCTCTCCCCCTCCCCCGACCGAGAGACCTCTGCGAGATGACCTCAGAACCCAATACCGCTACCGATCTTGCATTGCACGATTTTCCGCAGCTTCCTGCCACTTTTCCACCCAGAACAGGAATGTGGTTGAATCGCTGCAGTCCGTGTGGTGAAGGTACTCCCAAAATGCTGTTAGGTAGGTCGTTCCAGGACTTTGACCCAGTGTCGATGAAGGAACAGCGATACATGTTCAAGTTGGGATATATTATTTAAATGAGGCCCGGGAGTTAAAATAGCCTGGGTATTATTTCTACGACAGCGGGTGAGTTTCACACTCACCTCGCTACCCAACCCCCAAAACTTGGCCGGAGTTAAAATTGGAGCCGAAGTGTTAATTGTGACACAGCTGTGCAAAAAGACAAAGAAATAACACTGGGATTTCAGATTCTGAATTTCAATTCTTCACGTCTAAATTGTATAATTTCTGTTAATCATGCATTACACTGGAGCACTCAGTGGACTACAGAAAGACATCCAACATTGGCCCGCTATAATCAAACCTGTCCCAGAGTGCACCAGTCCAGAACAGTTTATTTTCCTCTCAAACTGATTTATTATAAACAGGGATAAGATTGAATCTCTAAAGGCTACATTTCTGTAAGGACAACTTCCAACTAACCCTTTGGGTCTCAATTAGACAAAGGTTTACTGTGTGCACGAGAGAGGACAATGGACTGATTACGGATCTACATGAAGAAGCTCTACAGACTGTGCAGTCTATTATACAAGGCAATGTATCTTGTTGCCGAAGGAACTTCTTTCACTTCAAACCTTACTTGGGTAGTGACTGGGTGAAGGCACTGAGAGACGCAGTAACACAATGCTTTGGTATGCAATTGTACACCTGAAGTATATTTCTGATCACACTAGGGAGCTTGCACATTCTTGCCACTGAAGAACTCGTCAATGTTTTACCCAGCACTGACTGAATACAAAAGCTCATTTCACTGACAGTTTGACAGAAGAAGCTGTTTTTCTTTCCGTTTCACAGACTCCACATACGTACGCCATCAAATGTGTCAGAAGCTTCTTCTATCTCTTTGAATGCAGGCTTGGCATTCAGTCCCAGTAGGGAGCACTCATAACCTGCAATATATTACATCCGACCTACATATCAGCAAAAATTTGACGTGAGAAACTTGGAAGAAAATCTCTTTTTGAAGTGCTCGTTGGTTGGTCTATTGCACAGCCACATAAATGTAATACTAGGCTTACCTCCTTGTCTCCTGCCACCACACAGCCTCTTTCTGGTAGGAGGGTGGTAAGTAGGTAACTTATTTCTTCTCTGCTTTAGCAACAATGTCTTGCAAAGTTCAGCTGGGAGATGATAAACTGAGCAAGAGGATCTATTAAAATGTGCACAAATGCAGGCGAGAATTCCCAGCTCATCCACATTTGGATAGTTTTAATAGATTGAATCTCAATCAAGCTTTACCAAATTAAAAAAGTGACTTTGCAGCTGGAGACACAGAATTGGTTTAAAGTTTTACTGTTGTTGATTTCCATGAGAAAATAAGTGATATTAATGGCTGCGTTTTGGCTCCTAATACAAGGGTCCTAGAAGCATGTATTCTTCTGGCTATAAAATGTAATGATAAAGTAGACAGGAGCAAACAGGTAAGCAAGACAACTAATGAATGGAAACAGACCAAAAGGTCAGATTCTAGCACTGTTCTGTTGCTCCAATTGTGAAAGGGCTGAAGAGCAATTAATAGAACCCCAGAACCATTGTGAAAAGGACCATGAAGGCCTGCTTAAAGGCCATTAATAAAAAGATTGGAGTCATATGCAGGGAGAATAAAAACGATAAATAAGTTTTGATGCCCCGGTCAGAACATAAGGACATAAGAAACAGGAGCAGGCCATACAGCCCCTCGAGCCTGCTCCGCCATTCAATAAGATCATAGCTGATCTTCGACCTCAACTCCACTTTCCCGCCCGATCTTTATATCCCTTGATTCCCCTAGAGTCCAAAAATCTATCAATCTCATCCTTGAATATACTCAACGACTGAGCATCTACAGCCTTCTGGGGTAGAGAATTCCAAAGATTCACCACCATCTGAGTGAAGAAATTTCTCTTCATCTCAGTCCTAAATGGCCGACCCCTTATCCGGAGACTGTGACCCCTAGTTCCAAAGGGAAAAATTCGGTTGCTTTGCGCCTCTTGTTAGCGCCCTAAGAGGCAAAGCAACTAGCACCCGGTCGTGGCGCCTCCAATGCCTCTTGCGAAATTCAGTGGCAGGTTAACGGCGGCGGTAACCGTTAGCGACCCGCGGCGCTGCACCGACGGCGATGATGTCATCGCTGTGCGCAGCGCCCCGGCTGCGATCTTCGGTAGCGCCCCCTGACTTACTGCTGGACGCTATGTCCAAATATGGTCAGGGGGGCCTACTTGCGGCCGAGGCGGTGCTGATTAAAGGCGAGGTGTGCGGGCGTCCATTTTTGTTGCTGGCCGCCTGCCAGCACCTGGCCCCGTTGCCAGCCCCAGCCTCCTCTTCAGCCCCCGCCACGGAGTGCTGGCTGCACTCTGTGAGCTCGGCACTTCTCGAGTGCTGGGCTCTTTTGCTGGCACGCCGATCCCTGGTGGCCCAGCTGGGTCCCGGGTCACGCTGCGCAGGGCCCCTCCCCTTTAAGAAGGGGAGGAAGGCCTGCAGTATCACGGCGTGATGTGCTGCAGCGCCGCGATATTCCCTCTTGGGGTGCTACCGAACAATTTCGGCCGCGGGGGTGCTAATTTTTTGGAGGCGCTAAAACAGTGCCTCGGCGAAGATAGCGCCCCAAAGGGGGCACGACTCAATTTTTCCCCCTAGACTCTTCAGCCAGGGGAAACAGCCTCTCAGCATCTACTCTGTCAAGCCCTCTCAGAATCTGAGTGATTGGCCATATGGAAGGTCAAGATTTGGATGTATTGACAGAGCTGTTTGTTCAGAAATAATCAGCGGCAGATTTAGGACAGCTGCAAGGGATGTGGCATGATCCCCTGATTAACCAGACTCCTACTGGCATTCTGACCCCCAACAGCAGTCCTGACCTTGCGACTGTCTGCATATTAAGTCACTAAATTGCCAGCTGTAAGCTCATTCATTTAAGTGCCAGCAATCACTGGGTGTAGGTTGAGTATGGGCTTCCAGTTCAAGTCAGGTTGGATTGGGAAGGGGCTGTCACAGTCACCAGTGGAGTCATGTCAAATTAGGGCTGCGAGCAGGTGTTGGGTGAGATCATGACTGAGAGTAAGAATTCGGTCATGGTACTGTATTTCGATCTTGCTGTTGGGACACATATAAAAAAAGGTTTAGCACAATGCACAAGATAAGCAAAATATTTGCCATTTACAACAACAACTGGAATTTATATAGCACCTTTAACGTAGCAAAACGTCCCAAGGTGCATCACAGGAATATAATCGGACAAAATTTACAGTGAGCCAAAGAAGGAGATAGTAGGAGGGGTGACTAAAAGCTTGGTCAAAGAGGTGGGTTTTAAGGAGCATCTTAAAGGTGAAGAGAGAAGCAGAGGTGTTTCAGGAGCGACGTGCCAATTTAGCTTCTTCAGAAGTGACAATTGACCATTATTGAAGTGTCATGATTGACCAGTTTTATGTTTTTCATGTTTTAAAATTTGTATTGGGGGACAAACTGGGTGAAGTAAAAATGCATTCCTCTTTTTAATGCTGACCATTGAAAAGTAGGGCAATTAATTAGTTTTGACTGAAAAAAATGAAAACAGGCCCATTAGTTTGGTTTGAGCAGAAATGGACCTAGTATTTTAACCAAGTCTTGTTTTCTCATTGCTATAATTTAAAAAAACGTTCCAGCATGTTTTACGTCAGAACAAAAAGACAGAAAGCTGAGTAATTTACGATTTATCATCCAGTAATTTAATTCGATGAATAACAGATTTTTTTCTCTAACACAGCAGCCAACAGACTGCTTGTTTCCCATTAATCTATTTATTAAAGGCCTATCATCAGATTGGCTTTTGTACTTACCCAGTGGTAGGTTCATGTCACAGTAACATCATTTGGATGCCATAACTGTTGGAAAGAGCCTGGGATGTCCTGGATAATTCACAGTAAGGATGAACCCTACAGTTATTTCGGAGTTTGGATCAATCCTGTTTTGATTCAGATTTTGCCATTTTGGCCTTGAGGTATGACCGATACATCTCGTTTTGCACCAGGTTTTGTGATTCTACTAATATAGATCTTAAGAACATAAGAAATAGGAGCAGGAGTAGACCATTCAATGAGATCATGGCTGATCTTCTGCCTCAACTCCATTCACCGGCCCTATCGCCATATCCCTTGATGCTCTTACTAGTCAGAAATCTATCGACTTCTGTTTTGAATATACCCAATGACTGAGCCTCCACAGCCCTCTGGGGTAGAGAATTCCAAAGATTCATCACCCTCTGTGTGAAGAAATTTCTTCTCATCTCAGTCCTTTATCCTAAGGCAGTGGCCCCTGGTTCTAGACTCCCCAGCCAAGGGAAACATTCTCCCAGCATCCACCCTATCAAGCCCTGTAATAACTTTGTATGCTTCAATGAGATCCCCTCTCATTCTTCTGAATTCAAGAGAATACAGGCCTAGTTTACTCAATCTCTTCTCATACGACAGTCCCACCATCCCAGGAATCATTTGACGATGAATTCTACCACAAAATTGGCCGATTTTCTTCAGTTACCTAAAGACTAGCACAATCCTGTTCATCTCAATTCGGGTTGTGTTCTGGAGAAATTTAGCTTGTTACATTGCCATTTTTAATCATACAGGAGGGAACATTTAATGCCCTTCCAGTGGTTTTTATGAGTCAGTGTGGCTTGGATTTCCCAGTGGAACACATTACTGAGACTAGTACTGTGAGTTGCAAATACTTTGCTATAATCAGGTAGCTGAAATGGTATTTTTTTTTCCAATCCTGGCCTATAATTCTGCTGCAATCTTCGTAATAATGCCATTTTGAAAAGCTTTTAGAGTGCAATCTTCCCACAGAAATTCAAACTGTAGAAACTCCCCCAAACAGCAAAAATAGAAGCATCAAGATAGGTCTGCAGTCATCCTGTGTCTTGGATAGTGCAGGCTTTATATTTGGGATACAGGAAATTCTGGCCACTGAGGCAAAAAGTCCTTTTAATAAAATCGAATGAATATAGCAAATTTTCTTCAACTAGGTACAGTCACGCAAGTAGTCTCTTGTAAGGCAATTCATAACATTTACCAATATTACACAGTGTCTTGAAAAAATACTGATGTAAAAAGACTACTCAGCACTTGGTTTGAGTATAAAACAAGGCTTTAATCAACTGTTTCAAAACCATGAGATTCCAGTTACAATCACTAGTTCCTGGTTACAGAAACATCCTGAGCAAGCTGGGCCCACGCCAGAGTATTTATACTCCTAGGACGGCGCCACCAGCTGGCCGCCCAGTGTTACTTCATGAGTCATGATAAGATTCATGACAAATACAATATCATATATTTTCATACTGTAAATTTTACAGTTACTCAAATTAAAACATTGGTGGAAAAACTGAGGAAAAAAGGTTTGCAGAAAAATTGGGAGCATAAATATTCCTCCCTTGACTGGCATGGTTGCCTTTACTCAAATCAATTTAATCAGGAGAATGCTCTACTACAAATGATTAAACATTTTGTTGTCTGTTGCTCCAACCATATTTTATGGTGGTGTTGGAAATCTAAAGCTACAAAGGGAATCTAATACTCAAAGGCTTAACCTGTCACCAAACTTGCTCAGAACATTGCGAGAAGAAGATTGGATTATGTTCAAGGGAAGCTTTGGCAACAGGTTTTCTGACGGGTTTATATCAGCTTATATGAGCCATATAAAAAAAAAGACACCGAAAGCTTTGGAGATTTGAGTGCTTTGCTAACTTAGTCAGAATATTGTCAGCATCAGTTAGATTTTATAAGACACTTCAAAAATGTATTCATGTTTTGTAGCTTCTGTAAACCACTTCCACAATAGGAGGAAGCTGTCTCAGCAGAGAAATGGGCTGACCTGCCTAAGGGATTCGGAGCATTCAGCTCAGCAGGTGGGGCCTGTTCAGCAGCATTTACTGTTATTTCAAGGCTGACAGGAAGCATACATCATACAGAGCCATAAATACTGCCAGATTCTGAAGCAACACGATCAAAGGCTGTCACCAGACAACAAAGTGGTTTTAATATGATGTTTTGACCACATAATTGGAAACTAATTACTGCTGACAAAATACCTTATCGTTTCCAAAGATGGAACGTGGCCTTGATAATACATGCTTGCCTCTAGCTGTCACTGGTACAAAGAAGCAGCTCTGATGCCCTATCTACTGTGTTGCACAAGCCTCTTCTCTGGTGAATACTTTCTTTTAAGGAGAAAGAATATTCTTCCCAACAACTTCAGCATCATGAACTTCTTACAGAAAATGACATTCCGCCACCTCCCGAATCTTTCCCTTACTATGCTGAAGGTGGTGACTCAGGGTTTTTATAAGTAGCAACAGCCCTCTACAACTTTGACCAAGTGGCCATTCTTCAAGTCTGACCCGAGAGAGTAGACCTCAACAGGCTATTCAGTCTTGAGAGACCACCAATCCTGATCCTATCCTCATCTGACATGAACACTTTCTAACAGTAGGAACTAAGTAGCAATTGGGATTGGGAATTCTGGCCAATTTTGCCCTCCTTACTGTCATTCTAGCGGAGAACAGCTAATTTAGCACATAATTCCCTGGTCTCTAAAGCTTTGATTACACTGCATTTATCCATAAAACAATGAAAGCAGCTGTAAGATCATGCTTCTATGCTGAGGAGACCAAGACTGAATATTTCCACTTTCCATTTAATGATGGCTTCAGGAGGTTCTAGATCTGGTGTGGCATGGGCCAGTTCATAGAAGGCTTTCCTAAACTGTCTCTGGTTCCTCAGAAGACGGTCCCATTACTTACTGTATCAAATTATCATCTACGTGTACTACATCAATACCAAGCTACAAAAAAAATACACTGTTACGAGTTATAACTTAAAGGGAATGCTTGTAGCTAACCTGATGCTTTATATACGTATTACATACCTAGTGTTGTGAATATCAGGTTTGTGTTACTGATATAAAATACTATGTTCTTATTATCTATTATATGCTGTAATATGATTTTGTTAAGCTTAAATGGAGCTAATTGATGTTTATACTTATGTTTTACCATAACTGATGCAATCTAAGCAAGTTAAATTGAAAATTCCTAACAGTTGTTTCATAAGATATATTTTATCATTTTAAGATATAATTTTGACTGGATCATTCCTGCAACAGAGAACATATTGAATATCTCTCCACTGCAAGATGGAGGAAATGTATGAAAGGTTTGTAAACCAATCGAATGTTATAGGGTAATTTCAACATGAGGTCATATGGGTAGAACTTAAAAACAAAAAGGGGGCAAGCACTTTGCTGGGAGTGTACTATAGGCCCCCAAACAGTCAGGGGGAGATAGAGGAACAGATATGTAGGCAAATCTCAGAAAAGTGCGAAAATAATAGGGTAATAATAGTGGGGGATTTCAACTTCCCCAATATAAATTGGGATAGTCAGAGTGTGAAAGGCTTCGAGGGTGCAGAATTCTTAAAGTGCATCCAGGAGAGCTTTTTGAGCCAACATGTAGAAAGTTCGACAAGAGAGGGGGCGATACTGGACCTAATTCTGGGGAATGTAGCCGGGCAAGTGTCAGTAGGAGAGCATTTTGGCGACAGTGACCATAATTCGGTGAGATTTAAGGTGGTCATGGAAAAAGACAAAGACGGCCCGGAAATAAGGGTTCTAAATTGGGGGAAGGCCGATTTTAATATGATAAGGCAGGATCTGGCCAAAGTGGACTGGGAGCAGCTACTTATAGGAAAATCCACATCAAGACAGTGGGAGACTTTCAGAAGGGAAATAGAGAGAGTACAACGCCAACATGTTCCTGTAAAGGTCAAGGGTGGGACCAACAAGCAAAGGGAACCTTGGATGACAAGGGATATACAAAAATGCATTAGAAATAAAAGGGGGGCTTTTGGCAGTTACAAAAGACTAAAGACGGAAGAAGCCCTAGAGGAGTATAAAAAGTGCAGGGGCATACTTAAAAAAGAAATTAGGAGGGCGAGGAGGGGCCATGAAATAACACTGGCGAGCAAAATAAAGGAAAATCCTAAGATGTTTTATAAGTATATTAAGGGCAAGAGGATAACCAGGGAAAGGGTAGGGCCCATTAGGGACCAAAGTGGCAATCTGTGTGTAGAGCCAGATGATGTAGGCGGGGTTTTAAATGAATTTTTTGCATCTGTGTTCACTATGGAGAGAGACGATGCAGACATAGAAATCGGGCAAGGGGACTGTGACATACTTGAACATATTAGCATCGAGAGGGAGGAGGTGCTAGCGGTTTTAGCAGGCCAAAAAGTGGATAAATCCCCAGGCCCGGACGAGATGTATCCCAGGCTGCTGTGGGAGGCAAAGGAGGAGATTGCAGGGGCTCTGACACAAATTTTCAGAACCTCTCTGGCCACAGGGGATGTACCAGAGGACTGGAGAACAGCTAATGTAGTACCATTATACAAGAAGGGTAGCAGGGATAAACCAGGGAATTACAGGCCAGTGAGCCTAACATCTGTGGTAGGGAAATTATTGGAAAAAATTCTGAGGGACAAAATTAGTCTCCACTTGGAGAGGCAAGGATTAATCGGGGATAGTCAGCATGGCTTTGTCAAGGGTAAATCATGTCTGACAAATCTGATTGAATTTTTCGGGGGGGTGGATGAGGGAAATGCTGTGGATGTGGTTTACATGGACTTCAGTAAAGCTTTTGACAAAGTCCCGCATAGGAGACTGGTCAAGAAGGTAAGAGCCCATGGGATCCAGGGTGCCTTGGCGCGTTGGATCCTAAACTGGCTGAGTGGCAGGAGGCAGAGGGTGATGGTCGAAGGATGCTTTTGTGACTGGAAGCCTGTGTCCAGTGGGGTACCTCAGGGATCGGTGCTGGGTCCCTTGTTGTTTGTGATCTACATAAATGATTTGGATGAGAATGTAAAAGGTATTATCAGTAAGTTCGCAGATGACACGAAAATTGGTGGGGTGGTAAATTGCGAGGAGGAAAGCCTCAGGCTACAGGATGATATAAATGGGTTGGTCAGATGGGCGGAAAAGTGGCAAATGGAATTTAACCCTGAAAAGTGCGAGATGATGCATTTTGGACGGACAAATAAGGCAAGGGAATACACAATGAGTGGTAGGACCCTAGGAAGTACAGAGGGTCAGGGGGACCTTGGTGTACATGTACATAGATCTCTGAAGGCAGCGGAACAGGTAGATAAGGTGGTTAAAAAGGCATATGGGATACTTGCCTTCATTAGCCGAGGCATAGAATATAAGAGCAGGGAGGTTATGATGGAGCTGTACAAAACGCTGGTGAGGCCACAGCTGGAGTACTGTGTGCAGTTCTGGTTGCCTCACTATAGGAAGGATGTGATTGCTTTGGAGAGGGTGCAGAGAAGATTCACCAGGATGTTACCTGGGATGGAGCGCCTCAGCTATGAAGAAAGACTAAACAGGCTGGGGTTGTTTTCCTTGGAGCAAAGAAGGCTGAGGCGGGACCTGATTGAGGTGTACAAAATGATGAGGGGCATAGATAGGGTAGATAAAGAGGAACTTTTCCCCTTAGTAGGGGGGTCAATAACAAGGGGGCATAGATTCAGGGTAAGGGGCAGGAGATTTAGAGGGGATTTGAGGAGGAACTTTTTCACCCAGAGGGTGGTTGGAATCTGGAACTCACTGCCTGAAAGGGTGGTAGAGGCAGGAACCCTCACAACATTCAAGAAGCATTTGGATGAGCACTTGAAATGCCATTGCATACAAGGCTATGGACCAAATGCTGGAAAATGGGATTAGACAGGACAGGGATGGATGGGCGGTGCGGACACGATGGGCCGAAGGGCCTCTTTCTGTGCTGTAAAACTCTATGACTCTATGACTAACATTTTACAGACAATATTTCAGAGCTCCGAGTGCCTATCCATTGTTGACTGACTAAGACCGACATCTGCAAATTAAGCATTTCCCAAGTGTAGCAGAGGAAACAGGAGGAGGCAGCCATAGCATCATGTTTCTGCCCCTAATATCCTGCCCCGGGATTTCTGACTGTCTACAACTTAGCATAAGGACTGAAAATGAGAAAGGAGGAAACATTTCCAGCCTCGCGCCTCACTTTGTCTGACTTTGCCTGTTGGGTGCCCAAACAAAGGGATCTGTGAAGGATCCGGGAGCACCCCCAAAGATTTCTGGGGCCCTCAGGTATTTTTTTTTAAATTTCCCCCGCCCCTCCCCCCTCCTCAGGATGATCGTCGGGCCTCACAGCCTTCGGTCCCAACATAGCCACAGGCCTCCCAACCCAGGCCAGGAAAATGAAGAGCACCACTTCCTCTAGTGCACTGCATTGGTCAGCACCCAGTGAAAAAGATTGGTCTCATTGGGCCAGAAATTCGTGACCAAATGCGTGAGTACGGTCTGGGTACTCACGCATCTGGCCGTTGGAAATGCCGGCGTTCAGCATGCACAACGCATGCGGGGAACGCCGGCATTTCCAGTCCTCGGAACGAAGGGGTTCATAGGCACAGCGCGTGCGACTGCACAGGCAGCGCTTGCGCAGTGAACTTCGTCGATTTCATTCATGGATTCAGTGAGGGTAAGTCCTTACAAGTTACACTTGAAAAAAGCATGTGTAAAGTTGTTCCAAGGCTGCGGAGGAAGATATATTTTATCGTGGAGCTTCTGAAAGGCAATATTTTTGTTTGGGAAAGGGAGGGAAGTTATTTTAAGAAATTTTAAGTAAGTTTTAAAGTTTAAATTTTTTTTTTTTTTTTTTTTTAAACGGGTTTTCAGAACGGAAGGTAGAAGGAGCAATTGTGGCTGTGTGAATTGAATGTGAAAATGAGTGTTCTAAAATGAGTAATGTAACATTTCCAGCACTTTTAAGAAAGAAACTTTTCATCAGTAATAAGTAATTATGTATGTATGTCCGCATATATTCCTTTACGTATATGTATGTTTTATATTCCTTTACTTATGTGTATGAATGTATGTTTTTAATTATGATTTTTCAATAAGTTACTTTCTCTGAAAGTCATAATTAAATAATACATTCATACACATAAGTAAAGGAATATATACATAACACGCAAAGGAATATATACAGACATACATACTTTCAGAAGCTCCACAATAAGAAATATCTTCCTCCGCAGCCTCTGGAGCAACTGTACCCATGCTTTTTTCATGTGTAAGTTGTAAGGACTTGACCTCACTGAAAGCATGAATGAAAGCGGCGAATTTTACTGCGCACGCGTTCTGCCTCTGAACCCCTTCGTTCAGAGGACAGGAAATGCCGGTTTTCCCCGCATGCGCTGTGCATGCTGAAAACCGGCATTTCCTCCGGCCAGACGCGTAAGTACCCCGACCGTACTCGCGCATTTGGAAGGGAATTACTGGGCCAACATTTTACATGTCAATAAAATGAAAAATTTAACAATTGCACGATTTGCCCCCTCGCATCTGCGACTGAGGGTCCAAGGAGGTGCATTGCGCAAGAGGTCATCGTCGTACGTATCCTCACACTGTTCCCTTTCAGGAACTGTATGAAGTGGTGGAAGGATTTATGGCCGTGATTAACGCTCATTCCGTGACCGTAACCATCTTTGAACCAGCCATTAGGGTGGTTAGTCCTATGGCGTGAGGGTTTTACGGGCTCCCACAACCCATCTGAGGGGGGGGGGCCACCCACACCCACGGACGCAAGTATCCCACTGGATGTCCACCCAGAATTTATAGTTGGAGCTCCGACTCCACTTGCCGGGACTGTCTGGAGTGGGGTTCAAAACCCTACTCCTTCTGGCCCAGCGGCGGGGATGCTTACTGCTACGCAAAAGGCCCACTCCGCACAAAAGGTGACACCCATACGTTTCCTGCGCCTTTTCCCTCCCCGTGACTGGAGCCCTATGCTGCCACTTGAAAGACCAAGCTATCATCTGCCCTTTTTGCGGCGCCTTTGACTTCTCATTACCAATGATGAGCAGGCGCTACGCCTCCACCTCCTTGAGGAGATTGCTGAGGTCATCATCAGTTCAATTGTGAGTTCTTTTAATGCCGTGAATTGTGCTCATTCCAGCCATTTCACGTTGCTAATCGGATTGGGCCTTTGGCATAGCGGTAGGATCCCCGCCGCTGGGCCAGATCAGGGTAGGGTTTCGAACCCCGCTCCAGACAGTCCCGGCAAGTGGAGTCGGAGCTCCGGCTCTAAATTCTGGGTTGACATCCAGTGGGATATTTGCGTCCGTGGGTGTGGGTGGCCCCCCCTCCTTGTATAGCTTGTGGGAGCCCGTAAAACCCTCCCGCCATAGGACTAACCGCCCTAATGGCTGGTTCAAAGATGGTTACGGTCACGGAATGAGCATTAATCATGGCCATAAATCCTTCCACCACTTCATACAGTTCCCCAAAGGGAACAGTGTGAAGACACGTATGACGACGACATTGCTAAATAAATAAATGGAATTTAAAAAATTCTTTTAGGGCTTTTTAAAAGTCTTTAAATTGCTTTAATTCTGTTTAAAACTACTTCAGATTCTTCAAAATAATGTAAACGTTTTTAAAAGTTTATAAAAGTTACCAAAAGCTTCAAAAAACTTCCAAAAACCTATTTAAACTGCTGCTTTGCATGTGTGTGGAGATGCCGGAGTTGGACTGGGGTGGACAAATGTAAGAAATCACACAACATCAGGTTATGGTCCAACAGCTTTATTTGAAATCACAAGCTTTCGGAGCGCTGCTCCTTCTTCAGGTGAAGAAGGAGCAGCGCTCCGAAAGCTTGTGATTTCAAATAAAGCTGTTGGACTATAACCTGGTGTTGTGTGATTTCTTATGCTTTGCATGTAAAAATGCTTAGCAGCTTGGCAGAAACATTGGGGGCGTGTCCTGTTAAACTGAGACCTCAAGGGGCGTGTCTCAGTTGCACAGCGCGCTACAGGCTTCGCGCTGGCTGCACTCCTGGGCGGCGTGACGTCAGACGCTGCCCGGGAGTCAACATTTTAAAACAGCAATTCCAGGCGTCCCTGAAGCTCAACGGCCAGCACGTCGGGTAAGTGCAGATCGGGGGCTTACACGCGCGGCAAGCCCCCGACTCGAATTTCTGGGCCAATATGTTTTGTTATACATCTTGATAGCTAAAGATGTTGGCGGTGGTGGGGGCAGTGAGAGAGAGAGATTCTTGCCTGGCTGTTAGATTTAGGTATTAGTTTTAATTTTAAGTTGTTAGTGTTTAGTTGTCCTTAATGTAGAAGTTATAAGCACTGTGAAGAAGAAAGACATCTGCCCATAGTAGTGCTAGATTGTGTTCATTATTGAGGGAGAAGTCCAGCAGATATTGTAACGACTCAAGAAAGAAATGTAACAGTAATAGGTGTGCAAGGTGTTAGTCTCCTATGATCCCAAACTTGCATCCTTATATGTGCTGTGTAGGGGATGCTGAGAATTACCAATTAACGTTGAATTGTGGTATATAATTTACTGGTGATTACATGGTATAATCATCAATTCTTCTGTCTCTCTCACAAGGCAGAAAATATCTCACCGTCAAGCCAACATGTACAGCCCAAGACTAATAGTCAAATTGATTTAATGGCTAATTAATACAAGGAATCTAAATGGTACATCAAATATTAAATCAACACAATTGAATAAGAATTAAATTAGAATAAGTCCATAAAGGGTTACAATACACATTTTACAATTTATTTCTTACAATGTCTGACGAACTATGAGTCAGGTTTGACTCTTGAAGGCCTTCCAGATGCAATATTGCACGTGGCCAATGCGAATCTCAGTTCATCCACAGAGTTTAGATCTCATGGAAGAACTAAAAACAAGGGAATTCCCTAGTACCTTTCCAGTCTAAAAGGCTTCTTCAATTATCCACAATTAAAGACACAATAGTCGGGATTATTACTTAGAATGTTAACGAGCAAGTGTTTACACATTGTCTGGATTCCAAGTGCCTTTAATGCCTTGACTGTGTACAATTCAATCAGTGCCTAGAAGAGAGTCCCTGACTAATTTCCCGATCACTCAATCTGGCCTGGCCGCATGTGCAACTCTTTCTCTGACCTCTGAGAAGTTTGGTAAGAAAAGACATCTTGCATTTTAGCTCTAGCTATTTCAAAACTGTATGAAATAAAATACAGGGAGCTAACTATTTTATCACACATGATTCCAACTTGTTATTTAGCTATTAAAATGAAATGGGCGAACATTGTCAAGTACATACAATAATCTTCAAAGCTGAAAATTGTTGACCAATGATATTAAGTTGATCCATCCAAGACTGTATACAGTAATGACGATTGAGTTAAACTATGTTCAACTGAATACATTTAACGTGTAATTTCTAAATCAAGTTATTGTTCTATTTGTGGTGATTAAGTTTACAATCATCTCATTCTTGCCTACATAGCCAAGTCTACATAAAGTGTCAGCTTGACTCAGTGGTAGCACTCTCACATCTGAATCAAATGTCCAGAATTCAAGCACGCCACCCACCCACCCCTTCAACCACCGTCTGCCCCACCTGTGACAGAGACTGTAGGTCCCGCATTGGACTCATCAGTCACCTGCGAACTCATTTTTAATGTGGAAGCAAGTCATTCTCGGTTACAAGGGACTGCCTAAGAAGAGGGAGGAAGATTATTGGAGGTGCCAGCTTTCAGATATGACGTTAAACCGATGGCCCCACCTGTCTATTCAGATGGATGTAAAGGATCCAACTGCACTATTTGAAGAAGAGTAGGGAGCTTTTCCAGTGTCCTGGCCAAAATTTATTCCAGGTGGAGCACAGAACAAGAATGAGGAGGATCAAATGCAGGTGGAAGTGAGGAGTCGCAACCTGGCGGTCAGACGGACACCTCACGGGCTCCAGCAGCTGCTGAGCCCAGGGATTTGGACCTTTCAGAGCCTGCCTCAAAATGCAGTTTGCTAGCTCGTATCAGCAGTTATTTGAGAATGCACCCAACGCCCTATGATTCTGGAGGCTTCTGTGGAGGAATCGACAACGTGCATCTATGTAGTGCTGCATGACCATTTGCTCGAGTTGCAGACTACTATGGAGAATGATGGCCACTTCAGGGACCTCTGCACTGGAGGCCCCTCTTGATGAAGGTCCTAAGCTCAGGCATAGCTCATTATAATGTATGCTCCCGATTGGGGCTCTAGAGATTTTGGATACCTGTCTACAGCAGTCTACCCTGTCTGGATTCACCATGTTGTGGAATCAGATTGGGACAGCTATAATGCAAGGTTTCAACAGCCTCATTGCTGTGCAGCAGTCCATTTCCATACGAGTCTCTGATTATGCCCAGTGTCTAACTGTCATGAAATGACAGGAGATGGCACAGATGATGGTGATGTTACTCAAAAAAAGACCTTTATTTATATAGCACCTTTCACGACCTCTGGACGTCCCAAAGCGTTTTACAACCAATGAAGTACTTTTTGAAATAACAACAGAAAATGCTGGAAAAACTCAGGTGGTCAGGCAACATCCGTGGAGAGAAATTTGAGTTGACGTTTCGGGTTTGACCCTTCTTCAAAACTGGAGAGAAAAGGAACTAGATCGAAGGCAGGGCTGCGATCGGACAAAAGAATAAAAGAACCAAAAGAAGTAAAAGTACTTTTTGAAGCCTGGTTACAAAATGTTGTAATGTAGGAAACACGACAGCCAATTTGCGCACAGCAAGGTCCTACAAACAGCAATGTGGTAAGGACCAGATAATCTGTTTTAGTGATGTTGGTTGAGGGATAAATGTTGGCCAGGGAAAACTCCCCACCTCTTCTCTGAAATAGTGCCACGAGATCTTTTACGTCTGACGGGCAGACGGGACCTCAGTTTTATCATCTGAAAGACGGCACCTCTAACAGTGCAGCATTTCCTCAGTACTGCACTGGAGTGGTCAGCCAAGATTATGTGCTCAAGTCTCTAGAGTGGGGCTTGATAAAATGACCTTCTGACACAGATGAGAGTGCTACCCACTGAGCCATGGCTGACACCTTACTCAGGATGAAGCCACATCATCCATCTGCCCCACTCCATTAACTCTAGGTATGACAGAAAGCATCCAAGTCTATGCAGCCACTGCAGCAATACCCATCGTACCTCAAGTCATCCCTCTGTAATTCATCGCAAGAATCCTCCTCAATCGCCTTCTCCCAGTGGCTGAAGAGCTCCTCCCAGAGTCGCAATGCGGATTCCGCCCACTAAGGGGCTCAATGGACATGATCTGCACCGCACGCCAATTACAAGAGAAATGCAGGGAACAGCACCAATCGCTGTACATGGCCTTCTTTGACCTCAAAGGCCTTTGACACTGTCAACTGTGAGGGATTATGGCGTGTCCTCCTCAAATTCAGCTGCCCTCAAAAGTTTGTCACCATCCTCCACGACGACATGCAAGCCGTGATCCTGACCAAAGATTCCACCACAGACCCAATTCATGTACGGACCGGGGTCAAGCAAGGCTGTGTCATCGCACCAACGCTCTTCTCGATCTTCCTTGCGGCAATGCTCCATCTCACCCTCAGTCAGCTCCCCGCTGGAGTGGAGCTAATTTACAGAACAGGAAACTGTTCAACCTCCGTCGCCTCCAGTCCAGATCCAAGGTCGTCCCTTCCTCTGTCGTCGAATTACAGTATGCAGACGACACTTGCGTCTGCGCACACTTGGAGGTCGAACTCCAAACCATCGTTAACACCTTCACCGAAGTGTACGAGAGCACGGGCCTTACACTAAACATCCTTAAGACAAAGGTCCTCTACCAACTTGCCCCCGCCACACAGTACTGCCCCCCGATTATCAAAGTCCAAGACAAGGCCTTGGACAACGTGGACCACTTTCCATACCTCGGGAGCCTACGGTCAACAAGGGCAGATGTCGATGACGAAGTCCAACACCGCCTTCAGTGTGCCAGTGCAGCCTTCGGTCACCTGAGGAAGAGAGTGTTTGAAGACCAGGACCTCAAACCCGGCACCAAGCTCATGGTCTACAGAGCAGTAGTAATACCCGCCCTCCTGTATGCCTCAGAGACATGGACCATGTACAGCAGGAACCTCAAAGCACTGGAGAGGTATCAGCAATGCTGCCTCCGCAAGATCCTGCAAATCCATTGGCAGGATAGGCGCACCAACGTCAGTGTTCTCGCTCAGGCCAACATCCCCAGGATCGAAGCTTTGACCACGCTCGATCAGCTCCGATGGACGGGTTAAATCGTCCGCATGCCTGATACGAGACTGCCAAAACAAGCACTCTACTCGGAGCTCTGACACGGCAAGAGAGCCCCAGGTAGACACAGAAAACGCTTCAAGGACACCCTCAAAGCCTCCTTGAAAAAGTGCAACATCCCCACCGATACCTGGGAATCCCTGGCCCAAGACCTTACAAAGTGGAGGAGAAGCATCCGGGAAGGTGCCAAACACCTCGAGTCTCTTCGCCGGGAGCAAGCGGAAGCCAAGCGCAGGCAGCGCAAGGAGCGCACGTCAACCCAAGCACCCCACCCACCCGCCCCTTCAACTACCGTCTGCCCCACATGTGACAGAGACTGTAGGTCCCGCATTGGACTCATCAGTCACCTGAGAACTCATTTTTAATGTGGAAGCAAGTCATCTTCGGTTCCGAGGGGCTGACTAAGAAAAAGACCTCAAGTTATGGACCAGCTACTGACCCAGCACAAAGAGGCACTGGACCACCTGAATCCACAGAGACACATGGTTAGGAAGTAGAATACATACATTGTACACGATCACAAAGGGGAGACACACTGAGCACACCTGCATCACACATTGCTAGGGTAAAGAAAATTTGGGTTAACTGATATTCTCGTGTATAAAGTGGAGATGCTGGTGATATATAACAAGTTCCTTGACCCTGATTCATTCCTAATACATTGTATGCTAAGAGTGGCGTGATTATCATGTAAATTAGCTGACCTTGTAATAGAATGTGATCAGCTCACAACAGTGCAGCCTCACACGGGCCTCCCACCACTGCACCGAGAATCCATTATTAGCTTGTGATAAATAATTCACACCCACTTAGATTGCCATAACTCTTGCTCCATTCCAATCAGTTCCTGCTCACCATTAAACTCCCTCAAATTCTCGACTGGCTGTGATCTCAACAGCTCTTGGAAGTTTCAGTGAAATATATGGGAAAGTGCGTAACCATGTTTATCAGTGTTCAACACATCGCAAGCATTGCTCTCCAAGTTCATGGTCTTATCTGAACTTCCCAAAGTATTACACACTTATAAATATTGATTTTCCTCTATTTCTTACACGCTATTGTGTAGCACCTCATTGGGTCTTGTTCACAACGAACTCCAATGTTTGGTGGTAATTAAGACTTTTAGCTCTTAACTGATATTAGCTGTTTAGTCTGAGAACCCAGGCGCTTTACAGAAAGTCATGGGGCCTACATTTATTTAGAGGTCCCGTGTGACACCAATTAATGTGAGGATGTACTTGCTATCTGGCCAAACCAGTTGTTTCAAGCATTATGAGCAACCAAATATCATTAAGACTTACTGCATGCATGTCCTGTTCACAGCTTCATTTTTTTTTTACTCGTAAGGTGAGAAATGAAAAACAATGACATATACATTTACAGTGATAGCTTGGCTTCGTTAGTAGAACTCTTGCCCGAGTCAGAAGGTTATGGACTTACACCACATCAAGGCTTAAGCACCTAATCTATGAGCACACTTCAGTGCAGTACAGAAGCGCTGCATTGTCAGATGTGCCGTCTTTTGGATGAGACGTTAAACCGAAGCCCCATTCACCGATTCCGATGATTCAGGTGAATCCCCATGGTACTATTCAAAGATGCTCTCAGCATCCTGGCTAACATTCCTTCCTCAATCAACGTCACAAAAGAAATACAAAAGCAAAATACTGTGGATGCTGGAAATCTGAAATAAAAAGAAAAATTCCTGTAAATACTCAGCAGGTCAGGCAGCATCTGTGAAGAGAGAAACAGAGTTAACGTTTCAGGTCGATGTCCTTTTGTCAGAATGACGAAAGGTCATCGACCTGAAACGTTAACTCTGTTTCTCTCGCCACAGATGCTGCCTGACCTGCTGAGTATTTTCAGTATTTTCTGCTTTTATCACAAAAAAATGATTAATTGGTCATTTATTGCATTTGCTGTTTGTGGGACTTTGCCGTGAATCAATTTGTTGTCACATTTGCCTACATAACAGTGACTATACTTCAAAACTAATTACTTGATTAAGAAGTGCTGCGAGATATCTTGAGGTTGTAATACAGTACTATTTAAATACATGTCCCTTCTTCCTCTCTGTACAGTTCACCTTAAAAATATTATGGGACAAGTTTAATCCTGAACTGAAGCACCCAAATAATGCTGCTCCCCCACACACTGCACTTTTCTATATAAATTTACAGTTACTGTCCTTATTCTCTCTGTTCATCTCCAACATACAAACTACATTTGAATGAATGGATGAGCGGAATACATAACATTCAGCAAAAAGTGATCAAATGTGAATATAAGGCGCTGACAGGTTGATTACCACTTTACCTAAAGCTAAGGAGGACTGAGTCTCATTTACTGCAAGAAATGTCACAAGTGTGGAAGTGGTAGAATCCGCAAAGTCATTTGGAATTCTGCTATTGGAATCCATAATGAAAACTGACAACAGGAAACATGGCTGCATCTTAATCAATTTTGATCTTAGAGTGTTGGTTTTCATGACCAGACATGCACACACAATCACACCTGCAAAAGCATCAATAAGCAGATAAACTCCATCATTAGTGAAGCCGTATCCATGACAGATGTGATGAATGCCCAATCACCAGTGTTTAACAGAATCAATTCATTTCTCAGTGGCTGTAGGCCCACAGCAACATTGTCTTATTCAACACTAATTGACATTACTTTGGTAACAATGATTAGAGGGGCATGGAAAATCCTATTGTCACAGAAGAGGGTTGAAACCAATCATTAGGACTTGCGCTAAACAGCTGGGCCCTATATCCGCAGATCTGCAAACCGAGATTTTCAGACTGGACGCGAACCCAACCAGAAATGAGGTGAGGCAGGAACGGCATCCATTGACCTTTAGTGCGCTAACTCCCTCTGCTTATTTCTAGAGTCAACATCATTTGTATAATGGAGGCAAGCTCCCAGCATGAAAAATGCTCGTCATTGGGAGCTTGCCTTTAAAAGCTTGGAAGTCAGATACTACTGCAGGGTTTAAAGGCTTGCAGCAACTTAAAGAGGCAGGCATCTTACAAAGGGTACCAAAAGATGTGGCTGATGAAATTGATCATATTTTTACTATTACCTTTGGACGACCGTTAGAAATGGGAGTAATGCTTGAGGACTGGAAAGTAGCTGGCATGACAACAATCTTTATATTATAAAGGGGTATAGGGATAACCCTGGGAACTAATATCGGTTGTGGATGAAGTATTGGAAGGCAATGTGAAAGAGAAGAAAATGAAGCACCTAGCTTGAGATGGCATGGTAAAAGGGTGCCTTGTTTTCCTTTAAATTTGCGGTGCGCAAAACCACTCATTCACAAATTGGCACTTAAGTATATTTTCTGCCCCAGGTCGCTTGATGATCATCAGGTCACCATTGGGATCTTTCGTGTCTCCCCATCATTTCCTTATGCTTGCTGAGAATGTATTTGTAATTCTCATGGTTGTAAAGCACTTTGGGACATTGCATTTATATAGGACCTTTTAAGTCTGCACAAGATCTTTCTTTAAAATAAGGCTGAGACAGAGGAATGCAAAGTTTATGCTGGGACAGAAGATGGGAAGTGAAATTATGTTCAAAGAAATGCAAATAAACTGGTAGTGAGTTTCTAATCACAACAGAGTGAACAAAGCCGTGAGACTTTGTTACACCATTTGCCATACTGTAGCAGTGGTCGCATTGAGAGAGGTATTGTTAAAGACACTAAATATTCTACAATCCTAAGTTGAGACATTTCACCATAGTGAAGGAAGACAAGCTTTCAGCACAGAGGTTTAGACATCAAGCAACATGTAATGCTCTTGGTGTCTTGTGTGAATCTGGAACCGCCAATAAACAGCATGGGGCAATTTGTCCTTTTCAGCTTTGGGATCTGAGTTCAAACCAAAGTGAGACAGACGAGATGAAAGGCTCACCTCTCCAAGAGATAGATGTAAAAGGTCCTATGTGAAACAAGCCTTCAATGACTCAGGCTGGTTCCTAAGAGACACGAGATTGTAGATCGGAATTCTTTCACTAGTCCTAAAATGAAGAAGTGCCATCTGCTTTTTAAGATGAAAGAAAATGACCAGCCATTAAATGACTCAAAAGAAAATTAGGGAACCATTCCAGTTAAATCAATCCTCTCTCCCCACATGAATTTTGACACATTTATTTAAAATGATACGAAAGCTCTCTGTAAATGCAAACTGTTCCCCTGGCATCGGGTGATCCAAGGGGACTTTACGTCTGGGGATGAACAAAATGCTTCAGCTTTCCCCGCCCAAATAAAGGAGAATCCACTGGAACCAATTTAAAAAAACGAAGTTGGCATCTATAGAAAAGCCCAACGCAATAAACAGATGCGCTAATGGTGGCCATGGTTTTTTTTTCCCCCCCCTCCACTTTTCCACATTTTAGTCAGAAAAATCAACTTGATTTTAACAGAAATCAGCTGCAAATTTGAACAGGAGAAATACAACAGTCTTTTAAAACAATCATTCACAACAATGCTGAGTACATGCAAAAAGGCAGTGTTTACCCTGCAAGCCCACTCGAGAGATTTGTTGCGGCAGAAGAACCATTTAACACCGCCTTGCAGTGTCTTACTGTATTCTTCCATCCTGTTCTCAATGCAAGCATGCAAAACCCTGTCCCAGCCAGCACCATCAATTATTCAGATGGCATTACAGTGTGTGTATGTCAGCAGTCTCCCAATGTTTTAAAAACGTAACTACAAGCCAATTAAAATGTAAACTGAGAAAGACGGATGGGGCTGGGTCATGGTGGTGTGAACTTGAGCAGCATTATTTCTCATAACAATACATACTACAACTTCCAGTCTCTCTAATTTGACAGCTACTTTCATCAGTGTAGCTTTTCTACATTTGCAACTTCTGTTAGGGCAAGCAGCAGATTATTCCCCCGAGCCCTGAATTTCTGCACGCAGTCACTACAGTACAAGGGAACAGTAGCTATTTCTGTTTACTGGCAAAACAGCAGTTGCAGTTCTCATTCAGCCACTTGTCGGTGGTAGGACTTTCTATTGTTACCAAAGGTCACTGGAAATTGGAACATCTGTAGCTAAAAAAGAATCACAGTATCACCATGTACTGTGATTATTATAATCGGTGAGAAATGTTAATGAATAGAAATTAAAATCATTTGATAAATGGACTCGTCATTAAACCAACTAACTGTAAATATATCTAATGATTTGGAATTCACATCCTAGTCTAAACAAGATCAATGGCATTCTTGCATTAACAGTGCAGTGAAATAAGCTTTCATTTTTTATTGGCTGATCTGTTGATATATGTATTAATTCACGTCATCTTCATTCAACTAAACATTTACACATTACCACGCACATCTGTCTTTTGGATGAGACGTTAAACCGAGGCCCCGTCTGCTCTCGCAGGTGGACTTGAAAGATCCCGTGGCACTATTTCGAAGAAGAGTAGGGGAGTTATCCCCGGTGTCCCAGCCAATATTTATCCATCAACCAACATAACAAAAACAGAGTACCTGGTCATTATCACGTTGCCGTTTGTGGGAGCTTGCTGTGCGCAAATTGGCTGCTGCGTTTCCCACATTACAACAGCGACTCCACTTCAAAAGTACTTCATTGGCTGTAAAGCGCTTTGAGACGTCCAGTGGTCGTGAAAGGCGCTATATAAATGCAAGTCTCTTTCTTTCTTTCTTTCTTTCACAACACTGAATATGCATCTAACCTGGAAGCTGCACTATTTTAATGGTAGTTTAATGGCTGAATATCTGAGCGATCGGTGGAATATTCAATTGCTGAAATGATCTGTTGATATAGTCCGAGCGGACTATGTCTGTTGGGCAACAATGAAGCACTAGGTTTTGATAGGATCGCCAACCCTTCAGGCACTGGAGTCTCCAGGGATTAAAGATTAACATCCTGGACACTTCTGCAAGCAACCCTGGAGAAACATCATCGGGGCACTAAAAGAAAGGTTTTTTTTCATTTTTATTAACACTTTCATTTATTAATTATAAAAAAATGATGGCGATGGGGGGAAATGGCTATTTGACTGGGTAGGTGGTTGGAGGTGTGAGGTCATGTGATGAACCCTCCAGGAACACGTCCATCAAGAGTTGGCAACCCCAGGTTGAGCCTCAGCAGCCTGATACTGAGCTCAATGGATTCTCAGTGAAATTTCTCAAACCCCATTCACATTCGGAACAAATCCCAGCGTGTGCTTTGATGAGGAAAAAATGGAATGCAAATTTTAACAACGCAGTATTAGCCTGAAGCAGCAGAAGGCCAACGGAGTGAGATACCGACAGAGTGAGTATTTCCTTAGAAGGTGAAGGAGCACGTGTGGCCTAAACATGACTTTGGAGCTGAAACAAAATGGATCTGAATGGGCAGGTGCAGGCAGGCAGGTAGGTAGGTATATGAGAATGCTGAATTTAAGGACCAGTCTAATATTCAATTTTATTTGTCATATATGCAGCAGACGTGTGTACTGCACAATGAAATGTTGATTTTTACGAGTCCTCCCAACATTGGAATAAATATGGCATAACAATGATAAAATACTAATAGAAATACAGAAATAATAAATAAAACAGTAATAAATAATAATAAATTATTCGTTCATGAGTCTTATGGCCTGGGGGTAGAAGCTGTTTCGAAACCTGCTGGTACGAGACCGTATGCTTCGGTATCTCTTACCGGACGGGAGCAGGGTGAAGAGGTTGTGGCTGGGGTGGCTTGAGTCTTTGATGATTCTCAGGGCTTTCCCCCGGCACCTCTCGGGGTAGATATCCTGCACAGCGGGTAGTTTAATTCCTATAGTATGTTGTGCAGCTTTCACCACCATCTGTAGAGCCTTGCGGTCTGTGGCGGTGCAGTTGCCATACCAGGTAGTGATGCAGCCGGACAGGATACTCTCGATGGTGCACCGGTAGAAGTTGGTGAGAATCTGGGGGGCCATTCCAAATTTCTTCAGTCTCCTGAGGAAGAACAGGCGTTGGCATGCCTTCTTGGTTATGATGTCGATGTGATGGGGCCACGTTAAGTCCTCCGTAATGAATACACCCAGGAATTTGAAGCTGCTGACCCTCGCCACCTCAGCCCCTTCGATGTAGATTGGGGTGTGTCCCTCCCCCTGCCGCTTCCTGTAGTCCACGATCATCTCCTAATACTTTGCCATTCCCTGTGCACGCACCTTGTGATCCTTGCAGATTCACCAGAATGATACCAGGGTTTTAAGGGATTAAATTATGAGGACTGATTGCATAAACTTGGCTTGTATTCCCCTGAGTTTAGAAGGTTGAGGGGTGATCTAATCAAGGGTTTTAAAGGATAAGGGGATTCGATTTAGTGGATAGAGAGAAACTATTTCCTCTGTTGGGGGAATCAGAACAAGAAGGCATAATGTTAAAATCAGAGCTAAGTCATTTAGCAGTGAACTCAGGAACCATTTTTTCACACAAATGATAAGAGGAAATCTGAATCTTGCTCCCCCAAAAAGCTGTAAAGGTCAAAAGCAGGGCTCATGTTACCCCGAGATTGAGCAATCTGGTCAACAGGTGCCCAGAGGTGCCCACAAAAGCTCAAAATGCTTTCTGAAAAATTTTCAGTTCCCATTTGCTTACAGTAACTGAAATTTCTAATGTCCAAGCATGTGAAGTGTACTTAATTTCCTACGATACATCACATCAGCACTATTACGTCAGCTGTAATGCTCGAAAATATTTCAATACCTAGTACTTTCTGTCCCATAGTTTTTATTCAAACAATTTTGAAAAGCAAGAGGACAAGTTTCAAGTTTTAGTGAAGTAAAATTTATTTGAGTAATAGCGAGGCTATGTCTGGGGGAAATAGAGAAAGGAAAAAAGCAACAGTATTCTGATGACACACCAGTTGTAGCTTTTGATTTGTGTTCTGATAAAGTGTCTTAATCTGAAGGGGGAGGGAGAAAGAGAGACACTAGGGTCAGAGATGGATGAGAGAGAGAGAGAGAGACTGGAGGTGTGGGAAAGAATGAGAAAGAGCCTTTTACTTCATGTAATGTTAGTTCAATTTTCAAAAATTTACCAGTCAAACTTTGAACCCAACTAATCATCTCACTTGTGTTTTGTTGACAGAAAAGGTAATTGTTAATCACATACAGCTGTAAGAGATTCTAATTTCTATCACTATGAGATAAAGGGAGAAAGAGAAGAAATACAGAAAGAAAGACAAATAGAAAGCAAGGCAGATTGTCCCCTTTATTCCAATTTAATTTCTTAGAAAAGTTGAATTTTGAAAGCAAACAAAACCTCTGAGGGAAACAGATAGGGAGGGTGGTAGGGGGGAAACGTGTTAAGGGTGAGGGTACACCTACACTTCAGGAGAACGAGTGGGAGTGGAAGAGTAGATGGAGGTTTGTCATCGTGGAGCAATGGAGAGGGACGATACAAGGATTGCATGGGTAGTTCAAAGGGGAAGAGTTAGTGATAGTGAAAGGAGTGAGGGGCATGTCGGAAAGGGAACAGGCAGTCGGTAGGTGATGGTAAAGTTATAGGGGCCATGATGGGGACATTGGGTAGAGGGAAGCAGAAGTGATTGGGGGGTGGGAATGGGAAGGCAACTGCTTAGGGCTACATTTCCCAGCAACTCCCACCCCAAATGCAGCTTCCAGTCATTAATGGCTCCTTTCCCTACCACCCCACCCCACCCCACACTACCCACCACCTCCCACCCAAAAGGGAAAGAAGAAATGACAGCGAGAAGAAAAAAAGGAGAGAAGTAGCAGAAAAGAGAAAGAGAGCCAGAAGCAGAAGACAGACAGAGAATCAGCAACACATAGACATCAGAGACAGGTAAGAGGGTGTCCATCGTCTCCGATTTACTATGTACAACATGACACGGGATCTATTGATTTAGAAATTCTGCCGCTTCTTGGTGCTCAGACATCACCTTCCAACAGCCAGTGGTAAATGAACTAACAACCCTTCCCTTGCTCCTGATGTACTCAAAAAATTGTGATCGCCCTTTCTATTTTCCACTGTATTTCTCACCTCTTCCTCTTTGTATCCCTCATCAGTTTCCTCACCTTCCGTTGCTTAGATTATATTTATCCCGATCCTGTTCCTTATCTGTACATCTCAGAATTTTATACACGTGTCCTTTCTGCCTTGCATGACTTGCTTTTTCATCCATGTGGATTTCATTCTCCTGTTTGGTCCTCAGCTTGTTTTGGGGATAAACCATACATAAAAACCTCCTTAAAACACTCCTGATTTCCCTCCACATCATTCTCTTTAAATAGTTCCCACTTTATTCCTTTTTGTGCATAATTTCATTTCCTCAGAGCCTGCTCTTTTGAAGTTCAATGTTTTAAATAGTTTTTATTATCTGTTCTGTCCTCATTTCAATCTTAAACTTAACAACTTTATGATCACTGACCTACAAATGTTCTCTTATTTCAACATGGCTTATTACAAGTTAGGATGCAAATTCAATATTGTCTTTCCCCTTGTGTGTTCACTAACCTGCTGTTTAAGGAAAGATTCTTAAAATATTTCAGTAAATTCCCTGATGCCCACTGTGAATCCCAGTCTACACCAGGATGATTGAACTCCCCCATGATTACAATTGAAGTCTTAGCACCAATCTTTTTCAGTGACCTCCTCCAAGAGTACGCCAACTCCATTTTATTGAGTGATGGCTTGCAACATGTTCCATCCATGAACATTTCTGCTATCTTCCAGATCCACCCAGGGACTCTGCAAATTTCTAGTTAATTCCTCTCAGCAACATATGAACCTTCCCTGATAAACAGTGCTGGCCACCCCACTCCACTCTCTTTCTTGTCTTCTCTGTTCTTTAGAAGCACAGATGGTCCTGCAGATTTGTTGGCCACTTGTCTCTTCCTTTCGCCAGGTTTCGGTAACTCCTATGATATCTATTATCGCCCTATTTACCAACACTTCTAATTCATCCATTTTATTTCTTATGCTCCTGGCATTTATCTTGGATCAATCCTTACTCTATTCACCTGACATTTTCATTGTTATTGGTCCATAGTGTTACCGCCTCACCTCTGTTTCCCTAGTATTAAATCCTTTTCAACTGTTTTATTTATCCCATCAGCCAAGATGTATGTGTCTTGTCAGTTTAGGTAAAGTAGTCCCAGTGGCCAAGAATTTGAAACCTTCCCTCCTACACAATGGACTGCATTTTATCAATGGGGGTGCATTGAGGGCGCGACTTCTGGTTGTCGGGTTTCAATCCCGCCCCAACGACGTCCGGCCAACCCACGCTATTTTCCCTTGATTGACCTTGTTAAGCCCGCCCTGCTTAGAGAAGCTGTCAAACACTGAATCTCTGTTCTGTGGTGAGCCCTTACTGAAGGCTCACCAAAACCTATTTCTTCCGCAGGAATCAGATGGCTGCTGCATCTGAGAATGCAGCAGCCATTCTGCCTTCTCTGCCGTTGAGATGAGGCACCTCCAGATCCCCAAGGGTTGAAGCCTGCAGGAAGGAGCAAAGGTAAGAAAACTTTTTCTAACACTTTACACTCACCTCTCATACTTACCTCTCCACACCTGCACCCATCACTCATCGCCACAGCGGACTTTTCGATCCCTCTCACTCCTGCAGACCCACTGCCCGCCTCGCCGACCCTGGCAGGGTTTCCTGACGCCGGGAAGCCCGCACTTGCAGGGGTAAAATGGGGATAAGCCTCTTAACTGTCTGTTAACTACCTGTTAACAGGCAGTTAATTGGCTCTAATACCCTTCCCACCTTGAGGAGATGGGTCCCTGCGCGAGTCGGGGACCTGCCTCCCGGGAAGATGGCACGGAGGCGGGTTGGGAGCGGGTTCGGTACCCGCTCCCAGTTTCTGCCATTTTCCCGGCAGTCCCGCCTCCATGCCCACCTCCCCAGGGCTGGCAAAATTGCCCCCAATGTGTTGAGCTATATATTAACCTCTCCGTTAGGTCCAGTATGTGGCATGGAGAGTAATCTTGTGGCTACTATTCTGAAAGTCCTTTTCTTCAATCTGTTCCCCAGTTCCTGAAGTTCCCTTTGTATCATACCATTCTACACCTCTCTATGTTGCTGGTTCCCATGTGAACCATTACCTCTGGTTTCTCCCCTTCCCGTTACATGATCTTATCCACCTGTTTAGTCAAGTCTCAAACTCTGGCATCTGCAAAGCAACATACCATTCAGGACTTCAGTTTGTGCTTGCAGAAGATTCGATTAGTTCCTCTTACTGTAGAATCCCCTACAACAACAATGTTACCTTTAATTTTATTTCCTCCGTGACAGAAATTTAGGGCTCGATTTTCAGTGTGCCGTGGAGTCGGGTTTGGAGGCGTGCGGGGGGGTTAAATTCCCGAAATCGGGGGGTCCCGACCCCATCCCGCCTCCATGCCAGTTTCAAAGGAGGCGGGTACCCGCCCCGCACTGGGACCCGCCTCCCCAAGGCGGGAAGGGGATTAGTGCCAATTAACTGCCTGTTAACAGGTAGTTAACAGGCAGTTTTTAGCCTAATCCCTATTTTTAAGCTTGAACTGTGGGATTCCCGATGGCTCCAAACCACGGCAAGTTGGAGGCGTCGGGCCGTCGGGTTGAAGGGCTTGGAGGGGTCGAGATGTCGGTGTTCAGGTGAGTGATGTGTGCATGAGTGCAAAGGTAAGTGTGTTTGCTGTGTCTAAAGTGATTAAATAAGTTTTACATACCTTGGTTCAGGTAGTCCCTCATCTCTCCGTCACAGAAAGCAGAATGGCTGCGATCTGTCAAAAGTGACAGCCTGCAGCTTTCTGTGCAGGAGAGATTTCTAACCGAGTCTGTGGAGAAGGACTCATGTTAGAAGTAAGACTGTCAGTGTTTGACAGCTTCAAACAGCTGTGAAGCACTGATATTTCATCTGTCAAAATGTCTTGACAGATGAAATTTCAGTCCGTGATGTCACCTGTTGCCGGGTGGCCCTTAATTGGCCTGCTGAGCGGGCTCAACAAGGTCAATCAAGTTAAAATCACGTGGATTGGCTGCATCTCGATGGAGGCGGGACTACAACCCCGAAAGTTGTAGTCCCGCCTCCAACCCGACTCCTGAATGAAAATCCAGCCCGAAGTAGTTTTTTTAGCTTGGTGGTTTTCCCTTTAAATCAAGTCAGCATATAAGGAGTGGAAAGTTAAAAAAAAACAAACCCATGCTAAATTCTATACATATGTTACAAGGTTGGTTGAAATTGTAGGCTTGAGGGAATGAACCAAGGTATTTTTAAACAAATACAGACGGTGTGATTTGTTCAGTTAAATGTCGAGCAGCCAATTATTTTTGAATCGAAGTGTTTCTTTAGTGAAGTGTTGTAATATTCTGGTCCCAACACAGAGATTGTGGGCACGCCAGTCATTACCCTCTTACAAGTACCTATTATTTTCTATCCTTCAGCCAATTTTTTATTCATGCCCAAGTTTTGTCCTGAATCCCCACAGCTTTGAGCTGAATTAGTAACCTTTTGTGTGAAACTTTATCAAATGCTCTTTGGAAGTCTAAGTACACGGCATCGTAGTGTTTATCAGTCAACGTAAGTTGTCACTTCCTCAAAGAGGAAGTTGGCTTTTCCTGTCTAAAGCTGTATTGACTGCTGTTTACTCGGTTGTTGTATAGATAATCCTCAAGTTTTTTCCTTTTACATAGAATTGAAGTAAGACTAATGGGCCTGTAGCTGCCTGTGTCAGTTTTGTTACCTCTTTTGAATACGGGCAGCACATTAGTCCGTTACCAATCTACCAATATCTCCCCAGTGGTCCATTGATTACCTCCTAATGATTGGCAGTGCCTCAAAAATCGACTCGCTAGCCTCTCTCAACACTGGGATAAATACCAACTAACCCGAGGGATTTATTTATTTTAAGTCCTTTCAATTTGTCTAGGACTTCCATCTCATTTATATCGAAGTCTTGAATTATGCCTAGGTACTTTTTTTTTTTTTTTGAGGGAGTGTATGTTGTTCATGTCTCCCCTTGGGAGTACTTTGAGGAAGTCATCATTCAGAATATTTACCACTTGTGTTTATTATCAGTTTCAAGACAATTTGCATCTTTTAATGTTCTCACCTCCTCTCTGACAGTCTTCTTACTATTGTAGTACTGATAGAATGTTTTTATTGTTAAATTGTTCAACCGCCGTTATTCTTTCAGCTGTAAATATATAAATTGTATTAGATTATTTGCTAATTTATTATTTACTAAACTTGCTCAATATTTTAAACCTTAAATTTGATGTGATGTTCCAACACTTTTCAAAAACCAGGGAGAGATCCTGTGGAAGATCATTCCAGCAGCTTAAAAAATAATTACCAGGGGTTGCTGTACTTTAAGATGGGCCCATTACTGATAGCTTAACTAGATCTCAAGGTTAGGATAGACAGCCTCGAAGGCATGGGGATTTGGGACTTACCCATGAGGGTGATATAAGATATGAAAGCTGAAAATAATCTATTTATGCAAGTTCGATTTCTTGATTTGCTAACATGCAATCAGATTCACAAAAAAGGGGAATGTTCAAAGTAAACTAGTCACAAAAGCAGTGAACTGCAATAAAAAACACCCGAAGCAAGTGTTTTGCCACTGACACACATCACAGAAATGCAACATCGCAGGTTAATCCTTCTGAGTGCTGAATGTCTTTTGGAACTAGCACATTTTGTTACCTGCCAAAAATGATTATTTCTCAAAAGACCCAAGATCATAACATCCTGTTCCCTTTGAGTTGGCACTTGTTGCCTTTTGCCACCGGCCTGCTCATAGTTATCATCATCTGCTGTTCCATCCTTGTCCATCTCCAAGACTGAAATTCTGTTAGACAACTCTTAGGTCTACAAGGTCTCTCTTTTGCTGCCTGTTATTTTCATATGCCTGACGGACTGCCACCTGAATCTTACTGTTTATTGCACTGTCTCCATCTATCTTGATGGTGCCAACATCATGGAAAGTCTCACCTTGATACTTTCCCTCCTTGTGTCAGCCATGGCTCAGTTGGCCGCCTCTGAGTCAGAAGGTTGTGGGTTCAAGTCCCACTCCAGAGACTTGAGCACAAAAATGTAGGCTGACACTCCAGTGCAGTGCTGAGGGAGTGCTGCACTGTCAGAGGTGCTGAACCCCATCTGCTTTCTCAGGTGAATGTAAAAGATCCTATGGCAATATTTCAAAGAAGAGCAGGGGAGTCAACAGTACTAAAAAACAGATTATCTGGTCATTATCATGTTGCCGTTTGTGGGAGCTTGCTGTGTGCAAATTGGCTGCCGCATTTCCTAAATTACAACAGTCACTACACTTCAAAAAGTACTTAATTGGCTGTAAACCGCTTTGGGACATCCGGTGGTCGTGAAAGGCGCTATATAAATTGAAGTCTTTCTTTTTTGTATATTGCTAGGTTGCTGTGGCTCAGTTGGTAGCACTCTCGCCTAGAAGTCAGATGGTCATGGGTTCAAGTCCCACTCCAGACCACCGAGGGAGTGCTGCACTGTCAGAGGTGCTGTCTTTCTAATGAGACGTTAAACTGAGGCCCCATCCGCCCTCTCAGGTGGATGTAAAAAATCCCATGGCACTATTTTGAAGAAAAGCAGAGGAATTCTGCCCATTGTCCTGGCCAATATATAAGCATTACTAAAAAACAGATTATCTGGATAACTTGCGAGTCTCATGCAGTGTCTGTGCTCATATTGGCTGCCGTGCCTGGGAATTAGTTTCTTGTAGGCCTTAAATAGTTGAACTTCACACAAAAGTACTCTCCCGGATACCTTGCAGATCTAGGATTGCCCACACATATATGGGAGGAACTTTCCCAGCCCTGGGGAGGCGGGACTGCCAGGAAAATGGCAGAAACTGGGAGAGGGTACCCAACCCGCTCCCAACCCACCTCCGTGCCATCTTCCCGGGAGGCGGGTCCCCGACTCACGCAGGAACCCGTCTCCTCGAGGCAGGAATGGGATTAGAGCCAATTAACTGCCTGTTAACAGGTAGTTTTGAGGCTTATCCCCATTTTACCCCTGCAAGTGCGGGCTTCCCAACGGCTGCGAACCTCGCCAGGGTCAGTGAGGTGAGCAGTGGGTCTGCGGGGGTGAGAGGGATTGAAAGGTCCACTGTGGTGGTGAGTGATGGGTACAAGTGTGGAGAGGTGAGTATGAGAGGCGAGTGTAAAGTGTTAGAAAAAGTTTACTTACCTTTGCTTCTTCCTGCAAGCTTCAACCCTTGGGGATCCGGAGGTGCCTCATCTCAAAGGCAGAGATGACAGAACGGCTGCTGCATTCTCAGATGCAGCAGCCATAGGATTTCTGCTGAGGAAAGAGGTTCTTGTGTTTCTTTGTGCAAGGGCTCACGCTAGAACAGAGATTGTCAGTGTTTGACAGCTTCTCAAAGTTGTCAAACGCTGACAATTCATCTGTCAAAAATTTTCAACAGATGAAGCGTCATACGCTGACATCATCTGTCACCAGCTTTCCCTTAATTGGCCGGCTATGCCTGCAGGGTGGGCTTAACAAGTTCAATCAAGGCAAAATAGCATGGGTTGGCCGGATGTCATTGGGGGCGGGACTGAAACCCGACAACCAGCAGTCCCGCCCCCAACGCGCCTTCATTGAGAAAACTCAGCCCATAGTAATCCAAACAACCATCTCAGTTCAGGTATTTGACAAAGGGTATCTGGTTTTAAATGTTTCAGAAATACATTTATAGACCAACTGCTCCCCAGTTCCAACTCCCTCAGTCCCATTCCCTTAGATAAGAGCATTACTTCTTGCTCTGCCAAAACCTTGTTCTAAAATTAAAGCTTTGTTGTGTTTGATTCATTGCTCTTGACCCACGATAATTCTGAGCGTGGCACTGATCAACTGTATAAAGTACTGTTGATTGCTAAGTAGCACCGCTCGGCAGTGCAATCATTCGAGCTTTTACATTGGCTTCACACTATGCTCGTGTCACCAACTCCTGGTTTTCCACAACTAGCAGGAAACCCCAAAGTAAACGTACTAGTGGTCGAGTGTGTCCCCTTTGGCCGCAATCAGTGATCCGGGTGCAAATTGTGCTCAAAATTACGCTAGTTTTAAGAAGTGATATTTTTTTCTCTCACGCTTCCGCTCTCTCATTTGCATATCACTGAATGTAAAATCTTCCATGAACCAGCCCAATCGGGCATGTCAGAACGTAATTTTTAAAAAAATGTACATTATAAAATATTCTGTGATATATTTAAGAGTGGTAACCTGGTGCAATTTTATTAATACAGCTGAAAATAGGTTGATCACAAAAAATAAGCATTTTTAAGTCAGTGTCTATAGTCCACCACCTGTGAGTAACCAGATTTTAAATAACTGACAATGACTTAAAAAACTATACAGAACCATTTACGAGCTACATTGGTGTAGTCAGTTTCTCGGTAAATTAATAATATATATTTAAAAGCTTTCAAAATGTGACCATTAATGTCCTTGCTCCTAACAAAACTTAATTTTAAGAGCCTCCTCGAAGGCCTGCAAACAGACACAATTCGCACTGGTGATAATTCAATGGGGGGGGGTGGCCAGTTTTGTGGGCGGGGCTCGCTGTAAATTGCGCTTGAAATTTTGTGATCTTTTGGGCTGGCTTGGCCGAATTGCGCTGAAAGAAAAAGAAAGTGCAACCTCGCGGAAACTTCTGCCCAACGTGTTCGCCAAGGCTGATGCTGGGATTCACTTTATTTTTAAAACTAGGGCTTCCCGATTGCAGGCATGGTTTAAACACAGAATCGATATAAAAGCCATCAATTGTGCAACCTTCAGGATCCATTATAGTTGAAGAAATAAATACTTGCATTTATATATCGCCTTTCATGACCTCAGGATGTTCCAAAGTGCTTTACAGTGAATTAAGCACCTTTCAAGTGTAGTCACTGTTATAATGTAGGAATGTTGTAATGTAGTTAATCAGTTAATGTTAGCTAAAGAGGATTACCAGCCCATTAGCAATGTCATTACCCATTTATATATGAGGTTGTGCAGATTTATAATATTACAACAGAGGCAACTGTCTTTCAACAGTGGGGAACAACCACCAGAGTGACCAGTCCAACTGAACTTCAATGATCACTGTCAATGTTTGCAGAAACATAGGACTGGGTTTTACCAGCCCTGAGGAGGCGGGTCTGGAGGCAAGACTGCTGGAAAAATCAAAAAGAATGGGAGCGAGTCAGACCCGCTTCCAACCAATCTTCCCGGGAGTCGGGCCCCCGATTTGCACAGGGTCCTGACTCCGAGAGGCGGGAAGAGGGTTACTGCCACGTAACTGCCTGTTAACAAAAGGCTTTTTCCCATTTTCAGACTTCTGCTGCGGGCTTCCTGACGTCGAGAAACCCCGTCAAGGCAAGTGAGACATGCTGTGGGTCTGTTGTAATGTTTGTGCATAGATGATAGCTGCAGGAGTGGTGTGAAGGATGCAATGGAACACTGGTGAGTATCAGAGATAAGGAACTGTTGGGAAAGTCATTTTTAATGTGTTTAGATTTTTCTGTAGGTGACAAGCTTTGAAGTGCTTGTGTGGCCTCACCTCATTGGGAGAAGTGACAGATTGCTTCTGTACCCTCACCTGCAGCTGCCATCTGTTTTATCCTAAGGAGAAAGTCATTGGAGAGCCTGGATGCAAGGGCTCACCTTTGTACAGTGATTGTCAGTGTTTGACAGCACCTCAATGCTGTCAAACAGTCAATTCATCTGTCAAAAATAAATGCTTCATGTCCCTTTAAGAAAACCAGCAGATGAAGCATCATCCACTGACATCATCTGACACTGGCTTTCCCTTAATTGGCCAGCAAGCCCGCAGGGCGGGCTTAACAATGCCAATCAGGGGAAAATAGCGTCTGTGCATCGGACGTCACTGGGGGCGGGACTAGAAAGTGGAAGGCAGCAGTCCCACCCCCCAACTCGTCTCAGCTGGTAAAATCCAGCCCATAGTATCATACGGGTTATGGTTTTGGAAATTACATTTTGATCACTATGAGGGACTGATTACGACAAATGGTAGCCAGTATAACAAGATTTGGTCACTAGACAAAGTATTGTAATGAATCCAGATACACAGTTCCCAAAATCAACATTTTAAACTCATTTATACAGAAGCAAAATACTGCGGATGCTGGAAATCTGAAACTAAAACAGAAAATGCTGAAAATACTCAGCAGGTCAGGCAGCATCTGGGGAGCGAGAAACAGAGGAGGCAAAATTGGTAAGATTAAAAATTGTATGGAACTGTAACTTTTTCATGCAAAGGTGAAACTGCAGATGCTTAAGTACTACTGCTGTGGTCCATCCGAGGTATGTTGACTGCTCAGGCTATCTAAGGGGTGATTGAAAATGAGGGAAAATATTCAGGATAAAGTGCGAGAAGAGAATAGAATCAGATGAGATGAGCAAGCCAGGAGACAGATGAGTGTTGGGATAGATCCTAATATTGGACAGTGTTTCTAAGAAGGGCATTTGATGCCAATAAGCCATTGATAGAAAACTCATTCATGTGGTATGAAGGGAAATACGCAGTGACTGGGGAATTATTAGCACAAATGCAACAGCGTCTTAGTACACCAATGCACTGTACTGCAGAGCTGCACTTTTATTCATGTCATTTTGCAGATGTGCCTTATAGATCCAATTTAATTAAATATGGCCTGTACACGGATTAAAATACTCATGTTTAATTTCAGTTACGATCACTGAAAAACTGTGTTTAAGGAACAACAAATTGCATTTATATAGTGCCTTTAATATACTAAAACGTCCCACGGCACTTATCAAATGTTATCAAACACAGTTTGACACGGAGCCACATATCGGGCAGATGACTAAAAGCTTGGTCAAAGAGGTTGGTTTTAAGGAGCGTCTTATAGGAGGAAAGAGAGGAAGGGAGGCGGAGAGGTTTAGGGAGGGAGCTGAAAGCACAACTGCCAATGGTGGAGCGATTACAATCGGGGATGCTCAAGAGGCCAGAATTGGAGGAGTGCAGAGATCTCGGGTGGTGGGGGGTGCAGGTTGTAGGAGGTCTTATTTTTCCACATATTAATGAAACAGTCACCTGAATTACCCCTTAATCCTGCTGAATTATTAGGGACAAATAGTGTTTAAAATAAGGACAGATAATACCAGAAATATTCAGCACGTCAGGCAGCATCTGTGGAGAGAGAAACAATAAAAAAGAGTTGCTGACTTATTTCCTGAGCTGTTCCCATCCCTGCTATGCATCCTGTCAACGTACAGTGGTGCCCAGTAATTGGAAAGATTGGTTGCGCGTGCGTTACTGAAAAACTTTGCAAAGTATGAAGATATTGCTGGCACAGCGATATACTGATCACTGTCAGAGGAAAAAAATCAACAGTCTTTTATTTCTCAAAAGTAGTAATGCAAATATAATTAGACACTGAACAATGCTCGCAGAAAAAAAGAAAAGCACTCATCAAAAGACCGTTGATGAGAAGCTTGTGAAAATGATTCGGAAACTAGTCAAAATGTGATGAATATAATTACATGCAGACATGCAAATGTCACTGTAAATTGGAAAAGTCCATCAGTGCAGTGATGGTGAAAGCTCTAAATTCTTTTTGCGGAACATAAATTAAAGAATAAAGAACGTGCATCAATTATTCGAAAAATTTACATTCTTTACAGAGACGAGTCGGATGGTCAATCCCCCTCCCCACCATTGTTCTGACTCAACCAGCCTGCTCCCCAGAAACGCGTGATCTCATACAAGCAAGAGGTCACAGTAAATAACTTTAATTACATGTCTGGCTTTTTGCTTATTCCCCCCGTGAATTTTCTTTCCTTCGCTCCGGAGAGAGTCATGCTGGTGCAGAGTTCCACAGGCCAACCACTCATCCAAAAGGAAATTCTTCAACAACAAAAAAAAATGCCCAGCACTGTCCCAGAAGCTCCTGCCTTCCTTTTCCCAGTTTGCCCTTCCTGCAGGGGCAGTTGGAAGCAGTGGCCAGTTTTCTCCAATCGACTACCTCATGAAATCACACCCAGTAGGTTTCAAAAAGCAGCAGGAACATGGCCATTCAATACAGTAACAGGACATGTGCATTTTTTCAGGACTGTGGTGACATGGATAACTAATTTGTGGCTGGTTCATTTATGAATGATAAGATGTTTCTCGCATATGAAATACAGAACAGATTATAGTGTTGACCTTTATTTAACTTGTTCATGGGGCTGGTTTCTTCGCAATGGAGCCCTACTTTTTTTTGCATCTCCTAATCGGCTACAGTTCTCTTGCCTCCTACAATGGCCTTTTAAACATGCTGTGGGGTTGAGTGCGTCAGAGTGATATCATCACAGGAAGCACTTACAACACATTTGGGCTGGTGAGATTTCTGGTCAGTGTACAATCATTTTTAAGGCTGAAGAAATGTAGTTTCAATACAAGAGGAATTAAATAGTTTCTACAGTCCTGTACCTCCACTCTCCTGTAGACCCTTTGAAGGATGTTGATGTGGAAAATGAAGTCCTGGGCCTAGAAATTCGGTGGGCTGCGCCACCAATTAGCGCCTAAAGAGGGCACTCAGTGGCTTTAGCGCCACTGGCCACGCCTCCCACGATATTTAGCGGGGCGCTAATGGCGGCATTAGCCTGTAGCGCTGCGCCGCCACCGATGACGTCATCGGTGTGCGCAGCGCCCCGATCGTGATATTTGGTAGCGCCCGCCTTTAACGCCGTTCGCAAATCACGCCCGGTTCACGGGGCCTACCTGTGGCGGTAGTGGCGCAAATTAAGGTGGAGGTGCGGGGCGGCCATTTTTTTCGGTGGCCGCCTGCCAGCACCTCCGTCCCCGGCCTCCTGATCCCCCCACCCCGGGCAGTGCCGGCTGTGTCCCGAGAGCCCGGCACTTCTCCTCGGTGCCGGGCTCTTTTGCTGGCACTCGGGATTGGTCATCGTGCTGGTGCAGGCCCCTCCCCCTTAAGGGAAGGCCTGCAGTACCACAGCGCGCCGTGCCGCAGCGTGTGATGCTGCGGCACGTTGCGCTGCGATATTCAGTTTCAGCGCCCCAAGAGGGACACGGGGCGCCTCGAGCAGCGCCCCGCATCCCTCTTGGGGCGCTCAAGCTGAATTTCTGGCGGGCGCAACGGCTCCGATCGCAGCAGTAATTCCGGCGCCCAGGCGAGCTTGGCGCCCCGTTTGGGCCTCCGCCGAATTTCTAGGCCCTGGTCTTTTGCACACTTAGAAGATAGTATAATCATGGGGCAGTTGTTCTCTCAAAACCTAGAGCAGGTAATAAAACTGCTCCTAATAGATTCCAGGTTGGACCAGGCATCACTTCATGCTCCACATTCTTAGTGTGAACAGATTTAAGAGCCTTAATGCCGTATGCAGTGACGGATGGTTTAAAAGGAAATAACAACCCTACAGATAAAAGAACATGGGTAATTAGTCAAGCTGCTTACAATGGTATGGAGTTCCAAGTGGAAAAGGTAGAAAAGGTGGCAACACACCGAGGAATGCCACTCGTTAGTTTGTTTTCTTATATATCATTACCACTTAACACCACTGAAAGGCATTGTTTGTGCCCATCAATCTCCTCTTCTGCAGCAAACACAAATACTTTACCTTTTTAGCGGTTTCACTCAGACTTTTTCCAGTGTATGAGCGACAGTCAGTTTGGAGCATGGTGTTCTACTGAATATACAAGCCAAAGCGTTTTTGACTGCAATGCTTTGGGGCAGTGTCAAATATTCAGAGAAACACTTCACGATTAAAAACTATGGCTTTGAGACTGCCCAAAATTGTTAGTTTTAAAGCACAGTACTCATGCATGGACATAACTGTCTTTGATTTCTGACTTGAAGATCCAGAAAGCCCTGCTGGCACATATTAATTGGACTGTAAATGTTGGCTATTTCAAACATTCATATTCTTCTCCATATATTTCAGTCTTCACCCAACTATCACCCCATCTTTAACTTCTCTTTCCTCCACGAAGGCCTTGAATAGGTGTCAGCCTTAGCATTCTGGCCTCTCAGTCAGACGGTTGAGAGTTCAAGCCCCATTCCAGAAACTTGATCACATAATCTAGGCTGACACTTCAGTGCACCACTGAGGGAGTGCAGCACTGCTTGAATTGCTGTCTTTTAGTTGAGACATTTAACCGAGGCCACCAATTTCCCTCTCAGGTGGACGTAACATGGTGTCCTGGCCAACACCACCAAAACCAGATGATCTGGTAATTCATCGCATTGCAGTTTGTGGGACATTGCTGTGCGCAAATTGGCTGCTACATTTCCCTACATAACACTGCCTATACTTCAAAAGTACTTCATGGCTATGGAGCGTTTTGAGAAATCCTGAGGTCATGAAAGGTGCTATATAAATGCAAGTTCTTCTTTTTCTTTACAGCCTCCCAGCTGTGTGCTGATCTGCTCCACAACTCCTTGTTTGAAACCCTTCATTCTGGTTTCTCCCCAGCTCACAGCATCAAGACTGCCCAAATCAAAGTCATCAATGATATCCTCTGTGATTGCAGTCATTGTCATTATACCTTCTTGTCCTCCTCGGCCTCTCGGTGGCATTTGACAAGGACGATCACACCATGCTGCTCCACTGCCTTTCCTTGATACTGCCTTTACGTGGCTCCATCCTACTGCTCCCAAAGCAACAGGTCAATGCCTAGCAGCCTATCTCGAGCAATGGCTTCTTCTCCCACTCCCTTTGGTGAACTCATGAGTTTCCCAAGTATGCATCCTGAGCCCGTTCCTCCTCATCTACATGCTGCCCCTTAGTGAAACCATCCTGAAGCTTCCATATGTATGCTAATGACACCCAGATTTACCTCCACCAAAATCTCTCAATCCCACAATGGCCTCTTTGCTAATAGTCTGCCTGACTGATATTAAGTCACGGATGTGCCAGAGTTTCCTCCAATCAACATTGGAATGGCCAAAACCATCATTTTTGGTTCCAAAGGAAAAACTCCACATCGTTTCCACTGACCACACCCGTTCCTTGGCTACTTGATCTTGATAAAGTGTTATGCTCAATTCTGATCAGAGTTTCAAGCCCCATATTCTATCACCAAGCCAGCTAATGTCCACTTTTGAAACATTGACCACCACTGCCTTACCTGACGCATAACGGTTGCCAAAACCCTTTCCCACAACCTCATCATCTCTGAACTCAATTTCTCCAAATTTGGACCCTTCGTAAACTCCAAAAACTCTGCTGCCTGCATCCTGTCTCACACTAAACCCCAATCGCCTTTCAACCTTGTTCTCGCTGATCTACACTAGCTCCCTGTTCCCAACGCATTGAATTTAAATATTCATTCTCCGCTACAAATCCCTCCATGGCCTTGTCCCCAACCTTCTGCACACTTACATCCCCTCTGGTCCTTTGAACATGGCCTCCTATCCACCTCCCTCTCTACAGCCACTTCTTTTCCCTCTCTGTGAAGCAGAGTTGGCAGCCTGTTAAAAGTCTATATAAGTACAAGTTGTTGTTCACACAGCTTGTGGTACTATAATGAACTGTTAAAATCATGGTAATAACTCAGCGTAATGAGATTGTTGCAATGAATGCAGTTTACAAACACCAATCCAGAATTAAACCAGTTAAAGACTTCTATTCCGCTTCCAATCCCCAGCCCCAGATGGCTCAGTACAGTACTGAGAAAGGCTGAGGTTTGACCTTTGGACTGAGTTAGCAGATCTCAGCCAGGGCGAAAGTAGGGGCATTATAACTATCTTCATAGTCCCCAGGGTAACTAGAGCAAAAAATGTTCCTATTCCTCATCACCATCCAGCTAACCCTGTAACAAATGCATGCAGGTGGACATCAGCTCAGTACCGGATTGGGTGTAGCTGTGATGGCGTCTACGGTGTAACAGTATGCGGACACTCACTGCCCATGGAACAGCACTCCAGCACAGGTCACAGCCATAGGTGTAAAGACAAAAAGGAAAAAGATCTCTTATTAAAAAAAAAATACACAGAGCAGCGGTTTTACGGTTCACCCTGGGTTGCTGTCCAGAGTCCAGATCCGAGGTCTGCAAATTCTACAATACTGATCTTTAGAATCCATCCACACAGGTGCCTCGAAAAGTTGTCAATGTAGCAAAGCCACATGACTTCACAGGTGTTCCCTACTGCAGGACCAAGGTGAACTTCTGTTACCTGCTGCAATGAAACAAGACAAGAGATGTACTGGGGTGAAACCCAAGGTCAAAAGAATGATTTGGTTGTGCTGGTGACAGGACTCTAATTGCCATTCCAAGTTTTGCTCTAAAGCTGACGCTGCAGCTGATTTATTCCAGGACAACACTTGGGAACATAAGGCAGCTTCACTGGGGACCAGATCTGGGCACAGTCTACTTCATTTAAGAAGTGATATTTCCACTCCGCACTTCAAAAAGATGGCACTGATTAGAATTGTGCAGCCGTTGTTTTAGTTAAAAAGGAAACCTCACGAGAGATTAAAGATAACAATGCTAGCTACACCAAGGAATCCCACTGGACTGAATTAGCTGCATCACGTGAATGGTCATAATCCCACAAGATTAAACAGTAATTGCTCTGAACCTGGACCTGTTGAGGCTTTAACATGTGTATCGCCCAAAATAGTTAAAAAGAAAATAGGCAAAATATTGTTTTGCCCCTCCTAATACTAATAATTATAGCAATCTATGTTGCATGTCTACTCTATGATGCCGGTAATTCACAGGAAGATTAGTTAGCACGACAGTAAGGAAGTGAGATCCAGTCAAGAAATGACAGTTACAAAGCTAGAGAGATTTATGTGATTGATTACGCAATGGCAGAACAAGCCTGCAATAAAAGGCAGCAGCAAAATTGGCAATTATCTTGCATTCAAATGATTATGTGGACCACAGTTTCACTGACAAGCGAGTTATCCCACATTCTTCCTGTATAATGGCCAGTAAAATGCATTATTTGATAATTAACAGTTGGGACACACAAATTACAGGGTGCAGCAATTCATCTACACCATTCATTACTTCGGAGTATTGATTTAAAACACCATAAACCTTTTAAAAGGTCCAAACTGCAACATAATACATGAGTCTGACAATACAAGGCCCAATTTTATCTCTTCAAATACCACACCAGACTGGAGTACAGTTCAGTGGAAAATCTACAAAATTCCATGTAATTCTGAATGACTGATCCATTTCCAAATCCCTTAAGAGGAGAAATTTCTGAAAGTCCGTTCCTTATTTGGAACACATTAATTAAAGTGTTAAAGGTATGAAGTATTGATGTCTTTTCCTGGCCTTCCCCCAAGGTAATGTCTTGTACTTGTTCAGCCCTGAGGTATAGTTGCGCTAACTGAAAAAGCCCCACTAAGACCAATTAAGGCCTTTACTAAGAGGCTGAAAGGAAGACAAATGGAGGTAGAAAGCCCGATTACAAGGAACCTTTGTACAGATGTAAAGCAATTAGAGTAGTCTCTAGGGCCAGACAGAGCAGTACCTGCAAGTAATAGATCCTACAGCTTGTCTAAACTTGGAACAATTCCTCTTTTTTGTGTATTATAGAGATAAAGCCAGCCTAGTATTAGTATCAAATAACAGTTGATAGCAGAGTATCACTTTCCCAGGCCTACTGAACTATTGGTTTCCTGAACAGCATTACTTTAACCTCAGAATACATCAGATTTTACCTGGCTGTTGCAGAAAGAATACCTTAATTAAGACCAATGAGGCATGGATGAGTGAACCGTCCAGAAATGACTTACCCTTTAAAAGGACAAGTTCTTTGATCCAGTTTCTTTTGAGCCTTCCTACACTTCCTTAACCAAGAAATAGTGACAGCCCTCTCTTAACAAAACCAAAATTAGTTGAGACTATTTTATTTCTTAATATGAGATGATATACCTTCATGCAAAGGATTGAAAAACTGATGAATACACTGGAAAGATTAGCAAAGATAGCGGTACTGGTTTTCAAAAATGGGAGTGAAAGATCAAAAGAAACCATATCAAAAGAGCCACTACAAAGGGAGAATCATCCTCAGTCGCTCTTTATTTATTTTTTTGGTTTCTTATAGCTATTGATCTCCTGTATATTTTTGCATAAATAGTAGGTCTTGATGACATGAGAGGAACTGGGTAGGGTATCGGTATCTGATGGTCGGAGAGGCTGATTTAACCCCTGTGGAAAAAAAAGACTTGCATTTATATAGCACCTTTACACATCTCAAACAGCTTCAATAAATGAACTGTAAGGATTTTGCTTTGCAGATAAATGTGACAACCATTTTGCACATAACAACCTGTATTTATATAGTGCCTTTAACGTAGTAAAACGTCTGAAGGCGCTTCACAGGAGCGATATAAAACAAAATTTGACACCGAGCCACATAAGGAGATATTAGGGCAGATGAAGGTTTTAAGGAGCGTCTTAAGGGAGGAAAGAGAGGCGGAGAGGATTAGGGAGGGAATTGCAGAGCTTAGACAGCTGATTCCATATGAAAACGAAAGACCAATTAATCTGTTTTGGTGGTGTTGATTGCAGTTGCATGTTCTCATGTTTTCAAGAAAATATTCCAGAATTTAACAGAAATGTAACAGTAATTACTTTCAATAGATTGATTTGTAAAAATGGCCACTGAATGTGAGATTCCCCCATTACAGTGGATAATTTGCTGTGGTTTATTCTGTTTAATGATTTGATTTTCAAAGAACTCCTGATAGGCCAAGTACTACCTTACAGGACAATTATTGTGCCAATGGGGAGAGTGAGGCATAACCAATTATTTAGAACAGACTCGATCACCAGTAAAGATAGCTGCATTCAACATGGTGACTGGTTTGGAGCTTGTTGTACTTTTCTTTACATTCACTTTGAAGAGTTTAAATAGAATCTTCATATAGAAGCTTCAACATGAAAAACAGGATGACTGAAATATTGTAATATAAACACACTGTCCGTTGTAATGTCAGTCATGGGGAGTGATCATGGAAGGTCCAAGGCTCAGATTAATCCAGCTTGTTGGTGATTAAAGTCTCCTTCAGGCAATGGTTATGGAGAAAAATACAGGAAAGACAATTTACAAAATTAATTTAAATAACTCTTTAATTCTACAATTATATAGACAAAAAGCAGATGTTTCTTTGCTTTTTTTTTATTGATTTCCTTTCTATCATCAATACTTGTCCTATGCAATCTCCCTTAGTAATCAGAACGAGCAATCAGACTGCTGACTCCTTCACAGCTTCCAACGTCTGTTTAATAGCAGGGAATAACTTCTCATGACGTTCGCTTACCAGCCAAAGCAATCTAAATATAGACGGGCAGCAGACTGCTTGATTGTTATTGTAATACTGCTTTGTGGGGCCCATTTATATTGGAGAATTGTTGGTGGAAGCAGTTCTCCGGTTTAGATTTCAAGGCAGTTTTTCATAGCAGAACTGGTGGTCAAAAAACATGGCTACTGTCAGGGTGAGGGGCTGAAGCACTCTTGCTCACCACTGTTAGAAGCAACAAGGTGGTTTTACTGCTGCTGACCTTTTCAGAGCTTCACCTGTGGCTCAGTAGTAGCACTCTTGCCTCTGAGTCAGAAGGTTCACAGAAATCACAGAAACCCCACAGTGCAGATAGAGGCCATTTCGGCCCATCGAGCCTGCACCGACACATATCCCACCCAATCCCTGTAACCCCTACGCCAACACATATCCCACCCTATCCCCGTAACCCCACGTATTTAATCCCCCTACCACTAAGGGTCAATTTATCATAGCCAATCAACCTAACCCGCACATCTTTGGACTGTGGGAGGAAACCGGAGCACCCGGAGAAAACCCACGCAAACACGAGGAGAATGTGCAAACTCCACACAGACAGTCACCCGAGGCCGGATTCGAACCCGGGTCCCTGGCGCTGTGAGGCAACAGTGCTAACCACTATGCCACCGTGTTGTGGATTCAAGTCCCACCCCAGAGACTAGATGACATAATCTAGGCTGACACTTCAGTGCAGTGCTGAGGGAGTGCTGCACTGTTGGAAGTGCCATCTTTCAGATGAGACATTAAAAGAGTTTCCCGTCTGCGCTCTCAGGTGGACAAAAAAGATCAAGGGAGTTTCTTCCCTGTGTTCTGGTCAATATTTACCAACATCGCAAAAAAAAAACATATTCCTGTTTGTGGGTGCTTGCTGTGTGCAAATTGGCTGTCATGCTTCCTACATTACAGCCAATGACTACACTTCAAAAGTACTTCATTGGCTGTAAAGCACTTTGGGACATTTTACTACATTAAAGGCACTATATAAATGCAAGTCTTTCTTTTTTTCTTTTTTCACTAACCATTTGTGGAAGGCCTCAGTACCAAACAAAATAATAATGAAGAGCAGTTTTAAAATACCTGTGAATGAGCAAAAGTGTTCTGAAATTGATGTTCGTAATTATTTTCTTCCACAGTGTGAAAGGGGCAACAAGAATTATTTTGCCTCGGTGATTAATTACTTGTAAGTGGCACTTTTACAGAAACCTGTACATAGAAACAACAGATGATGATGCAGAGTGGTACAGGGTGAATGATGTCTTGCATTAACATTCTGACCAAAGCATTCCTCTGGCTACTGAGTGTAGTGACTTGGGAAATGCGTTTGGGATGATTACCTGTGTTTTGTATGTGTAGTAAAATTAGAGGGACAAAAGAGAGGGGCGAAGCAGACATTGCAATCAGGGAGGAGGAGTGTGAAATATTAGCTGAAATAAACAGTGAGAGAGGAAGTATTAAGGGGTTTAGCAGCTTTGCAAGTGGATAAATCCCCAGGCCTAGCTGAAATGTATCCCAGGCTGTTGAGAAGCAAAAGAGGAAATAGCAGAGGCTCTGACCATCATTTTCCAATCCTCTCTGGCTACAGGTGTGGTGCCGGAGGACTGCCAACATTGTACCTTTGTTTAAAAAGGGAGAAAGGGATAGACTGAGTAATTACAGGCCAGTCGGCCTAACCTCGGTGGTGGGAAAATTATTGGAAAAAGGTCTGTGAGACAGGATAAATCTTCATTTAGAAAGACACGGATTAATCAGGCCACACAAAAGATTATTACTTAAGATAAAAAATCACAGGATTGGGGGTAATATTCTGGCATGGATAGAGGATTGGCTATCTAACAGAAGGCAGAGAGTTGGGATAAATGGTTCATTCTCAGACTGGCAATCAGTAACTAGTGGTGTTCCGCAGGGGTCAGTGCTGGGTCCCCAACTCTTTACAATCTATATTAACGATTTGGAGGAGGGGACCGAGTGTAACATATCAAAGTTTGCAGATGATACTAAGATGGGAGGGAAAGTAGTGAGTGAGGAGGACATAAAAAACCTGCAAGGGGACATAGACAGGCTAAGTAAGTGGGCAGAGATTTGGCAGATGGAATACAATACTGGAAAGTGTGAGGTTATGCACTTTGGCAGGAAAAATCATAGAACAAGTTATTATCTTAATGGCAAGAAACTGGAAAGTACTGAAGTACAAAGGGACCTGGGGGTCCTGGTGCACGAAACTCAAAAGGTTAGTATGCAGGTGCAGCAAGTGATTAAGAAGGCCAATGGAATGTTGGCTTTCATTGCTAGGGGGATAGAATATAAAAATAGGGAGGTATTGCTTCAGTTGTACAAGGTATTGGTGAGACCGCACCTGGAATACTGCGTACAGTTTTGGTGTCCATACTTAAGAAAGGACATACTTGCTCTCGAGTCAGTACAAAGAAGGTTCACTCGGTTAATCCCGGGGATGAGGGGATGGACATATGAGGAGAGGTTGAGTAGATTGGGACTCTACTCATTGGAGTTCAGAAGAATGAGAGGCGATCTTATTGAAACATATAAGATTGTGAAGGGGTTGGATCGGGTGGATGCGGGGAGGATGTTCCTGATGATGGGTGAAACTAGAACTAGGGGGCATAGTCTTAGAATAAGGGGCTGCTCTTTCAAAACTGAGATGAGGAGGAACTACTTCACTCAGAGGGTGGTAGGTCCATGGAATATGCTGCTCCAAAAAACTGTAGAAGCTACATCATTACATAAATTTAAAACAGAAATAGACAGTTTCCTAGAAGTAAAGGGAATTAAGGGTTACGGGGAGCGGGCAGGAATTTGGACATGAGTCGAGGTTCGGATCAGTCATGGCCCTGTGGGTAGCGGAGCGGGCCCAGGGGCCGTGGAGCCTGATCCTGCTCGTATTTCGTGTGTCTAATTCTGTCAGATTCAGGAGATGGTTCTGTGATAGTAGATTGGCGGTTAGGATCAGATCAGCCATGATCTTATTGAATGGCGGAGCAGGCTCGAGGGGCCGATTGGCCTACTCCTGCTCCTATTTCTTATGTTCTTATTATGTTCAGTCAGCATCGATTTGTTAAGGGAAGGTCGTGTCTGACTAACTTGATTGAATTTTTTGAGGAGGTAACAAGGAGGCCAATGAGGGTAGTGTGTTTGATGTAGTGTATATGGATTTTTGGAAGGCTTTTGATAAGTCCCACATGGCAGGCTGGTCATGAAAGTGAAAGCCCATGGGATCCAGTGCAAAGTGGTAAGTTGGATCCAAAATTGTCTCAGAGGCAGGAAGCAAAGGGTAATGGTTGATGGGTGTTTTTGTGACTGGAAGGCTGTTTCCAGTGGGGTTCCACAGGGCTCAGTACTAAGTCCCTTGCTTTTTTTGCATATATATATCAATGATTTAGACGTGAATGTAGGGGGTGATGTGCCTCAATAATTCCGAGACTCGATGTTAGCGAAACAAAACAAGGCTTTTATTAACTTAGAACGTAACACGTAAGAGAGAGAGAGAGATCTTCCTTCTGGAGACTGAGGCCAGACTGAGCTAGCTTACAAAAGGGGCCAGGTATGGGCGGAGCCCTACACACAGCACATTCCAGCACATTCCAATGAACAATACAATGAGGACTGGGGGAAGGGAAATGACACTGAAACCGACCACAGTCACAGGCAGTGATGAATGGAATATTTCATCACATTCACCCCTTCTATAGATTTAGTCTGTTCGGGGGTTTGATAGTCCTCTGCGGCCGACGTGGCTGTTGTGGTGCCGCGGGTGTCGGCTGGGTGTCCCCGGTAGTCTCCTGGGTCTCTGCCGGGGGTGCCGCCAGGGTTGTTGAAGGGGTAGTTGGTGGGGGTGCCGTTGGTCGATGTTCTTCCGGGGGTGATGAAAGAGTAGTGGGTGGGTAAGAGTTGCTGTGATCGTTGTTGCTGCTATTGCCGTGGTTGTTGTGGTTGTCGATGCCGGCTGGGGCGACGTCTTTTATGGACACGGTGTCCTCCCTTCCGTCGGCGTGCCGGACATATGCGTATTGGGGGTTGGCGTGGAGTAGGTGTACTGGCTCCACGAGAGGGTCCGTCTTGTGGCCCCTCACATGCCTTCGCACGAGTACCGGACCTGGGGTGGAGAGCCATGACGGCATGGATACGCCTGAGGTGGATTTCCGGGGAAAGACAAACATTCGTTCATGAGGCGTGGCATTAGTGGCCGTACACAATAGCGACCGTATCGAATGGAGCACATCCGAGAGGACTTCCTGCCAGCGGGAGATAGGGAGGCCCTTGGTCCTTAGAGCTAGAGTGACTGCTTTCCATACTGTCCCGTTCTCTCGCTCCACTTGGCCGTTACCCCGGGGGTTGTAGCTGGTGGTACGGCTCGTGGCGATCCCCTTGGACAGCATGTACTGGCGTAGCTCTTCACTCATGAAGGACGCCCCCCTATCCGTATGGATGTAGCTCGGCATACCGAACAGGCAGAACAGGCTGTTGAGGCATTTAATGACCGTGGCGCTGGTCATGTCTGGGCAGGGGAAGGCGAATGGGATCCGGGAGTATTCGTCCACAATGTTCAGGAAGTAAACATTGCGGTCGACGGACGGGAGGGGGCCCTTGAAATCTAAGCTGAGCCGCTCAAAGGGCCGTGTAGCTTTGATTAAGTGGGCTCTATCTGGGCGGTAGAACCGAGGCTTGCACTCAGCGCAAGTGCGGCAGTTCCTGGTCAGAGACCGAACTTCCTCAATCGAGTAGGGTAAGTTACGGGACTTTATGAAGTGGAACAGCCGCGTGACCCCTGGGTGGCAGAGGTCGTTGTGGAGGGTCTGTAGCCGATCCCCGGTGGCGCTGGCACACATCCCTCGTGAGAGGGCGTCAGGGGATTCGTTAAGGGCCCCTGGCCGGTAAATGATGTCGTACTCGAAGGTGGAGAGCTCGATCCGCCACCTAAGAATCTTATCATTTTTAATCTTCCCCCTCTGTTTATTATTGAACATAAACGCTACCGACCGCTGGTCGGTAAGTAGGGTGAAGCGTTTGCCGGCTAGGTAGTGGCGCCAGTGGCGCACTGCCTCCACGATGGCTTGGGCCTCCTTTTCCACGGAGGAGTGTCTGATCTCGGGCCCTTGGAGGGTCCTCGAGAAGAAAGCTACGGGCCGCCCCACCTGGTTGAGGGTGGCCGCCAAGGCAAAGTCAGACGCATCACTTTCCACTTGAAATGGAGTGTTCTCGCCACTGCCTGTAGCGTGGCCCGCTCAATATCCTGCTTAATGCTTTTGAAGGCGGCGTGGGCCTCAGCAGAGAGCGGAAAAGAGGATGCTTTCAAGAGGGGGTGGGCTTTGTCGGAGTAGTTGGGGACCCATTGGGAATAATAAGAAAATAACCCCAGGCACCTTTTCAGGGCTTTGGGAGTGTTGGGCAGGGGCAGCTCCCGTAGGGGGCGCAATCGGTCGGGGTCTGGTCCGATTTCCCCATTCTCCACCACGCTGCCTAGTATGCAGAGGCGCATGGTGTTGAAAACGCACTTGTCCTCGTTGTAGGTGAGGTTGAGTTTTTGTGCGGTTTCCAGGAACCTCTCGAGGTTCGAGTCGTGATCCTGCTGATTGTGGCCGCAGATGGTGACGTTGTCGAGGTAGGGGAAGGTTGCCTGCAAGTGGTGGTCATCGACCATGCGGTCCATCTCCCTCTGAAAAACCGAGACCCCATTCGTCACCCCAAAGGGGACTCTGAGGAATTGGTAGAGGCGTCCGTTCGCCTCGAAGGCGGTGTACGGGCGGTCCTCTGGTCTGATAGGGAGCTGGTGGTACGCTGACTTGAGGTCGATGGTGGAGAACACCCGGTATTGGGCGATTTGGTTCACCATTTCTGATATGCGGGGTAGCGGGTAGGCGTCTAGTTGGGTGTACCTGTTGATCGTTTGACTATAGTCGATCACCATCCGTTTCTTCTCGCTACCCCTTACCACTACCACTTGGGCGCGCCACGGGCTGTTGCTGCGTTCAATAATGCGCTCTTTCAGGAGCCTGTCTACCTCGGTCGCGATAAACCGCCTGTCCTCCCAGCTGTACCTCCTGCTGTTGGTCGCTATTGGCCGGCAGTTAGGGGTAAGGTTTGCGAATAGCGAAGGCGGCTTTACCTTCAGGGTAGCCAGACCGCACACTGTGAGGGGCGGCTGGGACCCACCGTACTTGAGCGTGATGCTTTGGTGGTTGCACTGGAAATCCAGGCCCAAGATCACGCTCGCACATAGGTTCTTCATGATTAATACTTTAAAATTATCGTATACAGTTCCGTTAACGCCCAATTGTACCGTGCAGTAACCCAGAATGGTCGATGTCTGGGTTTTATCAGCCATAGAGATGGTACCCTGAGCAGGGACCACCTTTAGGGAGAGTTGCTGTGCCAGTTCAGGGTGGATAAAACTCTCCGTGCTTCCACTGTCAATTAAACATTTAACCCGGCACCCGTTTACCTCGATGTCCACCATTGATTTGGATAGCGGGTGCGGCCTGGTCTGGTCCACTGTGACCGATGCCACTGTAGGGCTCTGATCGATACAAGATGGCGTCCACGCTGTCTGCTCATAAGATGGTGGACCCCACGAGGTCGGGCAAGATGGCGTCCAAGATGGCCGCTCCCACGGCGCACACGCGGCGGTGGCGGGTTTTCCGGCGGTTGGTTTTCCGGCGGGGTTCCCTCTGCACACCTTCCCGAAGTGCCCCTTTTTACCGCACTTAAAGCAGGTGGTGCCTTTCGCCGGGCATAGGTTTCTGGTGTGTTTTGGCTGCCCGCAGAAGTAGCAGTTGGGTCCCTGACGCGTCGCGGCTGTCGTAGGGCTTCTGGGGGGGGGGAGAGCGGGGCCCCGCCGGTGTCGGGCTGCCGGGCGGGGAAGATGCCTTCCAAGATGGCGGCGCCCTCGGTGCACACGTGGCGGCGTGGACGGCGCGGGCTGAAGAGTAGGCGTCCGAGTTTCTCTGGGCCACATCCAGGGATCGCGCGGTGTCCGCAGCCTGTTTCAGGTCCAACCCCGTTTTTTCCAGCAGTCTTTGCCGGATGTAAGTGGAGCTGAGGCCTGTGATAAAGGCATCGCGAACAAGCTCGTCAGTGTACACTGCGGCTTTTACATCTCGGCACTTGCAGTCTTTGCCAAGCATTTTCAGGGTGCTTAGGAACTCCTCCACCGATTCCCCAGGTCGCTGTGCGCAAGTAGCGAGCAGATGCCTAGCATACACCTCATTCGTAGGCTGCTGGTAATGCGCCTTTAAGATGTCGCAGGCGGCCAGGTACGTATCGGCGTCTTGGATGAGGGGGTAAACCCGGTGGCTTACCCAATTCCGCAGAATTCCGAGTCTCATCCTCGCAGCGTCCATAGCGTCTTTGACGGCTGCGGAATTGTCCAGGAAGAATTCCATACACTCAAACCAGTGTCCGAAGCGTGCTGATGCGTCCGGAGCATGTTGATCCAAATCCAAACGTTCGGCTTTCAGGAGTTGACCCATAGTGTTGAAAAATAAGTTAATAAAATTGATGTGCCTCAATAATTCCGAGACTCGATGTTAGCGAAACAAAACAAGGCTTTTATTAACTGAGAACGTAACACGTAAGAGAGAGAGAGAGATCTTCCTTCTGGAGACTGAGGCCAGACTGAGCTAGCTTACAAAAGGGGCCAGGTATGGGCGGAGCCCTACGCACAGCACATTCCAATGAACAATACAATGAGGACTGGGGGAAGGGAAATGACACTGAAACCGACCACAGTCACAGGCAGTGATGAATGGAATATTTCATCACAGGGGGTATGATTAAGAAGTTTGCAGATGATACTAAAATCGACTGTGTGGTTGATAATGAATTAGAAAGCTGTAGACCGCAGGAAGATATCAATGAACTGGTCAGGTGGGCAAATGGAATTCAATCCGGACAAGTGTGAGGTAATGCATTTGGGGAGGGCGAAAAAGGCAAGGGAATACACATTAAATGGTAGGACACAGAAGTGTAGAGGAACAAGGGGACCTTGGAGTGCAGGTCCACAGATCCCTGAAGGTAGCAGGAAAAGTAGATAAGGTGGTTAAGAAGGCATACGGAACACTTGCCTTTATTGGCCGAGGCCTAGATTACAAGATCAGGGAGGTTATTCTTGAACTGTATAAATCACTAGTTAGGCCACAGCTAGAGTACTGCGTGCAGTTCTGGTCACCACATTACAGGAAAGATGTGATTCCACTAGAGAGGGTACAGAGGAGATTTATGAAGATGTTGCCTAGACTAGTGAATTTTAGCTATGAGGAAAGATTGGAAAGGCTGGGTTTGTTTTCTTTGGAACAGGGGAGGCTGAGGGGAGACCCTATTGAGGTGTATAAAATTATATGAGGGGAATAAGATTATGAGGGGCCTAGATAGAGCGGATAGGAAGGACCTATTTCCCTTAGCAGAAGGGTCAACAACCAGGGGGCATAGATTTAAAGTAATTGGTAGGGGGTTTAGAGGGGATTTGAGGGGAAATTTCTTCACCCAGAGTGTGGTGGGGGTCTGCAACTCACTGCCTGAAAGGGTGGTAGAGGCAGAAAGTGCTTGGATGTGCACTTGAAGTGCCATAACCTACTGGGTTATGGACCAAGAGCTGGGAAGTGGGATTAGGCTGGATAGCTCTGTCGGCTGGCGCGGACACGATGGGCCGAATGGCCTCCTTCCGTGCTGTAACTTTCTATGATTCTTTTAGAATATTTATTTATGCTTTTATTGGAAATACCAAAAAAGAATTGTAAACAAATGCATTTACAATGTCACTTCACAGATTGACTAGAGGAATTCTTATTCACCCTCCCCCAAAGTGTGGGTGATCAACATCCATATATTGCATGTAGTTTTCATCACAATAATTGTTCTACATTATTAATGTGCTAAATTAAAAATCACTACAAGTGAACAATTTTGCAATATATATAGCTATAAATGATCAAGAAAAGCTATGAATAATTAATTATCCCTCAGGAAGTCAACAGTACATGAATTAGAATGAACAAGAAAAATATTGGCAAGGGAGTGGATTTAAAAGGTCTCACCTTCATGCTACCTTCAGAAGATTATTATCCAACTCCACTTTGCAACCTTTGATAACATTTTTGCATCAATCTTATCCATCAAGAGTAAGATACCTGTCCAGGGTATCCAACAGTGGGACAATATTAGTCATAACCTCATAACTTACCACATTAGGTGTCAGGGAGTTGCACCCGATCACTGAGCCCCACCTCATCTCAAACACTGTTATGCTAAGACTGTTTAAAAATCTCTCACAACAGTGCATTGCGGTCAGAGGAAAAATATTTAGTATTCAAAGGACAACAGAGTAGTACATCTCTGGTACTGCAATAGTTTAATGACTGTCATTAAAAATACCTCACAAAACAGTGTAGTTGGAAAGCAAAACTGAAGACATTATTTCCAAAGCATTAGATTGGTTTCACATGAGCTGATTAGAATCATCCATGCTAATTACAGTGAAGAGAGCCAATTAGGACAACCTTTCATTCTGTAATTAGGGGTTCGACTTTAACCTTGTCTGTACTGAATTTATTTTATAGATTGCAGCATATTAACAAAGCTTTCTGTCACAAAATAAATGGCAAAATATAATCTATATTTTCAGCTACAAATCAAGAGGGCACTTTTTTGTCTATCAACCAGCAAAGGCTCGGATTCACAACGGTTCTCTGCTACAATGTAGTTTTCTGAAATTTGACTGCAGATGTTCAGTTACAGGGTTTCTGGAAAAAAATGCACCCATTTACAGATATATAAACCACAAGGCTAGATGCAAAGTTAGGTCATTACAGTAAAAAATATTAGGGGAAATACAATACAAAACTTCAACTGGTGAAAAGAGACGATAAGATGGTCATTTGTAAATTCTTTGTGCTGAATGTAGAGCATTAAACAAGTGGACACAAGAGAATGATTTAGGAAAAAAGGTCAAGTTAAAATAAAAGGTGTAATTTCTCATCTCAGATCTGTGTAGGCATACGAGATTAAATTTTACAAATGAACTCCTGGCATTGAACCTTGCCTGCTAGCACCACATAATGGGTAATTGCGAGGGCACTGCCAATACTTGTCTATCTACTTAATTGGACAAAAAAATCATGGCGGGCATGCTGGTGATTTCCTACTATGTGCTCCGAGCAGGTGAGGCTCCATGTCAGGAGTGTGCAGTCATAAAATTTACCCTATGGGATAAACCTTTGCCTCAACCCATTACTGCAACTCAAGTGGACCAGTGTAAAAAGGCATTAGGCAAAGATTTAATCATATGCGATATAGTAGGTTACATGTGGCAGATAAGATGTGGAAAACCACTTAAACTTTGATGGGAACTAAAATTCAGACAAGCAGTCCTTCCTCTCATGATAAAATGCAACACAATAGAACATGTTGGAAGGTTTTGTCAAATGATCACTTTTTCCAAACAGCTCAGCACTTCGCATAGAGACCTGAGGCAGCACATCAGAGGCAGACCGGTGTCGTTTTGGCATTGACAGAGCACATGTTTTATCTGGATTATACGGGATTATGTGCAGTAGGATCACATGTAGTTAGCTGTTGATGTCAAATCTCCAGTCATTCATCTATTATCAGGAAATTTGGAGAGGAAGATTTCAGCTTGGTGAGTGAGTGTACTGGTTCAGTAACCCCGTTCCCTAGCCACTGACTCCAACGCTCTCTGATGCTGAATCAGACTGTTTGCAACCTTGGTGTCATATGCTCCGAGATATCTTCCCTCCTCCAATTCTGGCCTCTTGAGCGTCCTTAATTTTAATCGCTCCAAAATTGGCGGCCGTGCTTTCAGCTGCCGAAGCCCTAAGCTCTGGAAATCCCTCCTTAAACCTTTCCGCCTCTCTATCCCTCTTTCCTCCTTTAAGACGCTCCTTAAAACCTGCCTCTTCATGGGCCACTGGCACTAGTACTGGGGAAAGAGGGAGCTGTTCCATTGGGATGGGCTCCACTTAAACCGGACTGGAACCAGTGTCCTGGCAAATCGAATAATTAGGGCAGTGGACAGGGCTTTAAACTAAGGGTGGGGGGGCGGGGGGGCGGGGGGGGGGGGGAGGGGTGGGTCGGTTTCAGGAAAGAGTAAATTTAAAAGCAGCAAGGGAAATGTCAAGACTCTAGAGCAGAGCTCTGGGTAAAATAAGCAGTGGGTCAGGAAGGGACAGAGAGAGTAACAAAGGTAATAGGACATCAGTGACTAAGGTGACATCAGGGAAAAATAGAAAAAAGTCAAAGCAAAAGGCACTATATCTGAATGCATGAAACATTCGCAACAAAATAGATGAATTAATAGCACGGATAGAAATGAACAGGTTTGATCTAATAACCATTATGGAGACGTGGTTACAAAGTGACCAAGGTTGGGAACTAAATATTCCAGGATACTTAACTTTTAGAAGAGAGAGGCAAAATGGAAAAGGAGGAGGGGTAGCCCTGATAATAAAGGATGGGATAAAGACAGTAGAGAGAAAGGATCAGCTCTGAAAATCTAGTAGGATCAATTTGTGTGGAGCTAAGAAACAGCAAGGGGCAGAAAACATTGGTGGGAGTTGTTTATAGACCCCCAAACAGTAGTTGTAATGTAGGGCAGAGTATAAATCAGGAAATTAGAGGCGCATGTAACAAGGGTAATACAGTAATCATGGGAGACTTTAATCTACATATAGACTGGGCAAACCAAATTTGCAGTAATAGTGTGGAGGACAAGTTCATGGAATGTATACAAGATAGGTTCATACTGATCTAAAAAATTACTAGGGAACAGGCTATTTTAGATCTAGTATTGTGCAATGAGAAAGGGTTAATTAATAACCTTGTAGTAAAGAGGCCTTTAGGGAAGAGTGACCATAATATGATAGCATTTTATATTGAGTTTGAAAGTGATTTAGTTAAGTCCGAAACTAGGGTCTTAAATCTAAACAAAGCAAACTACGTAGGTATGAGGGGGCAAGGTGGCTAAGGTAGATTGGGAAACTACATAAAAAAGTATTATGGTAGACAAGCAATGGCTAGCAATTAAAGAATGAATACATAATTTACAACAAATATACATTCCTTTAAGGCACAAAACCCCACAGGAAAAGTGGTCCAACCGTGGCTAACAAGAGAAGTTAAAGATAGTATTAGATCAAAGGAAGAGGCTTATAATGTTGCCAAAAAGAGTAGTAAGCCGGAGGATTGGGAGGATTTTAGAATTCAGCAAAGGAGGACAAGAAATTGATAAGAGAGAAAAAATAATGAGAGTAAATTAGCAAGAGACATAAAAACAGATTGTAAACATTTCTATAGGCATGTAAATAGGAAGGAATTAGTGAAAGTAAATGTGGACCCATTAGAGGCAGAGACAAGAGGAATTATTATGGGCTATAAAGAAATGGCAGAGACATTAAACAAATACTTTGTGGCTGTCTTCATGGTAGAAGACACAAAAAACATTCCAGAAATAATGGGGAACACCAAGGGTCTAGAGAGAATGAGGGACTTAAAGAAATCAGTATAAGACATAGTACTGGAGAAAATAATGGGACTAAGTGGCGACAAATCCCCTGGACCCAACGACCTGCATCCCAGGGTTTTAAAAGAGGTAGCTGCAGAGATTGTGGTTGCACTGGTATTAATCTTCCAGAATTCCCTAGATTCTAGAACAGTCCCCAAGGATTGGAAGGTAGCAAACATAACCCCGCTATTTAAGAAAGGAGGAAGAGAAAAAACGGGGAACTATAGGCCAGTTAGCCTGACATCAGTAGTAGGCAAAATGCTAGAATCTATTATTAGGGATGTGATAATAGGGCACTTAGAAAATTGTAATATGATTAGGCAGAGTCAACTTAGTTTTATGAAAGGGAAATCGTGTTTGACAAAATCAGTTAAGAGTTTTTTGAAGATGTAACTAGTAGGATGGATAAGGGGGAACTAGTGGATGTCGTGTATTTGGATTTTCAAAAAGCATTCAATAAAGTGCCACACAAGAGGTTATTACACAAAATTAGGACTCATGGTACAGGTAGACTACCCTTTATCCGGACTTCCGAAAACCGAAACCCTCTAAAAACCGAAGGTTTTTTCGTTCAGCGTAAGTCGTGCGTACGACTTACGCTGAACGAAAAAACCTTCGGTTTTTAGAGGGTTCCGGTTGCGGAAGTTCGGATAAAGGGTAAGTCGTGCGCACGACCCCCCGCCGACCCCGCCAGCCCCGACAACCGCGGACCCCGCCAGCCCCGACAACCGCCGATCCCCCCGCGGACCCCGCCAGCCCCGACAACCGCCGACCCCGCCAGCCCCGACAACCGCCGACCCCCCCGCGGACCCCGCCAGCCCCGACCCCCCCGCGGACCCCGCCAGCCCCGACCCCCCCGCGGACCCCGCCAGCCCCGACAACCGCCGACCCCCCCCGCGTACCCCGCCGGCCCCGACCCCGACTGACTTACGCTGAGCGTCAGCGTAAGTCGTGCGCACGACCCCCCGCCGACCCCCACCGACCCACCTTCCGAAATCCGAAATTCTCCTTTATCCGAAACTCGGCTGGTCCCGAGGTTTTCGGATAAAGGATAGTCTACCTGTATTGGGGGCAATATATTAGCATGGATTGAGGATTGGTTAATGGACAGAAAACAGAATAGGAATAAACGGGACTTTTGGGTTGGCAGGCTATAACTAGCGGGGCACTGCAAGGGTCAGTGCTTGGGCCTCAACTATTTACAATCTATATTAATGACTCAGATGAAGGGACTGAGTGTAATGTATCCAAGTTTGCTGATGATACGAAGTTAGGTGGGAAAGTAAGGTGTGAGGAGGATGCAAAGAGGCTGCAGAGAGATATAGACAGGTTGACTGAGCGGGCAAGAACATGGCAAATGGAATACAATGTGGGGAAGTGTGATGTTATCCACTTTGGTAGGAAAAACAAAAAAACCAGAATCTTTTTTGAATGGTGAGAGACTGGAAAATGTTTGCATTCAGAGGGACCTGGGTGTCCTTCTACATGAATCACAGAAAGTTAACATGCAGGTACAGCAAGCAATTCGGAAAGCTTTTGTTACAAAGGGATTAGAGTACAAGAGTAAATAAGTCTTACTACAGTACAATTATACAGGGCATTGGTGAGGCCACACCTGGAGTATTGTGTACAATTTTGTTCTCCTTACCTAAGGAGTGATATACTTGCCTTAGAGGGAGTGCAACGAAGGTTCACTAGACTGGTTTTTGGGGTGAGGGGATTGTCCTATGAGGAATGAGGAAAGATTGAGTAGACTAGGCCTATATTCCCTAGGGTTTAGAAAGATGAGAGGTGATCTCATTGAAACATATAAAATTCTTAAGGGGTTTGACAGGGTTAATGCTGAGAAAATGTTTCCCCTGGTTGGGGAATCTAGAACCAGGGGTCATAGTCTCAGAATAGGGGGTCGGCCATTTAGGGCTGAGATGAGGAGAAATTTCTTCACTCAAAGGGTTCTGAATCTTTGGAATTCTCTACCCCAGAGAGCTGTGGATGCTCAGTCGTCGAGTATATTCAAGACAGAGGTCAATAATTTTTTGGAAACTAAAGGAATTAAGGGATATGGGGATAGTGCAGGAAGGTGGAGTTGAGGTAGAGGATCAGCCATGATCTTGTTGAATGGCGGAGTAGGCTTGAAGGGCCACATGGCCTACTCCAGCTCCTATTTCTTATGTTCTATTCTGCCCTAATATCTCATGTGGCTTGGTGTCAATTTTTTTTTAATAACGCTCCTGTGAAGTACCTTGGGATGTTTCACTACATTAAAGGTGCTATATAAATGCAAGTTGTTGTTGTCAATTTGGATGGTATTACAGGAAACTCTTTGGTATCTGGCACCGACGGGACTGGGATGGTGCCGGTCGATTAAAAATTCCGGATGACGGAGAGGGTTATCTACCGAGGCTATTTTTAACAAACAAAAATAAAAAAATCAAGAAATGTGCAGTGTACAGTAATTGGGTACTCACCTACAGAAAGTTGTGTTAAATGGATGGTGGAAGATGCTTGATTAAGTACAGTACTGCCAGTTGAGGGTAATCCATAACTCTTTAATTACTTAACAATAAAACAAAACTTATACAGTAAACAGAAAAATGGCAGATCAGAAGAGACTACCGGCAGCGCAGGAGAGTCAGACTCCTGTTATTGAGGTGTTCGGACTTCCGACAGCGCCAACAAGCCGAGTAGTGGCAGTTTGGAGAACTACCCCCACTGACTAACTCGGCCACCGCGGGAGACTCAGACTCGGACTCGGCAACATTTCCGGTTATTGAGGCGTTGTTTTCGGAGTATGAATTTTGCCAGTTAATAGAGAATTCCGGATCTAGGTGCCATTTAAACGAGAGTTTCCTGTACTACGTTCAGACTGTGATGACAGTGAACAAATTTAAAGGTATAGATAGCCATCATGTTTCAGGATTCTTTTGACCATTTTTACATAGAGAGTAGTTGCAAAGAGTGTTACTTTTAACATTGGATTTTTAAAAGCATAGAGTATTCACACAAGTTTTAATAAAGGCTGTGAGCTGATAGGTAGTTAAGATGGCAATGAGCTAGTGGTGATATTGTTGCCCATAGACTGCAAATGACAAGCAATTTGTTAGACTGTCACAGAACACCTTATACCCATTGTATTGGAAAGCCTTTGGTCCCATTGGCCTTGAACAGTGGTAGATAAGACAGCCACAGGGACACAGAAAATCAGTCAGATTTTTGAAATAGAATGCTGTGAGGCAGTCAAGCAACAAAGGCTGCAAAATGCTTAGAATTCAGCAAGAGAAGTCAGAAGTCATCTTGCTTATATCAAGAAAGACAACCCACTGATGCGGGGAAAGAGAATGTATTCTTCATTTTGTATTATTGCATGAAGATAAATTGTGCTGATTAAATTAAGTGAGTTGATGATACTGCTGTTTTATATGTTTACCTCACTGTGAAATAAAGTAGCTTATCGATTTGTATCTGATCTTGCCTCATCGCGTGTTTACTCAGTTTGCCTTGGTAGAGATTGAAGTAATACACGTGAAAGATACAAATATCCTGTTCAGGTCACAAGGGGATTGTTACACCCCCTGGATTTATGATATTGTACAAAAAGAAAAGAAAGACTTGCATTTATATAGCGCCTTTCATGACCACTGGACGTCCCAAAGCACTTTACAGCCAATGAAGTACTTTTGAAGTGTACTCACTGTTGTAATGTAGGAAACAAGTAGATATAGAGCAGTGCGAGTCAACTCCCATACAAGACACACACTCAAATTGCTTACTGGAAGTGGCCAACATCACTGAGCCCAAAAGGGTATCTATAGCAGACCTGAATTTGTAACAATAGCAAACAAAATAAATATTTATTATTTAATAAATGAATTTAAACCCGCATTCAATACATTGAATAGAATTATATGTAATTGAAAAAGCTGTAGAGATTGAATTAAAAATCAAAATCAATTTCAATATGTTTGTAAAATGTTCACACTGAACATCTTGATGACCATCTTTAATAGTCAACAATAACAGACATAACTACATAATATATTACATAAACTACACAAGGAAAGGGCTAAACTGCATCATAGAACAATGTTGTCCTTGATACTGAGCAAATCATAATCCAGAGAATGCTTGTAAAAAGTACAACATTATGTTTCCAAGTCAAATAATATTTGGATGTATATTTCACTTGCATCTTATATTTTTGTGAGGGACAAAGTGGACCCAAGTTCATTTTTGGCCACACATCACTAAGTTAGGTTAAATACAGTGTTCCAACAAGCTTTGAGGTACCCTGTCTCTTCCATCTTCAAGGTCATACACTGGTAACATTCATTGCTTGAATGCTATTAGTAATTGCTTATCTAAAGTTGATTAGTTAACAGCTGTATTTAAGTGGCCTATATGGCGATAAATGTATGGTGTTGAGGATGGAAGAGACAGGTCTTCTGCAAACTTGAGCAGTGTGTTGGAAAACTGTAGCAAGAGAAAATGCTCCTATATTTCAACTATCTGTGTCTCATTGATAACCATTTCATTTGCAATTCTGAAAATAACTGAGAGTGATAAACTACTGCACTTACGAATCTTGTATGCATTCTTCATAAAGCTGCAACTTTGATGATTTCATGATTGACTTCCAATCTAAAGGTGCAGATTTCTTAAGGTTTGGACTCCTTTTTCATGGAATACATTATACAAAATTGTACATTTGTTTCCCTCAGTATCATTTACAAACCCGAGTACTTACATTGGGCTGGATTTTCATTGAGGCGGCGGGACTACAACTTTCGGGGTTGTAGTCCCGCCTCCATCGAGTTCTAGCCAACCCACGCGATTTAGACTTGATTGACCTTGTTGAGCCCGCCCAGCGGGCTCAGCAGGCCAATTAAGGGCCACCCGGCAACAGGTGACGTCACAGATTGAAATTTCATCTGTCAAGACCTTTTGACAGATGAAATATCAGCGTTTCACAGCTGTTTGAAGCTGTCAAACACTGAATCTGTACTCCAGGTTAATTCCTACCTCTTAGGATGATTTAGAGATCTCCCTGGAACAGAAAGCAGAGGCTGCAGATTTTGACAGCAGGCGGCCATTCTGCTTTCTGTGCCAGTGAGATGAGGGACTCCCGAGACCTGAAGGAAGGAAGCCTGTAAAGGTAAGTAAAGGTTAGTAGAACTTCTTTAAACACTTTACACAGACCAAACACACTTACCTCTGCACTCATGCACCCATCACTCACCTGAACACCGGACATCTCAACCCCTCCAAGCCCTTCATCCCAACAGCCCGCCTCACTAACTTGGCGTGGTTTGGAGCCGTCGGGAATCCCACATTTCAACAATGATAATAGGGATTAGGCTAAAAACTGCCTGTTAACTACCTGTTAATAGGCAGTTAATTGGCACTAATCCCCTTCCTCCCTCAGGGAGGCGGGTCCCAGTGCGGGGCGGGTACCCGCCTCCTCTGAAACTGGCATGGAGGCGGGTTGGGGGCGGGACCCCCGATTTCGGGATTTAAAATCCCCACACATCTCCAATCCCGACTCCACAGCCCAATGAAAATTCAGCCCATTGAGTCTACAGCACAGAAACAGGCCATTCGACCCAACTGTTCTATGCCAGTGTTTATGCTCCACATGAGCCTTCTCAGCTCCGACAACTCCTGGCTTTCAGAACTCAAACTATTGGCAATTTAGGGAGTTTGCTCAAAACACCTGAACTCTCCGCATCATTCAAGCCATTATATTATTCCCTTTCGTCACTGATGTGGCGATGCTTTGAGCTTTTCCAGTTGTTAAGCGCACTAACATTAGCTCTGGCCTGCAGTAAACTACTTATCTTTTGACCTGACTGTGGAGCTGAAGAATGCTTCACACGATCCTCATCAATTAAATTAAACAAAAAAAATTAGCTTTTTAAAAAAGAAACTTTTCACTAATATTTACTAATCACTTTTTTGGATGGGTACCAATCCTCAGGGTAGAACCAAACCTGGATGAATAATTTGTTAATGCTCCTGACTGGCATCCTCCCTCCTTTTTTTATACTACATGTCAGCTCCCTAGTTTTTATAACATCTTGGGGCTATAATCTAAGAAGTCATTTTTAAAAATATCTATCCATAATATCGATGGTCCACGGCTATTCTATGCTGGAATAATAAACCTCAAATTATTGAGGTGCTTGGCAATAGCTGGATTATGCAGTAAAACAGAATAAATGGCTGTTGGCATGCTATAAGGCTTCTTGCAATCTAGTATACTGTATTCGCTGCTCATGGTGTGGTCTCCTCTACATTGGGGAGACCAAACGCAGATTGGGTGACCGCTTTGCGGAACACCTCCGTTCAGTCCGTAAGGGTGACCCCGAGCTTCCGGTCGCCTGTCATTTCAATTCACCGTTCCATTCCCACTCAGACCTCACCGTCTGCAGCCTCTTGCATTGTTCCACGGAAGCTCACCGTAAACTCGAGGAACAGCACCTCATCTTCCGATTAGGCACTTTACGGCCTTCCGGACTCAATATCGAGTTCAAGAATTTCAGATCATAACCTCAGCCCCTATTATATTTTTATATTTTTTATCCACACTTCTTGGTTTGTGACTTTTCCTTTTTTTTCCCTCTCTCTCCCACATGGCAGCTGTCTTTCACTCTGCCAGTGCATTTCACACTTCATTTAGAGCCATTGTCTGTTTCTTTACCTGTCCTACTACTATCTCGTCTCACCTTGAATATCTCTTAATGTCTCTTCTTTCATCCCCTCCCCATTTACCAGCCCCCAATCTGCCTTTTGTTTCATTTCCTGCCTTTTCTCTCAGTTCTGTAGAAGGGTTTCGACCTGAAACGTTAACTCCGTTTCTCTCTCCACGGATGTTGCCTGGCCTGCTGAGTTTTTTTAGCATTTTCTGTTGTTATTTCGGATTTCCAGCATCCGCAGTATTTTGCTATCGTAATAGCATACAAGACCTTCAGCTGAAGTTACAAACTATGGTTTCGAAAGGTTATCTGAACTTAAAAAGTTACAGCTTTAAATACAATACTAACTATTTCTGGCACAAGTACAGCTTTTGAAAGTGTAGGGATTCTTAGCTAAGTGAGTTTCTTCTCATTTTCAAAGCCATTTCTTTTTTCTGCTGCCCCAGCATTGTAGTCAATTGTGCGGCGAGACAATGGCCTTTGGTGTTGTGCTGAACAGTGGTGAATTAGAAAATAATCGTACATAGTGACATTATAGGTCCATCGAGCATAGTTTTCCAAATCTCCTATCAGATTTCTCGTCATGATTCTAAAACTAATATCTCCGTATCCCTTTCTTAAAAGTAATTCATAGAGTCCCGTTTAAAAACCAGCCATGGTTTTCTGTTCCACTGCCTCGACTGTTAATTTGTTCCACAATTCCATCACCATCTTATGAAAAAATCTGCTCATTTTCTCCTTTGTGAGTGAAGTGCCTTGGGTCGTTTTTCTATGTTAAAGGCACAATATAAATGCAAGTTGATATTATTCTTAGGGTCACCAGGTCTAATTGCTACAAAAGTGGTCCATTAGAAGCTAATTCTGTTTACATACGTCCTGAGGTCAATTAGAGGATAAATGTTGCTCTGTAGATTGGCAGATGCTTATAAATCAATGGCTTCTCCCCAAGATGGGAAGAACCAACAGAAAATGACTACCTTTCTACATATATATATATTACTTTTTAATATGTATTATATCTGATATTAAATAAGAACTAAACTAACATCCACTCAGAGAGAGGCTATTTTTACAAAAAACATACTCGGCAACAAAGACTTGCACATGTACAGGACCCCTCACATTGAAGAATGTCACAAGAACTCATGAGCAAGGAATAAACCAAGCAGCATATAGGAAACATGTAGGGGCTCAAAAGCATGCTTTTGTTGGAAGCTTTTGAAGGGGGGGGAGAAGTAGAAAGACTAAGTGGTTTGGAAGAACATAAGAACATAAGAAATAGGAGCAGGAGTAGGCCAATCGGCCCCTCGAGCCTGTTAAGTCTGTGTGTTATATTGAGAATTACTACACAGACCACAAGAGTAAATTTAACAGGTCTTTACTAGTCGAAGGTCAGGGCGGAACTGCCCAATAAATCATTACACAGCACTTATATACCGGTGTGGTCACCACCGGTATTACAGTATACAGCAGCCAAGATAAAGTAGTGCAACTCTTAAAATAGTTCTCTTAAAGGTGGAATGGTTACATACACCACAGAGCCTGCTCCGCCATTCAATAAGATCATGGCTGATCTGATCCTAACCGCCAATCCACTATCACAGAACCATCTCCTGAATCTAACAGAATTAGACACACGAAATAGGAGCAGGATCAGGCTACACGGCCCCTGGGCCCGCTCCGCTACCCACAGGGCCATGACCGATCCGAACCTAGACTCATGTCCAAATTCCTGCCCGCTCCCCGTAACCTTTAATTCCCTTTACTTCTAGGAAACTGTCTATTTCTGTTTTAAATTTATGTAATGATGTAGCTTCTACAGCTTTTTGGGGCAGCATATTCCATGGACCTACCACCCTCTGAGTGAAGTAGTTCCTCCTCATCTCAGTTTTGAAAGAGCAGCCCCTTATTCTAAGACTATGCCCCCTAGTTCTAGTTTCACCCATCATCGGGAACATCTTCCCCGCATCCACCCGATCCAACCCCTTCACAATCTTATATGTTTCAATAAGATCGCCTCTCATTCTTCTGAACTCCAATGAGTAGAGTCCCAATCTACTCAACCTCTCCTCATATGTCCATCCCCTCATCCCCGGGATTAACCGAGTGAACCTTCTTTGTACTGACTCGAGAGCAAGTATGTCCTTTCTTAAGTATGGACACCAAAACTGTACGCAGTATTCCAGGTGCGGTCTCACCAATACCTTGTACAACTGAAGCAATACCTCCCTATTTTTATATTCTATCCCCCTAGCAATGAAAGCCAACATTCCATTGGCCTTCTTACTCACTTGCTGCACCTGCATACTAACCTTTTGAGTTTCGTGCACCAGGACCCCCAGATCCCTTTATACTTCAGTCCTAAAGAGTAGGGACATAGATAATGGTGGAGGAGAGGGAGCGGGGGGCAAGAGCAATTCACAGTCAGAACAAATGATCCTGGATTATTACTTCTGTACATTATCTTTAAAAATATATTAATTTTCAAAATATTCTTGAAACATATTTCTCTCTTTTGGTGATATTGTAATGGATTGACAAAAATTCTGCTCATTGAGAATTAAAGCCATGAATAATTGAGAAGAATGCTTTAATCAGAATTACAGATTTAAGTGTTATGACTGGATTAGGAATTGTACTTAATGAAAGTGGATAGGGAGTGATTTGGTACATTGGAATTCTATGCTTGGTTCAAAACTACCCCATATAGCTCGCTCAGCTATCTCCTTGTTTGGTGCAGATATGCTAGTCTTTGATGTTTGCCAATCCCAGACAATTCTGCAAAAATGTACAAGTAGAAATCGATACTGTATGACAAAGAATTAAAAAAAGATACACTTATTTTTAATTCATATGTTGAAAAATTAGACTGACAAACAGAATAATGAGAAAAGGGTGAAGGAAATCCAATTGCAAGATGTACATACATTCATTTTTTCATGATTAGTTTACAGCAGAAAACTATTTAGTCTGGCAAAATAATTTTATTGATTTAAAGGCATGTTTTTCTAAGATTTACAACTACCATTATATATTTGTAATATATAGTGAAAAATTAGATATCACACTTCAAAAAAAAGGGCAAGTTAAGACTCTACTCGCTGATGGGGTAGAAATTGGACCTTGTTGTGCCTGTTGGGCCAATTTCGGAGACAAACATCCTGCATACCAAGGACGCCTGAAAAACATCTGACCATTTTTCAGGCATCCATGACAGTTGTCTAAAACAAGCATTAGGCCCCTCATTAACATATGCAAGAGACCTAACGCCCACTTTAGGATACCTCAGAGAAATTGGGCTGCCCTGTTGGGCATCATCTGCATCCTAAGCCTTGCTCACTTATCACCCCTGCCCTCACTAACATTCATTGGTCCTCCATCCCCCAGTGCATTGAATTAAATGTCCTGGTCTTTATTTATAAACCCCTTAATGGCCTCAACCTTACTTATCTCCTCCAGCCCTATGTGCCAGTGGATGCCTTCTATTCCTCCGGCTCTAGCCATATTTATTCCCCTTCCTCTGTTCTCTTGCTGGTGGCAGAGCCTTCCACTGCCTTGGCTTCACTTTGGAATGTTCTCCCTAAACTCCTCCACCTTGTTACCCATCTCCAGTCCTTCAAAAATCTCCTCAAAACTTCCCTCTTTGATCATGCCATCAGTCATCTCTTACCAGTGCTCAGTATCGATTTTCAACTGTTAATTCCACAGAGTCATTTGCTACATTAAACAACACTACATAAATGTGAGTTATTATTGACCTCCTTCCATCAGTGTAACTAAAGTGTAACACAAGCAAATTAAGTTAGTTCACTGGACTTCTAAATCGCTCCATCATTGGCAGCCGTGCATTCAGGTGCCTGGGCCCTATGCTCTGTAATTCCCTCCCTAACCCTCCACCTCTCTCCTCCTTTAAGAAGCTCCTTAAAACCTGTCCTATTGTCGCCCTTATGTGGCTCGGTGTCAACTTTTGTTTGATAACGCTCCTGCAAAGTGCCTTGGGACATTTTACTAAGTTAAAGGTACTATATGAATGCAAGCTGTTGTTGTTATTATTGTAGTTGGAGTTAAAAGTCGACTGAAATGATACTGTCCCAATAACATTTGAATCGAAAGGTTTACTTGATACATCTGCATGGCATGGATGGCAATATGGTGCAGTGAAGTTATTTGGGATTCTCTTTTTTACTATAGTCATTCCTGTATTTAATTGCTAGTGTTGGCCTTGTCCTTCCAGACAACCACCTCTTCGCCAACATTGCTATGTGTTGAAATCACCATTACAGCTGTATCTCCCATGGCCTGGTTTGGTGTGGTAGGCCTCAAAGCCAGGTTCTTCCAGCTTCACATTTCTGTGGTTCTGACTGAATAGTTACTTTTAAAAATGTTAATTACAGTAGCACATAGCGGTTTTATTCATCCCCAAATCAAGTAAAATCTAATGTAATGTTTCCATTACAAACTAATCTACTTAAGTATTTTAAATTGTTAATGGCACAAATCATATCCGTCTCTGGGGTGGGTCTCGCACTGACTTATCTGCATTCCAATGCATCCCAGTATAAATTATTGATGTGCCCTGACTGAATCTCCATAATGCCCAATGCATTTACGAGCTATATCACATTCCCTTCTATTTTCTGCAACCTGTATGTACCACTGGAAGTCTGCTGTTGCTAATATTTTGAGCTAACGCTTTAGTCATATTGCCTACTATTGTCGTGATCTGCTCAAGCTTTAGTCTACTTCTGATAATTCAGTCATTTTTGCTCTAACAACTTTGCTTAATTCAAATTATTGAATAATTCTTGAAAATAACACAGCAAAGTGAGAATTCAGTGGAAAAAAAAATCAGATAATTCAAATCAAGCAATTGCAAATTGGTATTTTAATCAGCTATATTAACAATAACTTGCCTTTATATAGCACCTTTAACCTAGTAAAATGTCCCAAGGTGCTTCACAGGAGTGATTATCAAACAAAATTTGACACCAAGCCAAATAAGGAGATATTAGGGCAGGTAACCAAAAGCTTGGTCAAAGGCAGGTTTTAAGGAGCATCTTAAAGAAGGAACGAGTTGGAGAGGTTTAGGGAAGGAATTCCAGAGCACAAAATGTCTGCTACAATTCAGAAAATAGCAGTCAGAAGTATCAGAACCCAAAAAATAATTACTACATACTTGAGCTGGGTAACAGGGTGAATAAAAGGCCAGTTTTTAAGATATCAACTTGCTGCAATGAATGAATGGAGTACGAATGTGATGGATCATGATATTTCTTGTTTAAAGATGCCACAGTTTTGCACTGACCTGGCTTCCAGTTCCCTAACTAATGGAAATGGTACAGTAGGCTCCCCCCTGATGCAAGCCTTGAGAACTGTGCAGATGTGTAAGAACAAGGTCCCTTCATTACCAAATTAAGGCTAAACTGTGTGTTTTATATTACTGATAGAAGATTCTCACCAAGTAACTTCAGTCAATCACATTATCTAGTACAGGAAACTTTCGTTTATCCGGAGGTTAAAAGCTCTATCTACCGGCAAAATTCAGGAGTCAGTTCAGATAATTTTTTTCTTTTCGTTGCTTCTTTTCTCCAGTCCTGGCTCTGCAAGCGTCTCTGTAGCTAAGCAACAGCTTCAGCTAGACACTTGCAAGCTGCGCCGACTGTTTTGAAGCTGTTGCTAAGCAACAGGGTTTGTTGCTTCACACGGAGCTCTGAGCTCCATATGTTTTAACATTAGTGCTGGTTTCTACGGCAGTTTTGATCTAACGGCACCAGCTCAGTCCCGTCGGTGCCGGATACCAGAAAGTTTCCTGTAATTAATAAAATTGTAAGTTCTGACCCTTTCTCCAGTCAGTAAGATAATAATAGCTATTCCATAGCTTAATAGTTCTGTGAACTAAAAGAAATGAGCAGTAAATAACGTCCTTCTGCAGCAGAATGTTAGTGTTGGGAGGAACTATGTAAAATGGCAGTCTGATCGCTCAAGCAGAAAACCTGACTCCAAACCAGGCCGAGTTGAGATTTTACGTTAGCTGTTTTTTTACACCTTCTTTGCCTGAGATAGGAGAGTTGAACAAGAATATGGCAAGTAGCGCAGGAGAAGAAGAAAGGAAAGAAAATGATGACAATGGGTTGCTAAAACAGATCCTGAAGGGGCATTATTCAAATATCTTCCAAGACAACTTGCCGAGTTTGTAAACAGAAGCGGGTTCTGTACGCCAAATTATTCCGGGATGAAGTCATCGAGTCATTCATTGTGCGCATCCATAAATTTTCAGAAATTAAACATAAAATGGAAAGAACCATCCTGCTGCAAGTAGAATACCTGTTGTCACCTAAAATTACCCAGGAGTCATATTGGTGGCATTTGAGTAATGTTTTGGGAGGGTCTGTTTCAGAAAAGAGTGTACCTGAAACTTTACTGAGCCAATGGCCATGAAACACTGTATAAAACCATTATTATAACATAATCTTCATCAAATGATTTCCAATTTGATCCAGCTCCCTAAGGAAGCGTTAAGAGTGAAAAATGGATGTAACCAAAGCCGCCTTGCCCAGACGGTGCTTTAATAGTTAATTTGTTGCAAAGCACAATTAAGCTTTCATATGACAATCACACCCAGCGTGATCATATTTCCCTTTTTATACTGTTTGCCTTGCAAATAGAAAGCCTGCTCTCCAGGTCCACTTAATCCTTCAAAACTGTTGCAGCAATCAAAATATTAGAGTTACTTTATTCAGAGTAAGAATCCTGGAACAACTTGTTTGATTAAATGTAAGAGTAGAGAGCGCAATTTGCTAAATTACAAGCATTTTGAACATGTAAATATAGTTTAATTACTGCAATTAGAGTAGATTACTGCAGATTGGCAGATGGGGCTGCAATGCTGTTCTAATTAGGGCTTCTTAATGCTCAGCAATATGAGGGAAACTTTAACTATTTGGATAGCTGGAGGCATTTAAATAGCTAAAAATATCCAAGTACTTTCATCTGACTACAGTGAAGTCTAGATTAATACATACCTAACCATAGTTCTGATTCAGTATAAAAGGTTCAGTGTTATCTTATCTACACTCTTTGATTTCCAGAATAATTAAATGTGTTTGTAATTATGTTGACATGATGTCATCGTTGACCACAAACATCATCTGGCTAGCTTATGTGCACCTTTACAAGGTCAATACTAAAAAGTGAACCATGTTAAATTGCATCAGGGAGAAATCTTATGGTTTTTGCTGTAAATGCTTTTCACAGAGCCAACACTGTCATGTTCCCTCTTGGAGCTGGATATAGAGCCAGCCCAAACTGATGGTTTGAAAGACTCCTTTCTTCAGATGGCTACTAAGGTTCCTCAGTAATTAATTTTAAGTCTCACTTCAGTTCCTGGTAATGTGAACACAGACAGCAGAAACCTGGCCAGAACGTGGCATTAATTGGCACTAATTGGGCAATCAGACTCAGAAAGGCCAAAAGATCAAGGATATAGGAAAAGGAAATGTCACACTATTAAAAGGTTGCTCTTTCAAGGATTGGAGCTGAGGCAACTGTCGTAGCCATCATGGTTGTGGGCAATGCATTTAGATGCGAATTCTACAGACCCTTTCAACACCTCTTGGGTAATGCCAGTGGGATCTGAGGGCATGTGTTCCCAGAAGAATGGATTTTCCATTAAAAATGGAGCATTCTGGTTAATTTTAGGCATTTTTCTTTGCAGCTGATTAATTTGCTAACTTAAAAACCTGAGAAAAAAATCTTTTGGTTTTATTCATAATTAGCAGATTATCATTGCCCTGAAAGTGATTTGAACAGTCACTCTCCCCTTTATAATCCCCCTCTAAACCTTGCCCTAGTTCACATCAGCTGGTCTTCTCCTCGAACTACTCCCTCCCGAGTTCAGAAAGGCATTCTTCCTCTTCTAATCCGCTCAAGTTCATCGAGCCACTTTCCCACTCCAATTGCCTCCCAGTTTACAGGTTATGTCTGCCCTTCTCACCCTCACCCCTATTACGTCCGTGAATGATTGAGACACGGACAGCAGGAGTGGAACAAAATAAGTCTTTACTGATGGAAGTCAATAGTGAAACTGAAACAACAGAGGCTCACTAGCGCCTTTTATACAGGGGTGGTCACTGCCGGTACTGCAGTCTGAGACCAGTTATTCTCTTAAAAAGGTACATACACAACAATTCCTCCCCTTTTAGATAAACAGTACATAACATTCATTTAACAACTAAATGATAACTAATTATAATCACTATTACTGTTGCTAGATACATTGGTTAAGTTTAAGCAATTATAAGTTCAGTCTTTGAGGAGGCTTCCTGATTCTGTCTGGATAACGCCTCTTTGGGGTATCAGGTTCTTCTGGCAATGTTGAGTCAGAATCAATGTCGTTGTTTGGGTCATCTGCTTCCAATATTACCGGTTCTGCGGTAGCTGCAATTGGAACGTCGATTTCATTACCAGGTGTATCAGATCGTGGTGTGGAGTTGACGTTTTCCAGTGACTCTAGAATCTGGTCAGCATGGCGTCTTACAATGCTCTCCCCAACGTCCACGGTATACATGAGAGGTCCTTGTGCACAAATCGTTCCTGGCTGCCATTTCTCAGTGCGGTAGTCCCGGGCCAAAACTGGTTGACCTATCTTAAAACTCCTGGTCGGCCTTTCATTCATATTCTGAAACTGCCTGTTCTCCACATCTCTTCGGACGTTTGGCTTAACCAAATCCAAGCAGCATCGTAGTCTTCGATTGAAGAACATCATGGCTGGAGTTTGGTTGGTAACCGCATGTGTCGCATTCCGGTAGGCAAACAAGAAGTTGTCCACCTTGTGTTGTAGGGGTATATCTTCATTACACATTGCCTTGATAGCCTTCTTGAATGTTTGGACAAACCTCTCGGCCAATCCATTAGTGGCTGGATGATATGGGGCAGATGTGTAATGCTTAACACCATTGTTCTTTAAGAACCTCCGGAACTCTTCAGACACAAACTGTGGTACATTGTCAGAGCAAATCTGTTCAGGCAGCCCATTCCTGGCGAATATGGTTCGTAAAACTGTGATAGTTTTTTTCTGTGGTGGTTGAGGACATTTTTATTACCTCTGGCCACTTTGAATGTGCATCCACCGCAATTAAAAACATCGAGTCCATGAAGGGACCAGCAAAATCAATGTGCACCCTTTGCCATGGAGATGAGGGCCACTCCCATGGATGCAGAGGAGCTTGTGGTGGGGCGTTTTGGACCTTCTGGCATCCTGCACAGCACTTGGTCATCTCTTCGATTTCTCTATCGATTCCCGGCCACCACACAAACGCTCTGGCTAAGCTCTTCATTTTTACCCCACCCAGATGACCCTCATGAAGCTCATTGAGCACTCTATCCGTCAACTTAGGTGGAATTACTACTCTGGATCCACACATCAAGGTCCCTCTGCACACTGACAGCTGTTCTCTTCTCGGCGAGAATACTGGCAGCAGTGGTTCGCCATGTGCTGGCCATCCCTTCACCGTTAAATCATAGACCCGTGATAGTGTCGGGTCATTCCGTGTTTCCTTTTCTATGTTTGCATTCGTCACAGGGAGACATTCGACTATGGTCGAGTGGAATAACTCCATTGGATCCACTGCAAGGTCGTCTTCTTCCACCGTCGGCAACGGTAGGTGCGACAATCCATCAGCATTTCCATGCTGTTTAGTTCCTTTGTACTCGATGTCATATTGGTGTGCCCCTAGGAAAAGGGACCATCTCTGCAGCCGGTGTGCTGTCATTATCGGTACGCCCTTCTGAGGGTTGAAAATGGAGACAAGAGGTTGATGATCGGTTAGTAGAGTAAATTTTTGACCGTGCAGGTAGTGATTGAACTTCTTCACCCCTCACACTAGGCTGAGGGCCTCTCTGTCAATCTGGGCGTAGTTACGCTCGGCAGAAGTTAACGAGCGTGACGCAAAAGCTATCGGCCTCTCTAAACCATCAAGGAATTTACGTGACAGTACCGCCCCAATGCCGCAGGGAGACGCATCACACGCCAGTCTGATCGGCAGTGCTGGGTTGTAGTGAGCCAATACTTCCCTTGAAGTGATTAAGTTCTTACTCTTCTGAAAAGCATGCTTACAATCATCGCTCCATTTCCATGCTACCCCTGTTCGTAGCAGGGCGTTCAGTGGGTGCAGAATTGTCGGCAAAACCTTATGATAGTAATTCACCAATCCAAGGAATTACCTCAGTTGCGACACATTTTCAGGCGCTGGGGCCTTAACAACCACTTCAATTTTGTCAGGGGACTTATGTAACCCCTCTTCACCAATCACGTGGCCACAATACGATATCTGTTTCTTTAAAAATTCGCACTTGGGGCGGTTGGCTCGCAGCCCATGTTCCCGTAGTCTAGTGAGCACCTGTTCTAGGTTGTTAAGGTGTTCACTGTCATCTTCACCTGTTACAAGGATGTCGTCCAAGTAACACTGAGTCCCCGGAATCCCTTGCAGGACTTGTTCCATCGCTCTTTGCCATATCGCCGGAGCCGATGCTACTCTGAATACCAATCGATGATACTGGTGAAGACCTTTGTGAGTGTTTATCGTGAGATACAACCTAGAGGACTCTTCAACCTCCATCTGCAAATATGCTTGTGCTAGGTCAATTTTTGTAAAACGCTTCCCTCCAGACAGTGAGGCGAAGATGTCTTCTATCCTTGGAAGAGGATATTGTACTGTGTGAAGGACTGAGTTCACCGTCACCTTCAAATCCCCACAGATGCGAAACTTCCTTGGCTTCCCGGACTTATTGGTTAACATTTTCTTCATGACAGGAACGATGGGTGTCGCCCACTCGCTCCAGTCGACCTTAGACAACACGCCCGCCTTCTCCAGATTCTCCAGCTCTGCCTCGACGGCTGGGCGAATTGCATATGGTACCGGTCTTGCTTTGAAAAACTTGGGAACTGCATTCTCTTCTATTTTTATCGAGGCGGTTATGCCTTTAAGCATGCCCAGTTCTTGTTGAAATACCTCTTTGGCGTTAGCTAAGATTGTTGACAATCGTCCAGGAGTGACGTCTTCGTCTTTTTACCGTCCACCGTCATTGCATGAATGGAGTGCCAATCTAAGTTTATCTTCCTGATCCATTCCCGTCCCAATAACGGTGGTCCACCATTTGGCAGTATGTAGAGATACAATTTCCGTATTTTCTTGCCGTTGTATTCGACAGGCACCCTTATTTTTCCTCTGGGGTATACTTTTTGCCCCGTATACGTCGTCAAGACGATGGATGTCTCTCTCAAGGGTATGTGTGAAAATAGCCGCTCGTAGTCTCGTTGATTCATGACGGTTAGCGCTGATCCTGTATCCAATTCCATTTTAACTTGGGACCCTGCTATCGTGAGGGTGACCCAAATGGTTCGGTGATCCTCTTTTGCGATTACATTGTGAAGTTTGAGACAGCTTAGTCTCCTGTTCCCGGATTCACTATCGCTCATCTGGTCTTCGGAACTACTGTCCGTCATCTTTTGTACTTTCTTGTACGGTTCCTTAGTAGCCTTTTTGTTGTCACTGGTCTTCTTCCCAGACCTGCAAACTCGTGCAATGTGCCCCATCTTCCCGCATTGCCTGCATATTTTGTCTTTGGACCAGCAGTCCTTCTGGTCATGGTTAGTTCTGCCGCAGCGATAACATTTTGCAAATCCCCGTGTCATTTCGTGGGTGCCGTATTCCTGTGGTTTTTGTTGAATTTCTGCAGCTCCCCTGGCTGCTGCTTCATACGATACTGCCACGCTGAAAGCCTTATCTAGCGTCAGCTCTTTCTCCGAGAGTAACTTCTTCTGTGTTCCTTCACTCAGGAGTCCACAGACAAATTTGTCCCGTAGGGTATCTGCCAGTCCTGCTCCGAACTGGCAGTGCTTTGATAGCTTGCGTAGTTCCGTAAGATGCTCAGCATTGCTCTCATCTTTGTGCTGAGTTCTCCTGTGGAATTTAAATCTTTCTGCTATCAACAGGGTTTAGGTGTTCCTGTAGGACAGCAACAATTTCGTTAAAACTCTTCGCCTTCGGTTTGGCTGGAGTAATCAGGTCCCGCAATAGGCCGTACATTCTAGCGCCCATTAAGTTTAGCAATATCGATGCCTTTTTCTCCTTCGCTATTTCGTTTGCCTCGAAATATACCTCGACTCTTTCCACATACGTGGTCCAGTCCTCTATTGTATTATCAAAAGCAGTGATGCAGCCAGTCTTCGGCATCTTGCAAATCTAAAATGGCGCCTCCCGCGCTTTGCCTTCTTCCCTGATTTAACAAAATGGCGCCTCCCGCGCTTTGCCTTCTTCCCCGATTAAGATGGCGCCTCCCACGCTTTGCCTTCTTCCCCGCTGTTAGCGCTGCTTTCCACGGTTTCTTGCGCGTTTAATATTTTTTTTAAATTATTTTCCCGTCGTGGAACAACCCTGTGGGACTCTTGCCTCCCTCTTCGCGGGTCTATACGCAGCCCGGCTTCGTAGCACCGGCCGTGCCCTGTGTGCTCCACCCTCTCTCTCTCTTCTTCCCGACAACACTGCTCGGCCCCGTTGCAAACCACCCGCTCGAGTTCACGACCGCTGCAGCCCAGGAAGGATCAGTGCACTACCTGCCACCAGCCCGATTAGCTGAAGCACCGTCGACAGGAACCAGGCCCCGCATCCGACAGCTTCTCCAGCAATCTTCAACTCCGCTAACACAGGGGCGGATGCCCACGGTCGACGCCAGTTTCTACTGCCTCTTACTTTCTTTTCTTTCTGGCCTCGACCTCTGCTCACTTCGCTGTAGGAATGGATCCCAGGAGGTGGTGCAGACTGCAGGTAGTTTCGTATCTGCTCGTCGCCAGTATTACGTCCGTGAATGATTGAGACATGGACAGCAGGAGTGGAACAAAATAAGTCTTTACTGATGGAAGTCAATAGTGAAACTGAAACAACAGAGGCTCACTAGCGCCTTTTATACAGGGGTGGTCACTGCCAGTACTGCAGTCTGAGACCAGTTATTCTCTTAAAGGTACATACACAACAACCCCCACTCTCCAGAGGGGTGGGGCCTGGCTTCCACGAAAGAGAGTGGGATTCTTTGAGACTCTCACAGGGGAAAAAAAAGGGGTGACATCCGATAATGCAGGGCTGTCAGACCATTCACGAGGGCACTCGGGGGAAATCTCCCAGTCTGTATCTTCGCCCCCACCCCCTCCCCATTCACGGAATCATTCTCCCTCTTCAATCTTACTTCTGGGCCCCAGCTGCAGCTCCTGTTGTTACTTCGCTCCGCACCCAGAGCAGACTCGGTGCTGCAGGAGAGAATGTGTGATCCATCTGGAATTCTCATTTACAGCCTGAAGCGCACGTCTGCTCCAGGAGCAAGGCAGCAGCAAGCAGCAGTGGGCAGGAGCTGGCAATGAGGAGATCATCGAGTAGTGAGGCAGCAGCAAGCAGGAGCTGGCAATGAGGAGATCATCGAGTAGTGAGGCAGCAGCAAGCAGGAGCTGGCAATGAGGAGATCATCAAGGAGTGGAGCAGCAGCAAATACTCCAGCAGATCCCTTGAGGCAGGCAACCAGCTCTTACATCGCAAGCCCTCCAAATTGCCGCCCCGGGGGATGATAGAAAGTGGTCGTCGAAGCCATTCAGGAGGAGCTGTGCCAGTGCAGTCAAGCCCATGCTGTACCTGACTGGTGAGTGCTTAATGCCATGGCATTTAATGGGTGCACAAAAGAAACCTTTAAAACCCCAGCACAATCACTGTTCACTTTGATTCATACAAAGTCCAAAATAAAAGGGTCAAAACAATGTTAGGAGAATGGGCACATGAAGCCATTTGTTGTATAGAATTGATTAAAATAAATCGTTCAAATAGTCTGGTTCATGCAGTAAAAACAGAAAGCAGCATTTATATACACGCTCTGAAGGGGCTTCATAGGCTGTCTCTTCTAATAAGTAACAAATTACATTATACAAAGTATTTCTGGCAGATTCAAAGACATCTCAGTAAGTTTTTATCCGTAAAAGTCAAAAGCTTATTAGAAATTCCAATTGAAGGTTCAATACCCTGCACACTGTGCAGTAATTAAGGCTGACATCAAAAAGCTATTAAAAGATCCTAATCTCTATTTACCATTTGGTATTTCAAAGCCCAACTTTGTACTTGTTAGGCAGATCAATTGCATTAATTTACAAATGGGGGGAAAATGTCACCCTTCAGCCTTTAAATCTCATTGTGGCACAGATCAGCATCGGTGAATCAGACCGTGCATTTCCCATATTAGCAAGAATAAGTGTCGTGGGAGACCTGACCTACAAATTTTAATTACTGCATTTAAAAAAAAAAATCCTCTCCTTAGAGGAACAGTGACACCAGAAGAAGAGAAGTTCGCTTGAAATGTCTGCGGCGATTAAAGGAACTCAACAGCTGAAGTCTTTTGGTGCTGCACCAGCCAGCAGCTTTTAGGCAGACTCCACAGAATGCTCCTTTCACACCAACGGTCGTGTGACTAGCAACACAAAGGCCTCCTTCTAGAAATCCCATGAATGTGCCATTATCCGAGAGGCTCAACGCACAGCCATGCATTTTATGCTTCTGTCACCTGCGACTGCTTTGTAAAAAAATAAAATAAAACAGTTGTTAGGGATAGCATTGATGAAAATAACTGTTTATGGGCTGAACAAGTGTGATAATGTGCCTCAAGAACGCTACCACCTTATGCCAAACCGTGCCTGTCGTGCCTATTAACTCCAAGCTAGGGTGAAGACGGCCTCTCCAATGGAGCACTGGAGATGTGATTTTGCAAATTATGCACTTTAAATCAAATCTTTTTCGCCCTAGAGCATTGGAATCACAAGTCAAATTCCTGGAGATCAGGCGCGCATGTTTTAATATGACTGACGTCACGCAGATTATTCGCTAATCTTAATATAAATCGAGAAAAACAGTGCATTTAATTTCGAGCTTTATTGAGTTCATACATTAGTAACACTCAACTATTCCCAGAACAAGGAAGTTAAATTCAGCTCACTGTTTGCTTACTATCACTGGTCATATGAATCATAAACTAAAAGTTCAGCTAACTAAATTTTCCCCTTGAAAAGGCTAATTCAGTACAAATTAGTTCATTTACACATGCAGGATCTGTTGTTTACTGTGAAGGGAACACATTTTAGGACGAAGGGGGCTCAGTGTGTTAGAATTCCTTTTCTCCTCTGGGATCCAGGTTCACATTCAGCCTAGGCTCTGATGACAATAAGGGCCATAAGTGAAATGATTTTGACTGTTTACCAGAGTTCCATAATTTGGTACTAACTGGCAGTCTCACGCGAGGACTGGGTGGTGTAAGAAATGGACATCACACCAACGCAGCAGGAAATGCTATCACAGAATGAGATTAAAATACATTGTTGAGGCAAAATAAAGAGAGCTTTATTCCATATCTAGCCTATGTTGGCACTAATGGGGCGCAAAGCAACTGGCGCCCGGGTGGGGCGCCGCCAATGCCTCCCGTGAAATTCAGCGGGAGGTGAGCGGTAGCGGTAACAGTTAGTGCGTCGCCAGCGATGACGTCATTGTCGTGCGCAGCACCTTGGCCACGATCTTCGGTAGCGACCCCGACTTACTGCCGGACGCCATGTCCGACGGGGTCAGTGGGGTCTACCTGCGGCCGGGGTGGCATTAATTAAAGGAGAGATGCCGGGTGGCCATTTTTGTTGCTGGCCGCCTACCAGCACCTGCCCACATTGCCGTCCCCGGCCTCTTGACCAGCCCCCCCGCGGAGTGCCAGCTGCACTCCGTGAGCCCGGCACTTCTCGAGCACTGCCGGCACTCCGATCCCTGGTGGCCCAGCTGGGCCCTGGGTCACGCTGCGCAAGGCCCCTCCCCTTTAAGGGGAGGCCGGCCTGCAGTACCACTGCGATATTCCCTCTTGGGGCGCTACCGATGAATTTCGGCCGCGGGGGTGCTAATTTTTCGGGGCGCTGCCCAAAAGGGAATACAACTCAATTTTTCCCCCTTTGACTTTTGTGAATCTGACACCAATAATAAAGTTCATAGTCAATCTCTCTCAATGATGAATCAAAACAAGACTCCAATGGAAAGGAAGATTAGGTGGGGTGTATAACAGGAAGCCGATCCAACACTGGTCTCCAAAATTAAATTTTATTCCCAAGATGTTTACAAGAATTTACTATAAGAAAGAACTTGCATTTCATTTACATAAATCTTTGAAGGCGGCAGGAAAAGATGATAAAGCTGTTAAAAAAGCACATGGGTTCCTTGGCTTTATAAATAGAGATATTGAGTACAAAAGCAAGGAAGTTAAAGTAAACCTTGATAAATCACTGGTTCGGCCTCAGCGTCCAATTCTGGGCACCACACTTTAGGAAGAATGTCAAGGCTTTGGAGAGATTGCAGAGGAGATTTACCAAAATGGCACCAGGGATGAGGTACTTCAGCTATGTGGAGAGACTAGAGAAGCTGGGATTGTTCTCCTTACAGTAGAGAAGGTCAAGGGGAGATTTGATAAGAGGCATTCAAAATGATAAGGGGTTTTGATAGAGTAGATAAGGAGAAACAATTTCCACTGGCAGGAAGATCAGTAACCAGAGGACACAGATTTAAGATAATTGACAACAAATCCAGGAGGGAAATTAGGAGAATTTTTTTTCCCGCAGTTAGCTGTGATGATCTGGAATGCATTGCCTGAAAAGGTGGTGTAAGCAGATTCAATAGTAACTTTTAAAAACAGATTATTGGATATATACAATATTGGATGCCACCAAACCTTTGGCCAACCACATTACAGGAGCAGTGTCATGTGACAGAGAGCTACATGCTGACACATTCTTGCAAACAACCCTCAAATGTAGTCACCAATTCAACAGAGGATTGACACATCACTTCCAATCTCATAGGAACAGACAGCAGCAGAATCTTATATCCATAAGTTTCATCCCAATCTTCCTAGCGCCCCCCTCTCCCATTTAAGAATCTATCTTATGAATCCCAGAGCACCAGATGACAATGATTGTGAGGCTTTAAAAAAAAACTAAGAGTTGTTTGGTATTTCCATTCACAAAATGCTGCCCCTGCTAGGTGGCTGGATAATAATTTAATTATGGCCCACAATAATTTTACCGCTTGGTAAACCTGAGAGCTCATTCCTGACAAGTTTTTTGTAAAGGTGCAAGATGATTTATAGTCAACTAATCACAAAGTGCAAACACTTCTGCGACGAGCAGTGAATTAAAATGGCTGCTATCAGTCACTTTGAAAGGACTGCGTAGAATGGTCACTTCCCACTCCTTCCCTGCCCCAAGATTCCTACACCGGAAGTAGGTGATATAGTCAGCTGAAAAGAAAGGGCAGAACCTTTTAGATTTCACAGCAAAGTGATGCAAAAACTCTAATGGCTGTTTCAGCCAAGTATCCACGACATTAAATGACCCTCATTTGTACTCATTATCCACCAAGGCTGTGTAGTATGTGGGATCCTCTGAATGCCACAAGCACTTAGCAGTAACAGAAGTTATCACTTAAATAAATAATAAATTATGCCGTTTTAGCTGATAATCAGCTACTTGATTGTACTGTGCTGTGCCAATCACTATAATACTGTTTTCTTATAGCTCCCAAGGGGAACGTTAAAATCAGAGTCACTTATTGTACAGTATCTGTTATCAGGATGTGTCTCAGGGAGTTTCGATAGCTTTCAGTTTTTTTAAATAAATATAAATTTGGGACAATGTCAGGTTATTGAAATGCCCAGTAGATTAGAAGAAGCCAAGTTACCATAGATTATATTGCTTACATTGTATTTATAGCAATGATTTCTGCTCAGCGCTCCACAAGCAATGAAGAAGACTTGCATTTATATAGTGCCTCTCACGACCACCGGACGTCCCAAAGCGCTTTACAGCCAATGAAGTACTTTAATTGAAGTGTAGTCACTGCTGTTATGTAGGAAATGCAGCAGCCAATTTGCACACAGCTAGCTCCCACAAATAGCAATGTGATAATGACCAGATAAGCTGTTTTAGTGATGTTGATTGACGGATAAATATTGATCTTTTACATCCACCCGAGAGAGCAGACGGGACCTCGGTTTAACGTCTCATCCGAAAGATGGCACCTCCGACAGTGCAGCACTCCCTCAGCACTGCACTGAAGTGATGGCCTAGATTTTGTGTTCAAGTGTCTGGAGTGGAACTATGAACCCACAACCACCTGACTCAGAGGCGAGGGTGCTACCCACTGAGCCACAGCTGACACAATTGGATAATTTTACAATGTTACCATCATTTATTTACAATTTACTTCCATTTCTCGACTTTAATGCCAGCTTTATAAATTTAGCTTTTTGCCTGAATCAGCCTTCAGCTTAGAGACTGCGCATTTTGAAACTGCCTTAAATGTCTGTGTTCAGCGAGCAACATTGCAAGAGAAATATAGCCAATACCTGCTTATTCCCCCATCTTGTCCCAAAGCAAGACAGCCCTTCCATATCGCCTAGTCCAATTACCATGTGACTGATTACTTAGATATGTCTGTAGCTGGACAAGAGAAAATGGAGATTGCATTGATTCTTCCATTAATTCATGTGACTAAAATATCTCATGTCATTGCTGTATGTTGCAGACATAAGGAAGGTATTTATTTATTTGTCAGGCTTCAGGTCTCAGAGTACATAACTTGTCCTTTCTCTTTGCAGATGCTGACTGGCCTGCTGCTTATTTCCAGCATTTTCTATTTTTGTTTCATATCCCCAGCATTCGCAGTTTTTAAAAAAGTATTTATTAAACTGTTTTCTGGTGATGGAGGCTATGAACTTGATTAGATCCATCATGTACAATTTTTCAATCATGAAGTGCTTGGCTAGCTAACGATGAGGATAGTCAAATCTGTTGTCTGAAACAAAATATCTGAGCAGATCCATGTGTTCAGATCTTCCACCTAAGTTATAACATGGTACGCATTAATAAAATGTCTCCTCTCTAGTGTAGGACCTGTAGTGTATGTACCCGTCTACCTTTAAGAGAACTATTGTATGTAACCGTCCACCTTTAAGAGAACTACTTTAGGTGTTGCACTACTTTGTTGGCTTCTGTATACTGTAATACCGACAGTGACCACACCGGTATATAAGTGCTGTGTCAGGATTTATTGGGCAGATTCGCCCTGACCTTCGAATAGTAAAGTCCTGTTTTAAGTTACTCTGGTAGTCTGTGTATTAATTAACTAAACAACCCACAGACTTTACAGTGGCGACGAGTCCGATCGTACCCTGCGGCAACAATACTTCCGAAGCAGTTAACGAGCGTCGAGGAGAGGCAACCGCCCTCGTCATTCTGCTGGGAGAAAACTCGAGTCTGCAGAGCTGGAAAGGAGGAAGAATTCAGAGACAAAGACTTCCATCAGCAACAGGCACTGACTGTCCCTTCTGCCACGGTGAGGAGTGAGCCGATCAGCACGAGAAGCAAGCCGGCCACGGTGACTGTGAGTAAGGGAAAAGTAAAAAGAATAACCGGAGGATAAGGGTGGTGCACTCGACCACGGTCGAGGGGGAAAGGAGCCGGACAGAAGTCGGGCCCAGAGGCGCTGAGACTGGGGCAGCGTGGAGCAAGGAAGCCGCAGTACAGACAGGCTGGGGACGCAACGGCGTCGTGAGACAGCTAGACCGCGACCGGCGAAAAAGGCCAGGCAGCGACCGAAGCCACGAAGCGCTGCGACCGGGAGCGTAGGCGCGGGAAGATATAAAAACTCAGCCGCAGCCGGGGAGGGAAGCACCGGACTGCGAGAGGGCTGGGAGGCGCGATTGGGAGCCGAGCGAGCGGGAGAGGCAGAGCCGACCAAGGGAGACTGAGCGAGAGCCAGTCCAGCGGCTGAAACTGTTCGTCGTCAACGGGGTGTACCCAGCGCCAGTAGAGCCGAGCGAGCGGGAGAGAGACAGAGCCCGAGCAAGGGGAACTGAGCGAGAGCCAGCCCAGCGGCTGAAACTGTTCGCCGTCAACGGGGTGTACCCAGCGCCGGTTGCCCTGCCGAGAAAAGGGAAAGCACTGAAGCCGACGCGCAGGCTGTGAACCTGAAAGCCAGCGGCCGTCGCCCGTGGGGAAAGTGTACCCCTCCCGCCAGGGGAAGAAACGCGGGAAGCCGCCATTAGGCAGAGAAGAAGACAGAAGCGGGGAACCGCCATTGAAGTGGGCGGGGAGAGAAGATAAGCGCGGGAAACCGCCATTTTCGCGGGAACCGCCATCTTGAAGAAAAAAAAAGAAAATTTAAAGAAATAATCCGTGGTGTTATCAGGAAGAGAGGAAGATGCCTAAGCGTGGTAACATCAACGATTTTAATTCCGAGGTAGAAGACTGGGCCACGTATGTGGAACGCATTGAGGTCTATGGTGAGGCCAATAAAATAGAAGATGACAAAGCTATAACCTTGCTAAACTCGATGGGCGCGAAGACATACGGGCTCTTGAAGCATCTACTAGCACCAGCTAAACCGGCGGATCGGACTTTCGATGATATTGTTGCTGTCCTGAAGGATCATTTTAACCCCGCACCACTGATGTTAGTGGAACGATCCAAATTTTACGCGAGAACGCAACGGAAAGAGGAAAGCAACGCGGAGTACCTGATTGAACTGCGTAGGCTAGCGAAACACTGTCAGTTTAGGGAAAATCTGGCAGAGGCACTCAGAGACAAATTCGTGTGCGGAATGTCGAAGGAAGAAACACAAAAACGACTGCTCGAAGAGAACGATCTTACACTTGATAAGGCTGTCCTTATTGCTGCATCGAACGAAGCCGCAGCGAAAGGAACGGCAGAAATGCAGCTAAAGGCAGCGGCACTCAGGGTGCAGCAAATTACTTCGGGTACAACGAAATGCTATCGTTGTGGGAAGACAACACACGACCAGAACCAATGCTGGTTTAAAAACCAGGAATGTAGGAAATGTGGCAAGCTCGGTCACATAGCTAAGGTATGCCGGTCAGGAAAGAAGACCAACAATAATGAGTCACCACAAAAGAGGTACAGGAAGGTACATGAGGTGACTAGGAAGAGTCCGGAAGAACAGAATTCGGACTCACACTCCAACTGCAAGGAACTGGATAGTCTGAGCATTCACAATGTGAGTAATGAAGCTGACCGACAAGCTATCTGGGTCACACTACAGATTGCAAAAGTCCAAGTGAAAATGGAAGTGGACACCGGATCGGCGTTGACGGTCATGAATAAGCATGATTATAAAAAGTTATTCAAGCATATTCCCCTACGGGATACGGAACTAGTATTGCAGACATACACGGGGCACAAAGTATACCCCATCGGAAAGATAGAAGTCAAGGTGAGATACAAGGACAAAGAGCACCAAAGGATGGACCTGTATGTGTTGCCTGAGGGAGGTCCACCACTTCTGGGACGGGAGTGGATCAGGAAAATAAAGATAGACTGGCATTCACTAAACACCATGACGGTAGATTCCGGAAAGGAAGATGTCAAACCTGAACGGTTGTCCAGAATATTGGACGAAGCTAAAGAGGTATTCCAGCAAGGACTGGGAACACTGCGAGGAATTAAAGCAAAGGTTAAGATTGCAGAACATGCAAGCCCAAAATTTTTCAAAGCCAGATCGGTACCTTACGCGATACGACCTGCTGTGGAGGCAGAACTGGAAGAACTTGAACGATCAGGGGTACTGTCAAAAGTGGACTGGAGTGAGTGGGCCACGCCCATTGTTCCCATCATGAAGTCTTCACCAAGTAACAAGCCAGGGGGACCGGGGAAGGTCCGCATCTGCGGAGACTTCAAGATCACAGTGAATCCGGTGCTTCACACGGTACAATACCCACTTCCGCAGATTGAAGACATCTTTGCTTCGTTGGCTGGAGGGAAACACTTCACCAAGATAGACCTGGCACAGGCATACTTACAAATGGAAGTCGAGGAAGAGTCGCGTCAGTACCTCACCATCAACACACACAGAGGCTTGTATCGTTATAATGGACTGGTTTTTGGGGTAGCTTCGGCTCCAGCAATTTGGCAGAGGGCCATGGAGCAGGTATTACAAGGAATTCCAAGCACGCAGTGTTACTTCGACGATATCCTGATTACGGGAGAAGACGAGGAAGAACACCTCACAAATTTGAAACTGGTGCTCACTAGGTTGAAGGAATATGGCCTTCGAGTTAATCGCAAGAAATGTGAGTTCTTCCAAAAACGGATCTCGTACTGCGGTCATGTCATTGACCGAGAGGGGCTGCACAAGTCACCTGACAAGATAGAAGCTGTCGTGAAGGCCCCCGCTCCGGAAAACGTATCACAGTTAAGATCATTCTTGGGGTTGATTAATTATTATCACAAGTTTCTGCCGAATCTATCCACGGTGCTGCATCCGCTGAATGCTCTGTTGCGGAAAGAAGTGCCATGGAAGTGGAGTGAGGAATGTAAAAAGGCCTTTCGCAGAAGCAAGGCGTTGATTACCTCTGAAGAAGTGTTGGCTCATTTCAACCCAACGTTACCTCTTCGTCTAGCTTGTGATGCTTCCCCCTATGGAATTGGAGCAGTACTTTCACACAAGTTACCAAATGGCTCGGAAAGGCCAGTGGCATTCGCTTCCCGATCATTGACCTCCGCGGAGCGAAATTATGCTCAAATAGATAGGGAGGCCCTCAGCCTTGTGTGGGGCGTAAAGAAATTCAATCATTACCTGCAGGGCAAGAAGTTCACATTACTGACAGACCACCAGCCGTTGGTGTCCATATTCAACCCTAACAAGGCCGTTTCCACCATGACAGCGCAAAGGTTACAGGGGTGGTCCGTGTTACTTGGGGCACACCAGTATGACATCGAATACAAAAGGTCCAAACAGCATGGAAATGCTGATGGGTTATCGCGCTTGCCATTGCCAATAGTAGAAGAAGCGACTACAGTGGACCCGGTAGAGATGTTCCACTCATCCATAGTGGAATGTCTACCAGTAACAAATTCGATGATCGAAAACGAAACAAGAAATGACCCGACTCTCTCACGAGTCTATGATTTAACGGTGGAGGGATGGCCAGCACAGGGCGAACCAACGCTGCCAGCATTTTCGCAGAGAAAAGAACAGCTGTCAGTGTGTCGAGGAACCCTGATGTGTGGATCTAGAGTGGTGATTCCACCCAAACTTCAACAGAAGGTGTTAAAGGAGCTGCACGAGGGACATCTGGGTGGAGTGAAAATGAAGAACCTAGCAAGAGCGTTTGTGTGGTGGCCAGGCATTGATGGGGACATCGAAGAAATCACTAAGAGCTGTCTAGGATGCCAGAAGGTCCAAAACGCGCCACCACAGGCTCCTCTGCATCCATGGGAGTGGCCCTCATCTCCTTGGCAAAGGGTACACATCGACTTTGCTGGTCCATTTATGGACTCAATGTTTCTAATAGCGGTGGATGCACACTCCAAGTGGCCGGAGGTAATAAAGATGTCCACCGCCACCACGGAAAAAACCATCACAGTGTTAAGGACCATGTTTGCTAGGAATGGGCTGCCGGAACAGATCTGTTCTGATAATGGACCGCAATTTGTGTCCGAAGAATTCAAGAAATTCTTAAAGAGCAATGGGGTTAAGCACTACACGTCAGCCCCATACCATCCCGCCTCCAATGGATTGGCTGAAAGGTTTGTCCAGACCTTCAAGAAGGCCATAAAGGCCATGGGTAATGAAGCCATTAACTTACAACATAAGGTGGATAGCTTCTTGTTGGCGTACAGGAATGCAACACATGCGGTCACAAATCAAACTCCCGCCATGATGTTTTTTAATAGACGACTAAGATGCCGGCTGGATTTGCTTAAGCCAAACGTCAGAAGGGACGTAGAGAACCGGCAATTCCAGGGCATGAATGAAAGGCCAACTAGATCTTTTCAGATAGGTCAACAAGTTTTGGCCCGGGACTACCGTACCGAGAAATGGCAGCCTGGAACTATTGGAAAAAGGCTAGGGCCGTTGATGTATACGGTGGACATTGGGGACAGTATAATAAGGCGCCATGTTGACCAGATCATAGGGTCAGCCACAAATGGCCAACCTACTCCACCACCTTACACGGTTAATGTTGAGACAGAGATACCCAGAACACCTACCTCCGATCTGGTAATACTGGAATCAGATGAACCTGACACTGTCCTTCAAGCCGAATCGACCTTGCCAGAAGCACCTACTACCCCGCCGGGAGTTACGACACCGAGGCGTTATCCGGACAGAGTCTGGAAACCTCCAGAGAGACTGAATCTGTGAACTGTCTTGCATAAAGTTGTATATATGTTATAATGTATGTTTAATGGGGAATCAGTATGTTGTAAGCTAAAAAGGGAGGATTGTAGTGTATGTACCCGTCTACCTTTAAGAGAACTATTGTATGTAACCGTCCACCTTTAAGAGAACTTTAGGTGTTGCACTACTTTGTTGGCTTCTGTATACTGTAATACCGACGGTGACCACACCGGTATATAAGTGCTGTGTCAGGATTTATTGGGCAGATTCGCCCTGACCTTCGAATAGTAAAGTCCTGTTTTAAGTTACTCTGGTAGTCTGTGTATTAATTAACTAAACAACCCACAGACTTTACAGGACCCATAAACAGTTACAAAATGTTAGTACTGTAGCCAATATCCAGCATAGAGTCATAACTGAGAGTCTTCAATTTACGGTCGGGATTATGTTCAAAAGCAGGTCTCACACGCACAGTGACCAATTTCTAAGCCTAATAACATGGTAAATACTACCAAGTAGTGTTCTGAAAAACTGCATATAACCAACCAACACAGTCACACTTCTTTATGAATCGAGGAATTGCTTCCATTTTCTAGTCCTCTTATGGTTGAATTGTCAAGTTCTTGACCAAATAATAGGCTGATTAGTAATGTTCCAGAAGTTGCCGTTTGTGACAGTCCTACCTTGGCTCCTGTACCAAAAGCTGACATTTTGCACTGCATGCTTAAGGCAATTATTGTTATCAAACGCTAGGCTAAAAAACAAATTTGAAAAAGCAGAAAATATTAGAATCACAAGCTGCATTCCTGTACGTCAGACTTAACTTCAAAGCCATTGCCAAAGGCTCTGAAAATGATTTCTGCACCCCCCCCCCCCCCCAAGGCATATCCCTATATGAAAGAAAGGGAAACTGTATGGTTCCATTTTCATAAATGCAGAACACGTGAAGCCTTTATGACTGTTGCTTCTTCATAGAGATTTCTACAAGACTGTAACTGCAATGCAGACAGTGTTTATAGCGGGTAACTACAGAAAGTTCTGAGACCAATCCAACTGTATAACCAATAAGAGAGACAAGGAACATAGCCTGAATGAATGGCCAATGCACGAGGAACTTCCAAGTGATGTATATGTGATGAAATATATGCCTTCATCAGCCCGTGTTTTACCTGCATTGTATTGTGTGTACCGCCCCCTCTTTTCCTATTGTGTGTATTGGCTCCGCCCCTGTCTTTTGTCATATAAAGGTCTCAAGAGCTGTATGAGTCATTTCTGCCAGACGAATCCGATGTGGAAAGACATGCAATGTTCTTAGTGATTAAAAGCCTTCAGTTGAATCCTTTAATTCCTTGTCTTTGAGTTATTGATGGCACATCAATATACCAAAAGCATATTCACTCCAAATGCAACTAAAATCAGGAGTCAGTCATGGTTCAGTTGGTAACACTCTCACCTCTGAGTCAGAAGGTTGGTTCAAGTCCCACTCCGAGCACAAAATCCAGGCTGACACTCCAGTGTAGTACTGAGGGCGTGCTGCACTGTCGGATGTGCCAGCTTATGGATGATACGTTAAATCGAGGACCCATCTACCCCCTCAGGTGGACATAAAAGATCCCGTGGCATTATTTTGAAGAGGAGCAGGGGAGTTCTTCCCAGTGCCTTGGCCAATATTTATCCCTCAACCAACATCACTAAAACAGATTGTCTGGTCATCCTCACATTGCTGTTTGTGGGACCTTGCAGTGCGCAAATTGGCTGCCACATTTCCTAAATTATAACAGTGATTATACTTCAAAAAGTACTTAATTGGCTGTAAAGCATTTTGGGATGTCCTGAGGTCGTGAAAGGCGCTATATAAATGCAAGTTCTTTCTTTCATTCTTTAAAATTAGGGGGAGGGAAGTGTAAACATAAACTGAGTTGGTGCGTCATTGCATGTATCACTGACACTGGAGGTGCCAAACAACCTGACGGTTCTGGGCCTTCGTATGCCAAGGATCTAATGGATGGCAATGCAACCAAATTAAACATGGCCTGTCTGTTATCTTTTATTTGTGGCTTGAGACAATTTACTGATACACAAAACGTATTAAAAATTGACAATGTGAAAACCTCGTGCCCAGCGCGTTATGTAGTAGTTGCCGAGAGTTGTTCTCATGCTTTTTTAATGGGTTCCTGCATAAACTGTAAATAGAATATGCTATAGGATCAATAGTGGTGTAGTGACTTGTCTTGGAATTACTTTTAATATTGATAGGAAATACAATTCCTTTCAAGGGCCTACAGTTGCCCCTTGTTACCCGATATCCCTCAACACACACAATTAATGGCTCCCTTATGAAAAATGTTACATGAAACATCCTCCTATAATGTTCTGTTTTTATTTTCACAAATTGCAATCCCTATTAGTTCATTCCCAAAGGAAGGAAAATAATAAAACTAGCATAGTATTTTCTGTAAAGACCTATCTAACTTGGTGAGTTAAGACAGCCTAGAATTAGTTTCGATTTAAAGTCATTTCATCTAAAATATGAGCAATATTGCACAATAAAAACCCATTTCAAAAGAATTATCTATATTTAATTACAAATAATTTGTTGTACTCATTCAACTAAATGAATTCAATTACTTCACCTAACTTTAATTTCCTTAAATGAGGTGATATTGCTTTGTGGATTTGTAGGAGAAAGCTTTCCCCAAGTGATGCAGAGCAGACTTGAATTAAGCTAATATAATTACAACTAATGAAATAAGTACTTTTTAGAGGATGTTGCAGCATTTGCTTGTGCAGTATATGGTCTCTATTTAATGAGTAACTGTTCAGTTCCTCTGCCTCTTTGCAAGTACATATTGTCATCAAGAGGATGACGATAGTAACTGTTGTTATGGCAACACTGGCAGTCATTCCTGCTATCTGAAATGCTCATACTGACATGTGGTCTCCTTTTTCTACTTATTTCACTGAAAAGCTGCCAAGTGCTTCTTAAATTTCTTGCCGACCAAAAAAGAAAACTGGGCACTAATTCTAATCACAATGAATGGAAAGTCCCGGATGGTGTAAAACTTTCCTCAATGGCTTTGTCAAACGACATTCTCTGAATACAGGTAAAACAATCATGAGAAAAATATCAATTGGAAGTGAATTTGAACCAATCCACTTCATCTTCTTTTGCTAATAGTGGCTCAGTATCCACTTTCTGCCATTAGTTCTTGGAGGTTTTCTTATTAAGCAACAATATACAAAGCAGAATCAAACGAACGTAGCATGTGTCTCAGGGCCTGGGCATTAATGCAGCTGAACCTGTAGAAAAGCTGAAGGAGGAGTTGAAAACCATAAATCCCCCACAACTGATGAACTATACCCTAGGATACTTAGAGAAAAGGGAGGAGATTGTGAAATGGTGATGGTCATTTTCAGGAAGTTGAATACTGGATAGATTCTGATAGATTGGAAACGGGGAAATGTAGTCCCCATGTTTAAGAATGCTGATAGATCAATTAGATTTACTGCAAATCAATGGAAAGTTAATGGGAAAAAATAACACTCTGCTGTGATACGTATGTTGCTTAATTCAAATTGCTGAATAAATCCATTTTATCAGCACAAAAAACTTCAAGTTATCAGAAATAGAGTGTGTATGAAAATCCCAACCTGGCTTTAACAAGGGATAGATCTCACCTGACCAAAGTTGTGTTTTTTGAGGAATGTACAGAGCAAACTGGCACCAGAGCAGAGGAGCCATTTGATGTCCCTAAACTTCTAAAAAAAAACCTTTGATAAAGTATATTTTTTCAATAAATGACCTGAAATTGTAGTCTCAATGCAAGCTAGTTATATTCACAGGTAACACTGAACTGCAGAAGACTGTGGACTCGAAGAGGCAGCTAACATCTTACAAAGAGTTCTACAGAATTTGCATCTGGGTTGATCAGTGACAACAGAAATTCAACATGGACAGTTATAAAGTACTGCATGTTTGAAGTAAAAATAGTAGGCACCTGTACTGAATATAACTTGCCAAAGAGGAAGCTGGTGTGTTAGTTCAGTAGATGCTCACCATGACCAAACAGTCTGATGTGGCAATAAAAGAAGTAAATAAGATGCAGGGTTATTTTACTAATTTAACAGTGTTCAAATCTCCAGAAGTTATGCTTAAACTGTACAGTACCCTGGTCAGATTACACCCAGAGCACTCCAAATTGTTCGGGTCATAATGACATAAGGAAGACAACCAGGCCTTAGAAGCACTGTAGAGGAGAGCACCAAGGTCGATCTTGGTGTTACAGGAAAGAGCCACGAGGAACAATTTAACAAGGTAGAGCTCTTCAGTTGGAAAAAGCGATGACTGAAGGTTACTTGCCAGAATAAAGAAAGGAAATCCAAAACAGTTTCAGACATACCAGGGCAGCAGGACAAGGACACAACTTCAGGTAGCTGGAATGAGTTACTAGCATGGATGGTTGAGCTTAGGATGCTAGATTCACTTAAACATCTAGATGGTGTAATGATGTAATAATAGAGTCGGTATTGTGGAGGGTTGAGATAAAATGGACCAAAAGGACCCTAATTCATCCAAACCTATCTTCTGATCTTGTATGACACCAGGGAATAGGAAAGGTACAAACACACATTAGCGCGTTATCAATCTTAGTAGCCTGCCAACATGTTATTTTATTTCACTGTTGATCTAAAAAAAAAAATGGTACAGTTAAGTTAAAAACCATACGGAGGAAAAATTCAGTTGCTTTGCACCTCGTTAGCGCCCCAAAGCAGCTAGTGCCCAGGCGAAATTCAGCGGGAGATTAGAGGCGGCAGTAGCCGGTAGCGCCCCATGACGCTACGCCTCCGGCGATGAAGTCATCGCCGTGCGCAGCACCCCGCTCGCAAATTTGGCTCACGCCCCTTGACCCATCACCGGACGCTATGTCCGACAGGGTCAGGGTGGTGTTTTTGCGGCCGGGGTGGCAATAATTAAAGGGTAGATGCCGGGCGGCCATTTTTTCTGGGCCGCCTGCCAGCACCTGCCCCCTCTTGCCTCTTCCTGCAGGGTGCCAGCCGCGATTCCTCGAGTGCCAGGCTCTTTTGCCGGCACCCCGCTCCCTGGTGGTCCAGCAGGGCCCCGGTGCGTGCTGCGCTGGGCCCCTCCCCTTTAATCAGGGGAGGGAAGCCTGAAGTACTGCGGCGCTATGTGCCAGCGCACGTGGAGCTGCTGCACGTAGCACCGCGATATTCAATGGGAGCGCCCGCGCTTCCAGTACCACCCCGCCTCCTGCTTGGGGCGCTACCATTCAATTTCGGGCGTGGGGGCGCTAACTTTTTCGGGGCGCTACTGGTAATCGCCCCAAAGGGGGAGTGAGCCAAATTTCCCCCTACGATTTAACTCTGCTCACAAAAGATGTTTGTGAATTTAAAAAGAACTGTAAGAAGGCTGTAAAACTGACTCAGGTCGGCAGGAAGACCGGAGTCCCACAGGATTATAGCCAAGTAATTTTTTTTAACCTTTCTGTTGCTTATTAGAGGGAATCTACGTGGTTTCCATAGCATCTGTTATTGCTGTGGTTTCATTCATTTCCCCCAGAGATGGGATGCTCCATCACTGCATGTTTTTTTCCATCTGGTACTTTAGCTAGCATCCCAACTGATTCATTTAGCCTGGCTACGAGTTAGTGATTTCACTTAATTGGAGATATCCGAGTTAAGCTAATAATTTATAGTGCATGAACTAAATAAGACTGTTTATATGTTTATAATATCCGTGCCTGTCTGACTCAATTCCCCTTACCCTTTCCCATCAAGCCAAACTTCCCACTCCAGCCTAGCCCTGAACCCCCCTCTCTCTAGTTTCTCTTGTATCTACCCCCATGCCCTATCAAAGCTCATCTATGAGATCCACTGCTTCCTTCCCTTGACCCAACTCCCATTAAATTGCTGACCGTCCTCCTCAGGGTCTGTCTACCTACCTTTCAAAATCACAAATGACATCCTCTGTGACTGTAGTGCATTATCCCTCCTCAACCGCTCTGCAGCCTTTGATATCGTTGATCACACCATCCTCCTCCAACACCTCTTCTTCCTTATCCAGTTTGGTGGGACTGCTCTTGTTTGGCTACAATTGTTACCTGTCTGATCCTAACCAGAGCATCTTCAGCAATGGCTTCACTTCCCGCCTCCGCACTGGAATTTTCCAAGAATCTGTCCTTGGAGGCCTCCTCTTCCTCATCTATATGGTGCTGCTTAGCGACATCATCAAGGAATATGGGGTCAGGTTCTACATGCACATTGATAACACCAATTCTCTTGAGCACTTCACTGCCTTTGTGCCGTCAGACTGCTTATCCAACATCCAGTCCTGGATGGGCTGAAATTTCCTCCAGCTAAACATTGGGAAGACCAAGGCAATCATCTTCGGCTCCTGCCATAAATTCCATTCCCTCTTCTGCCACTGTCTCAGACTGATCATAACCTCGGCATCCTATTTAACCCCAATCTGAGGTTCCAACCCCATACCCTCTCCATCACGAAGAACGCCTATTTCTATTTTTTTTTTCCATTCACAGGATATGGACATCACTTGCAAAGCCAGCATTTATTACCCATCCCTAGTTGTTGTAGTTGCCCTTGAGAAGGTGGTCATGGGCCTTCTATTTGAACCACTGCAGTCCATGTAGCGAAGGTACTCCCACAATGCTATTAGATAGGGAGTTCCAGGATCTCCATAACATCATCCACCACTGCCGTTACTTCATCACTCATCTGTGCCTTTGTCACCTCCAGACTTGGTTATTCCAATTATTTCCTGACTAGCTGAAGTGCCCGGCGGTGCCGAGGCTTTTTCGAGGGCAT